>NC_057866.1:91141232-91468732 GCF_019393635.1 Dromiciops gliroides | reverse complement strand
AGCACTGGGGGAAGGAGAGATTCATCTAGAATAAGATAGGAAAAGTACCCTGGTCCAGGCAAGTCTGTATGTTGGAAAATGACTGTCTCAAGGAAGGAATCATCTCAAGAAAGCATTTCTTTATGAGAACAGTCTGCTAGTAATAATGATAGAAGATATTTATGAACCAATTTATACTGTATACATTGTCCTATGTGATCCTTATAATGACCCTCTGAGGTTGCTATACAGTTATTATCACCACTTTACAGATGAGAACAATATACAAGACTTCCCAAGACTCACTTAAGGTCATTCCGTATGGAAGCTGGGGATGGACGTGCTACAGATGCCTGTGGCTGGGTCCAGCTTAGAGTGGTGTGGCAGCTTCCTAGCTCTCTCCTCTTCTTTACAAAACAAGTCTTACCTCTGATATGTGTTAGGAATATTTTCTTGCTTGAGGGAGTTCTAAGCAGATGATTAGTGGAGGAAGCCAGGAGTTATCTGTTAAATCCTTTCCTTCTGCTGTCAGTTCTATGCTTTGGGATTTTTGAGCACTGTCACTGGTTGAGGGAGGTGATCCCCATAGAATGGGATCTGGAGCCCCACCCACTCCATCTGACCCTTTCCCCAATCTACTCAAGGGCTGATAACAATGAGGAAGTGAAAAGATATTATCCATGACCCCATGTGTCATGGGACATTTAGGGCCAGTGGAAGTTTTATCTGTGAATGGATAATTAGGGAGATGAGAAAGGATTGAAGGAAAAAGAGGGCAGAAACAGAATGAGAATACATAGCAATATGGGATAGTAGGCAGTTAGTATGAACATTGCTACTCTTATGGATGTCTGTCTCTAAATTGCCACACTATTGCCAAGGAGGTGGTCTTAGGATGGGTTTTCAAAGGAGAGATCAAAAGCCCTTTGAGGGAAGGGCTTATAGCTTTCCCCTTCAGAGTCTACATAGGACTGTTCACTCATCCATAAGGGAGGGGAAATAAGCATCCAATGCAAAGATCCCAAGAGTGTTGCTGGGGGAAGGTCTGGGAAAGACTACATACTCATGTAGCTATGCAGGAATGTGTGTATGTGCATCCCTTAGCAAACAATAACAACTCACCTGTATTCCTTTATTATACAAACTGTAACAAGCAAATATATCCTTCTATAAATCCTAAAGAAAGTCATAGGAACCACAAACCAGATACAATCAATCAATCCATCTGTAAATATTGATCATTCAGTCTGGCACCAAGCAAGGCACTGGAGACTCTAAGACAAAAGGAGGGCAACAACATGCATCTCTCTCTCTCACACACATTTGTCTGTGTGTGTATGTATGTATGTGTGTATACATATATATATATATATATATATATATATATATATATGTATATGTATATATATGCATATATCCACATATACATAACAATGTATACATTGACTAGGTGGCACAGTGGATAGAGTGCTGGGCCTGGAGTCAGAAAAACTCATCTCCCTGAGTTCAAATCTGGCCCCAGACACCTACTAGATTTGTGACCCTGGGCAAGTCACTTAACCCTGTTTACCTCAGTTTCCTCATCTATAAAATGAGCTAGAGAAGTAAATGGTAAGTCACCTCAGTATCTTTGCCAAGAAAACCCCAAATGGGGTCATGAAGAGTCAGACACAACTGAAAAATGACCGAACAGCAGCAGAACAAAACGATATTTACCTGCTGTTATATGTCTATCCATATACATATATATATGGCTATACATATGCATATAGGTCTATGCATGTGTATATAGGCTATAGTTGGCTCCTGTAACAAATGGTTATCTCTTTCCTATTTGTTGTTGTGCTACTGAATGGGGCTCACTGTATGTAACTTAAGCCTGCAGATCTGTGTAGACAACTCTAAATACAGTTAGCAGATAACTGCATGGACTCCTCTGTGTTTGGCCCTTCTGTGTAGTCCAGCTGCAAACTGAGCAGCAGCTGGGATGCCCTGGGATTCAGAGAGCCTGGGTTCAGGTCCTAACTTTGTTGCATGTTTGTCTTTTGGCTCAGGCAAATCAAGGATACGATTGTAGCTTTAGAGCTGAAAGAAAGCAATCCTCTAGACTCTACTCCTCATTTTGCTAATGAGGAAATGGAGGCCCAGAACGGCATGGGGGTGACCAGACTCAAGAAGGTGTCTGACTCTGGACCTTTTCCACTACAATATGTATCCCTGGCCTCAGTTTCTTCACTGGGAAAGTCAGGGGGATGGGCTCAGATGAACATGAAGGGCTCTTCCAGACCTAAAATAGCATTGTTGTTCTTTTTGTTTGTCCGTTGTTCTTGAAGAAGACCATGACATTGGAGTGATGTCATGACTTGTACTGAATTGGATTTAAGTGAGGGAGGGCTGTGCAAAGTCACCAACCTATTCTCCTCTCTCCTCCAGAGCTATCTGGATCCAGTGGCAAGATATACATCAGGATGAGTGGAGATGGCCATGGATGTTTAAAGCAATTGGGGTTAAATGACTTTCCCAGGGTCACACAGCAAGTAAAATTTGAACTCAGGTCCCCTTGACTCCAAGGCCAGTGCTCTATCCACTGCACCACCTAGCTACTCCCCTAAAATAACATATAAACTTGAGAGGCCCCAGTGGAAAGATTCTGGATCCGATTCAAGTCCCAGTTTACTCCTTATTATCTTGGGAAAGCCGTTTCCTCTTGGGCGGGTCTCAGTTTCTTCATCTATAAAGTGAAGGTGTTGGATTAGATGATCTCTAAGGTACCTCTCAACTCCAAATCTGTGTCCCTATGCTCCCACGGCAGTGTTATCAATAGAAATGGAGAGCTTGAAGGGAAGGAAAGATTTGGGGAGACCGAGGGATCAATACGGTCCCTTTTATTTTTTATTTTATTATTTTTTTTGCTGAAAAGTAAAGCAAACCATTCTATCAAGACCAGAAAGTGATATACTGTGGCTGAAACATACTTGGCATCACATTTAGGCAGGCCTTTGCAGCAGGTACAAGATTTGGCTTGCAAAGCTGTGAAACCACTAACTTGTTTAGGGGGTATGGAGGAGGGCGGAGAAGGGGAGTTTTAACAAAAGCTCTTTATGGGGTGGAAAAAAGAACTGTGTATTTTTCAGTGGGAAGCCACTTCTCCATGGATGGCCCAGTGACTTTTTGCCCAAATTGTTTGCATCTCATTTACAGTCTGGTTCGTGTTTATTCAATGTCTTCCCATCTTCCCACAGCATGACTCTGGCAAAATGCTGCACAATCAAACTCTAGTGTGGGGGAATTTTTCCACTGCAGCTATCCAAATAAAGGCTTTAAAGAAAATAGCAGGCCCAGACCCAGGGCTTTGGTTAGAATAATTTCCAGTGGTTTCCTTAAGTGACCTTGTAAACTTTAGATTTCTTCAAGGAGTATGTGACTCAAAAACCCAGAAAAAGACAAATTTCTAGGATAATGAATCATAGAATGCCAGTGGTGGAAAGAACCTTAAAGGACCATCTAGTCTAATGCCCCTATTTTAAAGAGAAGGAAAGGGAGGCCTGGTGAGAGAATATGGCATAGAAGGTGGGAGAGGGGAAGAACTCCATTTGGATTTTGAGGTACTAATATCAATCAAGGCTCTAGAACTTGCCACCTTTATGACTTTAAGCAAGTCGCTTCCCCTCTACAAGCCTCAGTTCCCTCATCTATAAGATGAACTGGTTGGACTATGTATTATTTTTTTTAATTTATTTTTTATTTTATTTTGGGGGGGGGTTGCAGGGCAATAAGGGTTAAGTGACTTGCCCAGGGTCACACAGCTAGTTAAGTGACTGAGGCTGGATTTGAACTCAGGTCCTCCTGAATCCAGGGTCAGTGCTTTATCCACTGCACCACCTAGCTGCCCCCTATGTATTCTTTAGGGTACCTTTCAGTCCTCCTGAATCTAGGGCCAGTGCTTTATCCACTGTACCACTTAGCTGCCCCACCTATGATATATCTGCAGGGGGAAATGGTTTACTCAAGGTCATGTGTTTTTAGCTGGCACCTTGCAAAATAACAACATGCCACCTAAATAATAACAGCAAAGTCCATTCCCTACTTGAAGCATGACCCTGCTCTACAATATCCCTGAAAACTGGTCATCTACACGGACTTTCTACTTATAGTAAGGCTCCTATCCCAGACAAGTGGTTACTTGTCCAAGGTAACCCAGTGAGTAGCAGAGCTAGGATGGGGTCATGAGTCACCTGTTCTGAAGTTATAAAATCAATAAGAAAATTAGTCTTGTATTCACTGGCATAGCATAGTAGAAAGAACATTCTACCTGAAATTAGGAAACCTGGGTTCGAATTCTGGTTCCAGTCTTTACTACATGACACTGAGAAACTATCTAGAACCCAGTTTCTTCATCTGTAAAATGGGGGTGATGCTTGCACTCCCCACCTTGTAGGGTTGTTCTCAGGAAATGTCTTGTGAACAATAACTCCTATAGGAGAAATAGGAGCAATGGGAATATCTTAATGGTTATGTTTACCTATCAATTGTGACCCACATTTCTGGTTCTCAGAGTCTAGTCTATTCCAGCAATCTACAGATGGGTCTCTGGTATTGTTAACTTATAGCATCTGCACTTTAAGTTTTGGCAGAAGTGAATAATTGTATGGAATAAAAGCCAGATTTTGTTGAGATTGTATAAAAGTTAACATCTGGTGCCCTGTTTATTCTGGATAGGTTTTAATCACAGGGATAATGGGTGGAAGCAGGTGGACTCACCGGTGTTCAAATTCCTCTGGTCTATGTGAAGGGTGTTATGAGAATGGTCAGCAGAAAGAAGGAACCTGCTTCTATCCAGGCATATCGTGCTGTAAGCAAATACCCAAGTGAAAAACTGGACTTGTCCAAACATATTCAACCAATGTTGAGTACCTGTAATGGGCCCAGAATGATGTCAGTACCTTGGGAAGACACAAATGAAGAAGAGACGATCACTGTACTCCTGAGACAAACAAACTTGTGGGGAAACAACACAAGAAGGTGAACATTTCTCAGGTGCCTTTTGAGGTCAGAGTAAGACTTATATGAGACAATGAAAATGGATTCACCTTTATAAATATTTGCACTTATGCAAATGAATCTTTTAGGATTCGGGGTACTAAATTTTTTAATAATATAATGGTATTTAAAACTATATTATAATGGGATCATGGTATATAGAGCTAGAAGGGAGCCTAGAGATTTTCTAGACTATCCTTTTCATTACATATTTGGGGAAATTCAGGCCCAGAAGAAAGAAGTGAGTTTTAGAGATCAATAGTCAGTGAGTCAATCAATTGATAAGCATTCATTAAGTATCTATTATGTGCTTGGTGTAGTATGAATTTTGATGAGTGGGAAAGGCTTTCATGGTGAAGGTAGATATTTGAGCTGAGTCATAGAAGATAAACAGAAGAATTGGGAAAAGCAGAAAGAAGAGGAATAGGCATTTTAGGCTGAAGAGGCAAATGTAAAAGCAACATTAGGGATAAGGTAGTTATTTGGTGTCATGAGAACACTAAACCAGGACCTGAGATCTGTGAGAAATTATGAGGTCCATGACTATAGAAAGAAACAACAAAGAAACTTCAGAGGACAATAGAATAAGGGCAGCACCTGTGATTTCTTTATCTTCCTTCCTTCCTTCCTTCCTTCCTTCCTTCCTTCCTTCCTTCCTTCCTTCCTTCCTTCCTTCCTTCCTTCCTTCCTTCCTTCCTTCCTTCCTTCCTTCCTTCCTTCCTTTCTTTTTTGTTTTGCTTGTTTGTTTTGTGGGGCAATGAGGGTTAAGTGACTTGCTCAGGATCACATAGCTAGTAAGTATCAAGTGTCTGAGGTCACATTTGAACTCAGGTCCCCCTGAATCCAGGGCCAGTGCTTTATTCACTGTGTCACCTAGCTGTCCCGAGCGCCTGTGATTTCAATGAACTCCTAGAAGTGGAAACTCTCTCTGCCTATGCAGGTCAGCACCTTCACTGAAATCTCTAGTTCTCTGGGTCACAAAAAGGTGAGGTGACTTTCCTAAGTTCCTAGAACTGGTTAGTGGCAAGCTGGGACTAGAATTCAGGTCCAGGGTTAGCTTTTCCCAGCTCCCTTCAGAATGACAAACTCCGTAGGCCAGTCACTTAATCATCCTCCTGCCATTCTAATGGGTCTTTAACCTCATATCATCATGGATTCAGAGCCAGGAGAGTATATGGAAATGTACATTCAGAGCTGGGAGAGATCTCAGAGATCATTTAGTCCAGTCTAGATGTTTTATGGATGAGAAAAATGGAAGGCCAGGAAAGTTAGGTGATTTACCCAGTGTAACCACAGAGATTAAGAAGTAGAACTGAGTTTTGTATCTAATTCCTCTAGCCCCAAATCAGCACTTTTACCACTTGGAACTCATCTGAGCCAGCCATTTTATTCTATTGAAAAAGGAATTGAGTCCCAGAGAAATTAAATAACTTGCCCAAGGCTACATATATAGGAAGGAGCAGAGCCAGGATTTGAACCCATATCTGCTGAATCCAAATCCAGTGGGGAGAGGAGGGATTGCCCACTCTATCATGTTGCCTGTAACCTCAACATGCAATTCTTTGGAAAAAAAATCCTGAAGTTATGGGAAAATGAAGCAGTTATCTTCCAACTCTGAGATGCTGTAATTTTTTGATTTCACGATCCTGTCGGGGTGGGGGACCTAAAGGAGCCTCAAAGTTTCTGTTTTTGGTGAGCTGACAACTGTCAAAAGCTAAGAAAGGACTCTGGGATTACAGAGGGAGGGTGGGGCCAAGGAAACGATGATTCCCATTTTCACATCTCTGGTTAAACACAGAAGAACCTCATTTCGTTTCCCCCTTTTTGGATCATCTTGAAATCTTCAAGTCTTCAGAAGAAACATTCCACAGTTTACAACCATCTTTCATGTTTTTATGCCTCATGTAGTGTTTAGTGCCTCTAAATCTCAGCTTGTTGGTGATCAGAGCCCTCTCCAAACATAGCCCCCCCCCCAAGCCGTTGCATTATTCTATTGGCATGTGCTTGATCTAAGAGACAGATTGATACAGTGAAGGAAGTACCTCATTCAGAGTCAGGAAAACTTGGGTTTAACGTCCCTACTCTGGTATTTACTAGCTGTGTGGTCATGAACAATTTTCTTAACCCCTCTGAGCCTCAGGCGACTTTCTACAATCTATCTTCCAAGTCATAAAGAGGGTATGATCTACAGAGAATGAAATCATGGGTCTTATTGAATTATCATCATCATCATCATCATTTTATTGAAATATGGTACAGTGGGAAAGGATGCTAGATGTGGGACTAAAGGACCCTTTAAAAGGATTCAATTCTTGGCTCACCACCAAAGTACTGGGAGACCCTGAAATGTCTGTGAATCATCTTCCCTCTCATTGCCTCAGTTTCCTCCTCTGTAAAATGAGGGATGAGGGTAGATAGCATGACCTCTAAGATTCCTTTGCACTCTAATATTTTATGATTCCTTAACAATGAAATAAAATAAACTTTTACCATCACCACCAAACCTCCCTTTCTATATTTGTCTATAACTAGGTATTTCTACACTTATGCCAGGATATTTTTATATTTGTGCTAGTATATGAGGCATTTTAGAAGTCAGAAACCAGGTCTTTGCTATTCATAGCCTGAACAGCTTTTGGCCCAGTGATGTACAAATAAACCATGAGTCTTTATCCAATACCACGTAAAAGGCACCATAACAGAGCAGAGTGCTGGATATGAAGTCAGGAGTTTTTGAATTTAAGGTCTTGGTTCTGTCACTTACTTTGCGATTTAGGGCCAATCATATTACCACTCTGCTCTCCTTTTCTCACCAACAGTCCCTCAAGATTTTCTCCTTTTCAGTACCAGGTTCTTAGAAAGTTATCCTGCATTTCCTACCTATATTTCTTCCTGATGCACTTGTATCACTTGTAATCTGTCTCTACCAGGCTACTGAAATTGTTCCCTCAAAGGTTAGCAACAATCTCTTAATTGCAGATCCAATAGAAGACACCTCTCTCTCTCTCTCTCTCTCTCTCTCTCTCTCTCTCTCTCTCTCTCTCTCTCTCTCTCTCTCTCTCTCTCTCTCTCTTCCCCTCTCCCTCTCCCGCTCCCTCTCCCGCTCCCTCTCCCGCTCCCTCTCCCTCTCTTAGTGCTCAGCCTCTTTGATATCTTTGTAGCTCTTGGTACTGTTAAACAAAACTTCATTCTTAATGTTCTCTCCTTCCTTGTCTTCTAGGCACTGTTTGCTATTGACTTTCCTCCTTGCTTTTATTTGTTGAATTGTCATCCATATCCCCACGGCCGGCCCCCACTTCTCCCTACCCCAACTAGCACAGTGCTTGACACTTGTAGGAACTTTAAGAAATACTTGTTGATTGATTGAATGATTGATTTCATCTGCTGCTATGGAGTCACTATATAGGTTACTCCTAAATTGTTATGTTGAGTCCTGGTCTCTCTATTGAACATCTCACATTGCTAACTGTTTTGTTGGATGTCTCTATTTGGATGGCTTGTCAGCATCTCAAACTCAGGAACAAACTGAAACTCAGCATTTCCACTCTTTGACTTGCCCCTCCTCCTAACTTCCTCTTTCTATCGAAGATGCTGCCATCCTCCCATTTACCTCGGTTCAGCACTTTGTAGTCATTCTTGACTATCGTCTCTACCTTCCTCAATCAATCATTTTACAGGTCTAGTAGATCATCATTTCCTCTGTGACAAGTCTCACAACTATCCCACTTCCTCTACTCACAGAGCCATCAACCCACCTTCAAGTTTTCATTACCTCTTTTCTGAACTACTGCAATTGTTTCCTAACTGGTTTGTCTGATTCCATGTTTGTACTTTTCCGAGCTCACCCTCCATAACTGATGCTGCAATAATCTTCCTAAGGCACTAGCCTGATCACATCTCTTTCCTGCTCAAAAGCCTTCATTTGCTTCTCATTGTCTCTAAAATAAATTACGAATTTCTTAGTCTGGTATGATCCAAATTTTGTCTCTCTTCAATCTGACTCTAACCTATTTCTTCTTTGTTTATTTCATATTATCCCTCTTCATATACTCTACGTGCTAGTAAAACTAGACTCCTTTTTTTTTTTTTGCTTGGGGCAATGAGGGTTAAGTGCTCACATTCTGGTGGGGACACGATACACAAGGTCACATGGCTAGTAAGTGTCAAGTGTCTGAGGCCAGATTTGAACTCAGGATCTTCTGAATCCAGGACCAGTGCTTTATCCACTGCACCACCTAGCTGTCCCCCAAAACTAGACTACTTTTCAACAAACTTGACATATTATTTCATGTTCCATGCCTTAATCTAAGCCCTCATCCCTGCCTGGAATGCACATATTCCCTCTTCAATTGCACCTTCCTCCAAAGCTTAGCTTAGATGCCAATTCTTACATGAAGTCTTTCTTCTCTCTTAAGTAGTTAGTACTCTTTTTCCTTCTCAAATTATCATGTATTTTCTAGGGGACAGCTAGGTGGCACATTGGATAAAGCACCGGCCCTGGATTCAGGAGAACCTGAGTTCAAATCTGGCCTCAGACACTTGACACTAGCTGTGTGAGCTTGGGCAAGTCACTTAACCCTCATTGCTCCCCCCCCCCCAAAGATTATCATGTATTTTCTAATCTGTTCATTTATTTATTTGTTTATTCATTCATTCATTCATTCATTTTTCTCTTGTTCAGCTATTTATTTATAAGTTTATTTGTTTACTTATTTATATATATGCATATCTATATAGGTATATATATGTATATATATGTGTGTGTATATATCTATCTCAGGGCTGTGATTTCATTGGTATAGGGAACTGATAGGTGAGAAAACTCTGTGGGTCAGCACTTGCCCTGCAGCTTCTAGTCTCAGGGTCACCTATGATACTTAGGGTTAAATGAATTGCCCAGAGTTACAAAGTCAATATGTACTAGAGGTGAGACTTGAATCTAGATCTTCCTAACTCTAAATCCAGTTCTCTATCCACTATGCCAGCTTGACCTTGATGTTGTATCCAATGAGACAACACCTATAAAAGCTTGGCAAACCTTAGTGTTCTATAAACGTTAGCTCTGCCCCAGGAGGCAGCTAGGTGACAACCGAGTGCTGGGCATCTGGAAAACCAAAGTTCAAATCTGACCTCAGACACATACTGGCTGTGTGACCCTGGGTGAGTCACTTATTTTGCTTCTTTGTGCCTCAGTTTCCTCATCTGTAAAACGGTGATAAAATAACACCCACTTCACAGAGTTGTTGTGAGGATCAAATGAAATAATAATTATAAAATGCTAGATAGCCCTTTATCTAGCACACAGTAAATGCAATATAAATGCTTATTCCTTTCCTTTTTCTCCTGCCCCTCCCTCCCCCATGGCCCCCAGTAGAACAGAAGCCCCTTGAGACCCATTGCTATTTTTGTCTGATAGCCCCAATACTTATTGTAGTGTCTTGTACATATGCGGAACTTCGAAATGTTTTTCAAAATGAGTTGATTTACACAGAAACATTTTAAGTTATTATGTGTTCTCCACATGTAAAGAATCATTATTAAGACAGAGCTAGATGATTTAAGACAGCCTAAGGTGGTATAATGGATAGAATGTTGGAGTCATGAAGACCCGCTTGGGAATCCTGCCTCAGACAAGATTTCTGGCTGTGTGACCCTAGGAAAGTCACTTCTTCTCTCTAGGCTTCAGTTTCCTCCTCTGAAAAATGAGGGTCTCTTTCAGTTTTAAATCTATGAGCCTATAAACATCATGAATTGTCAGCTATAGTCATCAATACCATTCAGCAAATATTTCTAAAGCTTCCACGTTTGGATATGCTTTTACCATGAAAATCAGCTAGCTCTAAGTAAAGTCATAGTAGGGATATGAAGCCAAACATAAATCTTCTTTGCATATTAAATTTAAGAGGAAATACTATTTAGAGCATCCTTGGACCACTGAGGCATGGAAGCCATGATCCCTTCTACACAATTGTTATTAAGTCCCTGCCTATGCTTGAGCACTGTTTAACACGGAGGTTTTAGTTAGACAGAATGTTTAGAAGTTTGGTGCCTGTCTTTTTGGAACTTATGTTCTAGGACAAGGAGTTCTTGTAAATGAATGAATGGAATGAATAAAAAAGCATTTTAAGAACTTATTTTATACAAAGCACTGTGCTGAGATATAAATGCACAAGTTAAGATAGTCCCTGCTCTCCAGGAACTCACATTCTAGTGGGGACACAATACACATGGAAGGTTTCAGGTCCTTAGGGTGCAGCTGCAGAGCAGACAGTAATGCCTCTTTAGTTTTATTTCCACTGATAAAATCCTTTTTTGTTTTGGTGAGGCAATTGGGGTTAAGAGACTTGCCCAGGGTTACACAGCTAGTAATTGTCAAGTGTCTGAGGCTGGATTTGAACTCAGGTCCTCCTGAGTCTTGAGCCAATGCTTTATTCACTACACCACTTAGCTGCCCCTGAAATATAGTTTTACATATATATATATATATATACATATATATATTCACACAGACACATATGCATTGTGGTGTCTTGTACATAGGTGGTACTTAAAATGTTTTTCAAAATGAATTGATTTATATAGAAACAATATAAATTATTATGTGTTCTCCACATGTAAAGGATCATTATTAAGACAAATCTAGATGACTCAGGGCTTCTGGGTGGCATAATGGATAGAGTGTTAGTCACGAAGACCTGCTTTTGAATCCTGTCTCAGACAAGATTGCTGGCTGTGTGACTCTAAGGAAAGTCACTTATCCTCTCTGGGCCTCAGTTTCCTCCTTTGAAAAAAAGTGTGTATGTATATATGTATATCTGTGTGCATACATATACATATATATATTGTAACGAGAGAAGGAGAGGAGCCCTTTTTTGCCTGCTTGGCGGGACTCCTGACAGCGCGGAACAGATTCTCTCTCCAAAGGTGGCCTTGTCGGTTTGGTGAGTTGTTATAAGGAATATAGACTAAGCTTAGACTTAAGACGATTTGTATTGTGTTTCTACTTTCCTATCCTTCTAACCAACATCACCTTGTGACTATCATAACTATAAATAAAAAGGTCTATCTAGAAAACTTTTACAAATGTTCCCCTCTTTTTTTTTTTTGAAACATGGTTTTGATTTCATAATACAATGTTAATTCTAGGAGTATTGTGCTCCCATATTCTGAGGAGTTTGTTTTTGTTATTTTTTCTCAACTGATTATTTGATCAAACTCTTTAAAGCATTTCCCTGGCAAATTGGTTGCCATGGCAAGTGTAAATTGATTCTAGAAGTATTATTTTTGATAAGCATATTCCAAAAAAAAAAAAGAGGGGAACATTTGTAAAAGTTTTCTTTTTTCAAAAAAAAAGTTTTCTTTGAGATTCTGTTGTGCTTTAACTTGTATTTAAGTATGTTCTGATTTTTCACAAAAGTAATTGTATACTAAGTAAAAAAAAAGGGTATTATTTGAAATTGTTGCATAATTATATATTATATTTTGAGTCAAGATGTATTCACATTTTTTGCAATCATTTATTATCCTCAATTTTAAATCCATATGAGACTTGGATTATGGGAACTTATCATTTAAGACATTAATTGCCTTTATTCTGAGTTATCAGATGCCAGTTGGCCAAGATGCCATCCAATCACAAGAGGAATACATGCAAGAGCAGACACTGAACTGTCACATGAGGGGAGACATGCATGAAGTCAAGGTATGGCCGAGGGAACGGCTTTTGACAAATGTTGAGGTTGGATTCTCTTGGTTTAATATTTTATTCTCTTTTTCCCCACAATATTGTACAGATGGCTGGAAGTATTCATCCCACCCATCTCACTTCTACACCTGGCTTCTATGCTCCCTCCTATATGCCTGATGCCATGGACATCTCAATCCCATGCATCTGATTAAGTCTGACTCAGTTTCTTCCAATATGTTCGGTGGCATGGACATATATTCCATCCACCTATTTTAAGCCTGGCATACTGTATGGGCAGTACATATTGCTCAAGTGTGGGAATGCTCATATCCCATCATTTCTCTGTTCTTTTATGGTAACCCCCATAATTATCTCAGGTGTCATGATAAATACAGTGTTGAATTTGGCCTTGACACCTGTTACCAATTATATTAGATTTTTTAATTTCTCATAATGGCATGAGGATAATTAGGCAGATGATGCAAAAAGTGATGAAACAAAGATAAAAAATTATTTTTAATAATTAATATCGCAGCAATTGTCTTCTCAATTACCCTCCATAAGGGGGGGACTATAGTAATATTATAATTTTAAAGAATGGTTCAATTTTTGTTTTATTATATGTTTCATGTGTAACAACTAAGATTCTGAATTCCCTTAGACATGTTTTTGAGAACTTTCATTGTTTGATTTGATTATTGACAAAGCTATTTTAAAGTTGTGTTAAGCTCAATTTTGTAGGAAATTTTCCTGGCTGATTACCAGCATCCACACATCAACCCCTGAAAAGACTTCCATTCCAGGACTACACCTAGAGGACATCTGAGAAAAGACTTTCAGAGACTTTAAATGAACAGTTTTGATTTGTTGTTTTTGTTGTTTTTTTTTCTCTTTCTGTTATAATATACACCATCTGTAACATGTATTCTCTGCAGAGGCCCTCCCTTTGCAAGACTAATGTCAAAGCGTCGGTTCATGAGGACAAAAAAAAAAAAAATCGCCCCTCTGAACAAAACTTTCCTCTCTTCCTTTTCTATATTGTTGTTCACATATTATTAGTTAGCAATAGTTATTATATTCTTTTTACTGTTCCGTCAAGGAAACATTTTGTTTCTTGAGGAACAACAGGGGGGACTGTAACGATTGGAATAACGCCACCTGCTGGATACTTACTGTAGAAGAGTTCTGCCCATGAAGGGAAGGTCTTTGAGGGCAAGACCAGGAGTCAGGAAGTGACGCGGGCTAGTGGGAGGAGGAAGGAAGAGACTGGCGCTCAGTCTCGGGCTCTTTTCCTCTGGACTCTGGCGGAGAAGGGAGCTAGAAATGTGCTCTCCCTTTAATAGATAGAAATCTAGGCCTTTCTCTCTCTCTTTACCAAATTCTTATTCTCCTTAATAAATGCTTAAAAGTCTAACTCTTGCTAAAGCTTATAATTTATTGGCGACCACTCATTAGATATTTTAGACAGTTTAGCTAGAATTTTAACCCTTAACAATATATATGTATGTGTATAATGTGCATGCACACATCTATATCTATATCCATCTATCCTTCCATCCATCCATTCATGCATCCATGCACATCCATCTATCTATCTATCTATCTATCTATCTATCTATCTATCTATCTATCTATCTATCATGATCTTAGGTTGAAAACTCCAGTAACAGGAAGATAAGATAGGCACAGAATTCGCATACTTAATATTACATAACAAGGGTAAACACAGTTGAAATTGACCAGCACAAGATGGTGGTGTAGATGGGAACACCACCAGCCAGAGCATGGAAGTGGGGGAATATAAAGTGTATTCAGGGGCCAGAAATCCTTGGTTTTCGGCTGGAGCATAGAGTACATTGAGGAGGACTGGTATAAGATAGGCCAGGAAGGGTAGGCTATCAAGCAGAGACATGCAGATCCATGAAGTTTGAGGCTGGGTGTCAGGAGCAGTTTATCTGCTTTCTACAGTGTGTATGGTTGATGAAAAAGAGAAGCCAGCTAGGTCACCCCACAGAAATGCTCGTGATGTCAGTGGGCCATCAGTTGGAGCTGGGCTGGTTTTAATTAACTGCAGGGTTCTGAGCTGCAAAGTATCTCAACACTTCTTTCAAAGCCTGGCTTCATACTCCCTTGCCCCTGGAACTCCAAAGTTGTTGCTAGGGGTGGGATTTTTGGTCGGCGTTTTATTCTGTTTCCTGGGGTCAAGGTTAGAAACTTGATTCGTGGATAACTTCTATTTTTATGCAAATTAGATTCCAAAGTTTACTCCTCACAAAGACCTTCTGAGGGGGAAAATGTGAGGACTGTTATCCCCATTTTCCAAATGAGGAAACTGAGATGATGTTTTTATTCTCTTTTGTGTTTGATGGTGAAACTGACTCTTTTACTTGCTTCTCCAAGAAAAAAACTGTGTTTTATTTCTGTTTGGCTACAACCTCTTTATGACTACTTGTGGTTTCTCATGTGGGGAGAAACTTAACAGAGATGTAATTTAATTCTTTCATGACTAGATCAACTCATTGGTCATTGGACAAAGATCCCACATTTATACAGTTATTTTTTGCCTTAATAATGTTTTAATGACTTTTAAAAACATAAATCATTTTCTGATATGCTCTTTCACCCCCACTAGTCCCTCCTTATAACAAAGAAAAGCAGTTAAGTGAAACCACCATACAAACCAACTATGTCTGACAGCACAAACAACATTCCATATTCATAATCCCATAGTCCCTCACTTCTCTACTGGGGAGATATCACATTTATCTTTAAGCTTACTTTTTGTGGTCTATTTTCTTTTTAATACTATCCATTTGATTGCATATTTGTTGTAGATTCAACCCAGTAGTAATGAATAATCTCTTGACTATACTGATGTTGTCCAATGTTGTCCTTTTGCTCACTTTTAGGCCAGGCAGGCCTTTCTAAGATTATTTAAAAAAAAAAAAAACAACTTTTGATGTCTTTTCTTTTTACATACCTACATTTTTCACTCTTTCCCTTCCCCTACCCCCTCCTAAAGATGTAAAGTGGTTTGTCCAGGGTGACAACTAGTAAATGCCAGAAGTAGGATTTGAACTCAGGTCTTTTCAACTCTGAGACCTTGGCTATTTAGTGTGTTGATATTTGTTTCACAACTGATTCTGGGGGGAAATGTAGGCATGACACAGTTTAAAGTTGAATCACTGATATTAATATTTTCTCCATCTCTTTCTTGTCTAAAAATCAACAACACAATAAATCAAATCCTGGTTTTCAGTGTTTGCTGATTTCTGAGATATAGATGTTCACAGAGAAAATTTGACAAGCAATTCTCAGAACCAGTAAACCCCAGCCTGTTGGCAGTTGTGTCCACCAGGAATGCCCTGGGTCGATCTGATTGATTTCTTACCTCTTTGGGGGCAGCTAGGTGGTGCAGTAGATAGAGCATTGGCCCTGGAGTCAGGAGGACCTGAGTTCAAATCCGGCCTCAGGCACTTAATACTTACTAGCTGTGTGACCCTGGGCAAGTCACTTAACCCCAATTGCCTCACTAAAAAAAAAAAAAAAAAAAGGATTTCTTACCTCTTTGTCTTACCCTTCTGCCCCACTTCATTCATGAAATAGGGGAACTTTACAAGCTAACACCATCCAGGGTAGATGTTGTCATCATCTCCCCTTACAAACAAACGGTTCACAAACTCAAGGAACGGGACATTTATTTGCAGGTCAATGAAAACAAAATGGACCTCATAAAAATATGGCCACCCCCAAATGAGCAGTGCTTCCTCGGAGTCATGCACTGGGTATCATGGCATTGCCTCTCTTAGCTCCTCACATCCTGTTGTCATCTCTTCCCACTGTCCTTCACAATTAGTCATTTATCCTCCTTGTCACTTCTCCTGTTATTTTCCATAGCTCTTCCCAGATGGTGCCATTAACCTCTTTTTCCTGAGAACAGACTCTCTTGTCTGGGGTTCTCTATTCTTGGTACTGGGATGGTGGTGGTGTTGAGGGTAATACTTCAGAGTTTCCCTCCATGGTAGGATACCAAGGCTCTCTCTATATTATTGTTCAAAACAGGGATGCCAGGTCAGGTTGCCTCCACTCTGAAGCATTCCCTTGCATCCCCCGATCTCGTCCTTCATGCAAAAGTTCATCCAGGAGCCAGAAGGCAGAAACAAATCTTCTCGTCTCTGAGATGGGCTTTTTGGTTGACACTGGGTGGGGAGAGTGTAACTTCATAGTCTTATATATTCTTTCCCCCAGTTTCCCATCTGTATCAAGCTTTCCTATGAGCATTAAATCACCCCAAATTCTCTCCAATTGTGTTTCAAACATGAGTCCTTCTGGCAGTAACTGAGTGCGGGACTAGTCATACTATTTAGGGGCTGCTTTCTTCCATTTCTTGAGGAGGGTAAGAGAGCCAAACATTCCCATTACTGCACAATGAACTGATAGAAGAATGTGGGGGAATATCTCATACACCGCAGGAAAGAACAAGAGAAGTCAGAAGTAAAACTGAACTGGGCATCAGGACACCTGAATGTGAGTCTCATCTCTACTACTTAGAAGCTATGGGATCTTGGAAAAATCATGTCCCTTGGCTAAAGCTTAGTTTTTCCATCTGTAAAAAAGATGGGGATGGGCTTAGGATTTAGCTTGGAAAATGTTGTGGATCCCTTTCAGCTCTAATTTTCTCTGATGCTTTAAGAACCAAGTTTGATAATCGTGTTTCAATCCACACATGTATTTCAAGCTTCTTAGCTTAAAGAAGCTAATTGTTTAATCAATTTTTTTTTTACCTTTAAGAAAGCAAACTTGCTTATAACTTACATGTCTTTGATTGCCACAGGGCTTAAATTTGCCCAAAGAAACACCTTTAATGATCATAGGCTAATTTATAATTTGACACCTCAGTGGATTCTGGATGTCTTCAGCTACCCAATGGGGTGGAAGGTGACCCATTAGCTGCCAAAGCTCCCAGTCAAAGCAAAAGACCTGAATTAAACAAGTAACAACCCCTTAGAATAAAAGTACATGCAAGAGAACATTTAAAGAATTATCTTTGTTTCCCTTGAGAGACAGATGATCACTTTACTTTCAAAAAGAAAGTATGAGTGAATTATATATGTGCATGTGTAATGGTATTCTTATATATTTGTAAGGGGCAGCTAGGTGGCACAGTGGATAAAGTGGATTCAGGAGAACTTGAGTTCAAATCTAGCCTCAGATACTTGACTAGCTATGTGACCCTGGACAAGTCACTTAACCCTCATTGCCCAGCCCCCCCCCAAAAAAAACCCTATCTTAAAAAGACCCTATAGAATTTTTAAAATTTAAATTTAAAATTATGTATTTGTATGTATGTATGTATGTATGTATATCTCTATATCTCTATATCTATATATATCTCACAGTGCCTTACTATGCTATATTGTAATGTTATAGAGTATGATGGCATATAATACTATAAAATAGAAAATAATACTAGACTCCACAAATAACACATAGTTTAAAAATGTAACTCAGCACAAGATATCTGCATACACCATATGTGGACTGTCTTTTTGCCATCCAATGTGGGAGAGTGGAAAGGCACTGTCCTGGGGATCAAGGCACCCGCCTTCTAGTTCTAGCTTTGTCACTAACTGTCTGGGAGTGACCTGTGTGACTGCCAATCCTGTTCCCCTTCTAAATGATGGCACTCACTATTGTTCTTCCCTCCTGTGCATGCTGAGGACACAGGGTCTCTAGCCAGCTTTTGCAGCATGTACCTTACACTCTTCCGGGAGTTCAGTGTTTCAGGTCTGGAGCAGTTCTTGTTTGTCCTCTCTGGATCTAAGTGTCCTTATCTGTAAAATAAAAGTAGACAATGTGATCGCTCAGCTCCCTCCCAGCCCGCCCAGTCTCTAAGTCAATGACTCTCAAGTTTCAGCCTCTGAATTCTTCCGGCTTCTTTCCCTTCACATTTTGAGATGGTCTGACCATGTCATCCCCCTGGATCAAATATAAACCCTTCTGTTTGTCATTCAAAGCCCTCCACCACCTGGCTCCACTACTTCCTTTCCAGTTTCCTTGTACCTTTCCCCGAGCCACCCACATCCTCTCCAATCCAGGGGCACTGGCCTTTTTGCTCTTCCTCACACTAAACACTCCAACTCCCTGACCCCAAGCATTATTTCTGGCTGTCCCTCATTCATGCCTGAGACTCTCTCCCTGCCTCATCTTCCCCTCCTGCCTTTTCTGCCTCCCTTCAGGTGCCAGCTCACATCCCACTTGGTACAGGAAGCCTTTTCCAATCCTCTCCAGTTTATCCCATGGGTAGCCTGTCTATACACAGTTGTTTGCATGTTGTTGCCCCTATTAGTCTGTGAGCTCCTTGGGAGAGCTGGGCTGTCTTTTGCCTTTCTATTTCTATCTCTAGTGCTTAGCACTGTGCCTGCCACACAGTGGGCACATCATAGGTGCTTAATGTTTTCTGACTGACTACCTAACCAGCTTATAAGCACCAATTCAATCCATCCTTCTTGTGAGAAACATTTTAAAGAGTTTATTCTTCAGTTGCCTAATTAACAAATCACTCTCCTGCCAGCTCCCATAGAAACCAATGGTCAACAAAGTTATATCCATACAGCATCTCTGTGTAGCAGAATCTCCTAATAGGCAACATATGATTTGCATTGTATCCAATTCTACCCCCATCCAATCCAGTCCAACAAACATTCATTAGGCACTTGCGTGAAAACCAGTGTGCTAAGTACTGAGAATACATGGAGAAAACAAAACAAAAAAATAGCCTTTGTCCTTAAAGTTTCTCCATGATGCTGAGGACATAAATCTATTCTATACTTGATGGTTTGAGTGTGAACGAGAGCAGGAGAGCAGTAACAATTAAGCAGAAAGACTTTCTTTAGGAGACAGAGCCAGTCCCTACAAGTGCATTTTTACCATTTGAAGATCTAAAAAATAAATTGGATAGATAATATCTTTATTGCATCTGGCATAATAGAAGAAAAAAAAAACCTGGGCTCAGGGTAAGTTGGACTGGGTTTGAATCCTGATACTGGTTACATGACATATGGTAAGTTACTGAGCCTAAAAGGGTCTCAGTTTTCTTCTCTGCTAATGGGGTTTGGGACTAGATAATTTTAAGATCTTTTTCCATTCTAACAGTCCATGTTCTCAGGTCCTTTTCAGCATAACAACTACAACAACAATAACAACAACAACTATTACTACCGCTGCTGCTGCTGCTACTACTACTACTACTACTACAACTACTACTACACTGATGGTGGTGGTGGTAGTAGTGGTGGTAGTAGTAGTAGTAGTATCAGTAATAGTAGTAGCACTTAGTGCTTTAAGGTTTCCAAAATTGCTTTGTAAATATTATCTCATTTTATCTTAACAAGAAATGTGGGAGGTAAGTGTTATTTATTATTCCAATTTTACACATGAGGAAACTGAAGTAGAAAGGCAAGTTAAACGTCCAGGGTCACACAGCTAAAATGTCTGAGGTAAGATTTGAACTTTTATTTTCTTGACTCCAGACCCAACTCTCTATCTACTATAGCGTTGAGCTGCCATTATTTTATGAGTCTAAGTATTTTAAGGTTTAATACTTGGAAAAATTCTCCTAATAAAAATGACCAAGTGCCTTTCTGTTTCCCTTTAATTGTTATTGCTCTCATCCTTTCCCACTTAAACATCAAATAGACTTGTTGTTTACCTCCAGTAGACTCCTTAAGGAAAAGACTATTTTTTGTTTTGTCTTTGTATCCCCGGTACTTAGCACAATGGCTTTTACATAATAATTGCTTGATGAATGTTCCTTGGACTGAATTAGATGGGATGGAATTGGATACATTGCAAATCATATGTTGCCCATTAAGATATTCTGCTACAGAGGTGCTGCATGATTATAACTTTGTTGACCTTTGGTTTCTGTGGGAGTGGACAGGAGAATGACTTGTTAAATAGGCCACTGAAGAATAAACTCCTTAAAATGTCCCTAACAAGAAGGATGGATTGAATATTAAAGTGGTTAATTAGGCAGAAGGGCAGGCAGGAAACATTAAGCACCTACATTCATTGGGGAAAGTACAATAGTTGCATCATGACAGAGTAGGGGGAAAAAAAGGATTTGGAAGTCTCAGAGGCCAGAAAGAAAATAATTGGCAGAGCCAGGACTAAGGAAGTTAGGCATATTCCCTAGCTAATACTAGATGTGGAATGGGAGGGACTTCCTGGAGGTCTTCAAGCAGAGTTTGGGCCAGCATCTGCCAGGATTGCTATGAAGAGAATCCCTGCAGTACGCAGTTGTGGGAGTCACTGATATCAGAGGAATCTTCCAAGTCTGATATTCAATGAGTCCTGAGCCAGAGGAAAAAGTCCTGTAATCATATTTCTAATCACCTTTGCATGTCATTCTGAGTTCAGATTCACCTTTGTAAATAGGCAACATAAGCATCCCAGTAGTCTCCCTTAGACTTAGCATGTTGGCATAATGGACACAGACTTGGTGTCAGCAAGACCTTAGTTGGAATCTTGCCAAAGATACTGACCCTGGGCAAGTCACTTAACCTCTCTAAGCCTCAGTTGCTTCATCTGTAAAATGGGGATAATAACAGTACTTACCTCCTGGGGTTGTTGTGAGGATCAAATGAGGTAATAATGTTTGCAAATCCCTTTGCATACCTTAAAATACTACTATACACATATTCATTCAGTTATCCAGACTAATTTTCCTTTTGATGGTCTTTCAACAGCTGATAGGATTTTGATTTGATTTCTCCCTTCAAGTCACCATCCACCATGCCTCTTACTGTAATGGAACATTTAAAGGTATACCCAGAGGAAAGGACTCAACCACTGTGACCATAAGCTCAGCACTTTAAAAGATCTGGGATATTAATGGCATGAAAACTCCAACGGAGATGCCCACACACACCTTAGAAGTCATCTTACTGGGGCAGCTAGGTGGCACAGTGGATAAAGCACCAGCACTCAGGAGGACTTGAGTTCAAATCCCGTCTCAGACACTTGACACTTTGTGACCGTGGACAAGTCACTTAACCCTCATTGCTCCACAAAAACAAAACAAACCAAACCAAAAAAAAAAATTGTATTACTATATGGGGCATCTAGGTGGCACAGTGGATAAAGCACTGGCCCTGGAGTCAGGAGAACCTGAATTCAAATCCAACCTCAGACACTTGACAGTTATTAGCTGTGTGACCCTGGGCAAGTCACTTAACCCTCATTGCCCTGGAAAAAAGGAAAAAAAGTCATCTTACTGAGCAGCTAAGGCCAAAAAAACTATTGTCTTCTACTGAATGTTTGGTGCTAGATGAGTTTCTCCAAACTTAGTGACACAATCCTATCTATCATGTTAGGTCCTGCATAAGCTTGATGTCCACTGCATAACTCTCAAGGCCCCAAGATCACCTCCCCAGTGCTTAGCACAGTGCCCAGTACACAGTAGGCATTTAATAAATACTTATTGACTGACCGATTAGCCCAAATTTGTGGATATTAAGGGACTGTCCATATAAATAGTGCATATTAAAAAGGTAAAGACTACTACACAGCTGTTAGATGAAAACATCTATCAACCTTCCCACCCCTATCACCTTCCTTTTAAAAAACATTTTTTTTAAAAAGTGGATGCCTGGACTTTGTGTCCATAAAACAGGAGTCTCTATGGCAATGTGTTTCTTATCCAAGATAAAGGTCAAACACATCTGGAAGCCATAACAGTTTTGTCTTCCATGGAGAGCTTCCTCCCTGCAAAGCCTTACTATAAACAGACCCCTCCCACCCATCTCCCACCCCCCTCAGCCCCAAATTCATCTGTTCTCCTTCCTGCCTGTCAGTGGCTTCCAAAAGCACTGTGTCCGTTTTCAATTATAATTTGCTGAAGAAGTGAGACATGTGATACATAAGCGTGAAGGCGAATTAACATGGCTCAGAATTGTGCAATCACTTGGGTTCAGCTCCTTTCCCCATCTTTCAGGGATCAAAGAAAGACTTTGGGGTAGTTTTCCTTATTGGAGGAGAGAGGATGGTTCAATTGCTTTGGAGGCCCTCCATCTCTTTAAATTGCCAATTGATTTGGAATAAGAACAACCATCGATGACATCTCAGAGAATTATAAAACCACAGATATTTAGACACAGAAAGGACCTTAGAAAAACAGAGCTGGAAGGGACTATGGGACAGGGAATGTTGAAATGGAGAGAGTTGGGACTGCATAAGTTTAGCTCTGGAAAGAATCATAGGACAGAGAATATTTGAGCTAGAATGCCAGAACTAGAAAAGACTTTTAAACCCAGGCAGTTAGAACTGGAAAGGACCTTTGAACAGAGAATGCCAAAACTAGAAGGAGGAAGTCTAGAACTTAGAATGTTCATTTTAGAAGAAACCTCAGGAAATAGAATATAAGAGCTAGAAGGACTTCAGAGACCACATAATTGAGTCACCTCATTTAATAAATGAGAAAATGGAGATCCTGGGAAAAGAAGTAACTGACCCAAAGATGCACACATGTGTGACAGAGCTATGGTGCTAACATCATCCTCATTTTATAGATGACAATACTGAGCCACAGAGAGGTTAAGTGACTTACCCAGGGACACACAGTTAAGCATCTGAGGCAGGATATGAACTCAGGTTTTCCTGACTTCAAGGCTAAAGCTGTATGCACTGTACCACCTAGCTGTCATTATGAATGAAGTTTTCAGGCCCTTAGTGAAGAAACAATAAGCACCTACTATGTGCCGGGAACTGTGTTAAGTACTAGGAATACAAAAAAGAGTCAAAAGAGAGCCCTTGCCCTAAAGAAGTTTGTAATCTAATGGAAGAGACAACATGCAGACAAATATATACAAAGCAACCTATTGAAGAGACAAACAGGAAATTAACAGAGGGAGGCTTCTAGAATAGAGTTTAGGAAGGCTTCCAGTAGAATATGGGATTTTAATTGGAACTTAAAGAAAGCCAGGGAAGTGGGTAGGCAGGAAGAGTATTCCAGGCATGACAGACAACCAGAGAAAATGCCTGGAGCTGAGAGATGGAGTGTCTTGTTTGTGAAATAGCCACTGGGCCAATGTCACTGGACTGAAGAGGATGTGGTGGGGAGTAAGTTGTAAGAATGCTGGAAAGGGAGGAGATGGCAAGATTGTAAAGGGCTCTGGATGCCAAATGGAACATTTTGTACTTGATCCTGGAGGTGATAGGGAGCCACAAGAGTTTATTCAGTAGCAGGGGTGACACAGTTGGATTTATAATTTAGGAAAATCATTTTGGTGACTGAATAGAAAATGGATTGGAGTGGGGAGAGACTTGAGGCAGGTAGACATATCCATAGAAAATCACTTTCTTAACAAAACCATTTATCAGTTTATTAATCAATGTGCATCTAAACAAGAGTCAACTATATGCTAGGCACTGTGCTAGGTGCTGGTGATAGAAAGACACAAAGAAATCAGTTTTGCCCTCAAGGAGCTTATATTCTACCAAGGGAAGACAACATGCATGTAAAATAGTATTTACAAAAGAAAGATAAGATAACGTTTTTTGGGGGGAGAGGAATTAGCAACTCAGGAAAGTCTCTTTTAGGAGGTGGCATTTGAGCTGAGCATTGAAAGGAAACTAGGCACTCTAAGGAGCAAAGATGAGGAAGAAAGAGATTCCGGGTATTAGGGACATCCTGTGCAAAGGCATAGACATGGTACATGGAGATGGTAATTAGAAGAGCAACAAGAAAGCCAGTAGGCCATAGAGAATCTGAAGAGAAATCACGTAAAGACAAAGACAAAGAACACTTACTTTATCAGTTAGTTCCTTCTTTGGCTACTCCAGCCTATGCTGATTTCTCTGGTTTCTAAACAGTGTCTGTTTGACTATGGACAAGGTTCATGACCTTTTGATGATTTATCTATCTACCTTACCAATGGGTGCACTAATACCAGATCTACTGACATTCATTGATTCATTGATTCATTCATTGAATGCCTATTACATGATGAATTCTATGCTTGACTCTACAGTCAAAGGAAAGAAAACTATGATATGTCTCCTTGTTCTCTAGACTCTACTACAAGATAGTTTCTTGGTTCCCAGAGATGGGAGGATGTCAAGAAGAAAGCCCTGGATTTAAAGTCAGCAGACCTGATATCAAATCATAGCTCTGCTCCTACTATCTGTGGGACCCTGACCCAATCCTCTTTTCTGAACCTCAATTTCCTCCTTTGTAAAATGGGATTAATAATCCTTGCTTTTCCTCCTTCCCAGGATTGTTGGGATATTTGAATGAGGTAATTTGCTTAAGAGCTATATAAATGCTATGTCAGTGGAAGCTATTGTCAGTATTTGGATCTTGAGACCTTCATTTGGTGTTACCGCAAAAAGGTATGTTGCTGGTTTCTTGGAAGTGGCCCCAGGACTCTGGATGCAATGAATGGAACAAGCAGGGACAGCATTCAAGGCCCTGCTTCAAGTGCCAGAGCCAATAAAGCTCATTAGTGATGACAGATGCATCTGACTTGTCTCAAGCACTAATTTTTAAAAAAAATGTATTTGGCAGTAATGGTGACTTGCCTCGGTCCCAGCTCTGGTCATAAATCTGGAGGTAGTGGAATGGAGGACCAGCACAAAATTCCAGATCAGCACATTTATCCTATGAGCAAAAGGCCTTTCTCAACAGCAAGGCAGGCTCAATGACATCCACATAGGCCTCAAGCCATTTCTAGCTCCTGCAGCTCAGTTAGAGTCCACAGAATGGAAAGAGACTAGAAGTCAGAGTGTTGGTTCCACGACTAATTCACTACATGGCTCAGTGATGAGTGCTTCCCTTCCCCCATTTACCTTGTAGTTACTTTGTACATATTACACGCAATAGATGCATAATAAATGATTTATTGATTGACTGACCAACTAAAACAAATGAGTCATTTCATTTGAGGGGATTGAACTAGATCAGAAATTCTTAGACCAGGTAGAATTCAAGGGGCCCATGAACTTGGATGAGGGAAAAATTACATGTAACTGAAATTTAGCATTTCCTTTGATGATGAATGTGGGCAAGAAACATAATTCTCAAATGGAGTCCCTGGTCTCCATGAGATGCTAACAGGGTCCATGACACATGATCTAGATCATCTCTCTGGCTCTTCTGATATTTGATGTTTAATGTTCTCTTCCAGTTCCAATATTTTGTTGTTCTCTGATCTCTGGGATCAGAAAGGCAGACTTCTCAAGGCCATTTATTTCATGAATCCTGATTTCTTTGGAGGCCAAAAAACTGAAAGTATACATACATTAGACAGAAAACCTCTCCATTAATCAGCAATGTATCTTTAGAACCATTTAAAATAGCCACAATAATTACAAACCTGGGTTCAAGTCCTGACTCTGACATTTACTACCTATGTGACATTAAGTGAATCAATTAATTTCGTTGGGCCTCAGTTTCTTCACATGTGAAATGAGGGGGTTTGGTTAAAAAGTCTCTGAGGTTCCTTCTAAGTTTATATCTGTGTTCTTATGAAACATAAGCTCACATTTATGCAGTGTTTTACAGTTAGTTTAAAATGCTTCCCCATTTATTCTCTTGTCTGATCATCACCAAGTGGAGAGAGGACTTACTGTGGGATCTTGTATGAGGGTCTGACATGTGCTGGTGATTGAAACAAGCACCAGAGGAGGGGAAACAGCCCTATCTTGGAGAAGAAAGTTGTGATCTGAAGTGGGTTACCAGGAGAGCAGAACTCAGTACCAAGTCTTCTCTGGAATATTTGAATATTACTCCAGATCTCATGTAGTAAAATGAAAGTAAGAACCCATTCCCAGGAGCCAAGATTCAGGTTGGGTGGCCAGTCCTGGTTAAAGAAGCAAGCTAATGGATGTGTTAGCAAAGTGACTATCTGACTCAGCCTGTCTCCCCAAAGCTTCATACTGTTGCAGCGGTTGTTTGTATCACCCACCTCTACTCCATGCTGAAATACTGAGATAGTCACAGGCTTGGACCACCAAGTCCCATGTGCCCTGTGCTCCCTAGACTCAGCCACACTCAGAGACTGTTGCTTTGGGTAGTAGGCAACTTTGGACTTTGGAAAGGTCTTGTCAGGAAGAAGAGAAAAGGATATGAAAAGATCTAGAATTTGGGGAGTGGGGAGAATGGAAACTGAACAACTGAGGAGAAAAGATTTATGGGAGTCAGACTGATATAGCAGAGAGGACACTGGCTCCTTGATTCCTAGTATCTCAATACTTGACTTCTTTTCCTGACTCTGATGCTTATTTGGCACATGAACCTGAGATCCACTACTCTGAACTTCAGTTTTCTCCTCTGTGCTTCAGTAAAGCTAAAATGAGATACAAGGCATAAACATTCTTTGTAGACTATAAAGTGCTATGGAGATGTAAGTTATAACTTTTTAAAGATGGGGAAAGTAGAATTCAAACACCACAAGGAACTGTCAAGTCACTTGTCCTTATTCTGTCCTCTCTGTGGAACCCACTTCAAAAACTATTCTCAGCCATCCCATCCTCTACCATACTGGTGGGAGGAAACATTCTCATGACCTGTATCTTTCTTTAGAGACAGTCCATAGTGTGTGACTAAGCAGTCTATATCTTGTGACTAAGACCCTTGAAAAGATTCATCTGGCAATTGAAAAACACAAACTGTGCTCACTTTTATGGCCCACAGAATTTTCCCTTCCACAAGGTACAAATGGTTGTATGGAGCTCAAGTCTGTTTAAACAGGAAGAGAATGTGACTTCCACTAGTAGAGAACATGAGAATTTTGTCACATTATGAACTATAACATGAACTTTAAGATGATCTTTAAATTTAAACCAGTTCAGTTGGATAGAAGAAGAAACATTTAAAGAAGAATCATAGATTTATGAACTCAGATTCATGGACACAGAATACCAGAGCTGGATAGAGTCTCAGAATAATATCCAGCTCTTCCCCTTGCTGAAACATGAATTCCTTCCACAACATTTCCAAGTGGTCATTCGTCTTCTATCTGAATACTTGGGGTGATGAGGAGTTAATCATATATTTCCCAATGGCAAAACCATTTAATTAAGACATAAAACAAGGGAGATAACCAAAGAAGATCATTGCCTTCCTCCAATACTCCATGTCTGCCATCCAAGAACTAGCTTAATGGAGCAGCATGGCTTACTGGCTCAACTGCTGGACTTGGAGTCAAGAAGATAGGTTCAAATCCTCAGACACTTGTGTGACTTTGGGCAAGCTACTTCTCCCTCTACCTTAGTTTCTCATCTGAAAAATGGGGGAGGGGGTCTGCCTAGATGCCCTGAAGGTTCCTTTCCAACATTATATCTCTGACCAACCTGGCTAAGAGAATTTGTCACCAGTAGATTGTCACCAGTGTGGAAATTTATTTTGATTTGGGGACCCTACCTTTAGGCTGAGATTAGAAAGCCTTAGGCCCTCAGGGTCTCTTCTGTGTGGGAGGTGCTGGTGCACCTCCCCCTCAGCTTCAGCTGAGCCAAAAAGCCCCATAGGCTATACAAGACGCCAGGTCAGACAGCTGGGGGGAAAACGCCCCCAGCTCCCTCCGACCTGAGAGATCCTGGGCTTGTCCAGGCTGGGCTCTGGTGTAGCACGTCATGCTGGAGCATCCCCCCCCCCCCCCCCGCCCCGCCAGCCCCATCCCGCTGACTGGTGGATTAGCTTGGTGTGTGGGTGCAAAAAGCCCCGAGATTTGAGTGAAGATAAAAAAGGTATATGTATATATATATATATAGACCTGGGATTTAGATTAGAAGGGGAGACAAGACAAACAATAACGCAGGACTAGGAGCAAGGAGGAAAGGCCGGCGGACAAGATTAAGAGAGGCGGACAAGATTAGAGGGGTGGCAAAGGCGGCAGAGGGCAGACTGACCAGGAGGCAGCGGAGAACACAGAAGGGTCAGCACAGGGGACAGGTTGGAGAAAGTGAAGATTAAGAGGAGTTAGAAGAAAGTAGCTGAGCAGGGAAAGTGTAACGTGCCCTGAGGCCAGAGGCAGCTAAGGCCCTTATTGTATTAAAAAAAAGTTCCAGGCCCAGCAGGTGGGAAAGAGACCCACTGCAATGCAGTCAGGTTGTACATTTTATTTCCCTGTATTCTTAATTTTAAATAGTATCTCATAAATAAACTCTGCTTTGATTATTTAGTTAAGAGGCTTCTTAATCCTTTGCTTATCAATTTTGGGAGTGGAGCAGAGTGGTGGAACTTTATAAATGGCCCACATTAAATTAATAGCAGTCAGATGGTCAGATAGTCAACAGTCCCCAGATTAGTCCTCTAGTCAGATTAGCCCCCAAATTAAACTAGTCATTTAAAATATTCTTTCACCAGTAGCTATTAAGCAAAGTCTTTTGTCTACAACAACTTTGAAGAGGGTTTACTAAGTCATGGAGTGACTAGACTCTATATCAATAGAGGAAGTAGCCATATCAATGAAATTACAGAGCCCTGAAGAATTGAACTATACCCCGTATATAATTCTGTTTGAACAGGGAATGATATCATACTTATATTTACACAAATAAGTCATACTGTATGGAACAAGAGAAGGAAAAGTACACAGTGATATGGTGGCTAGAGAAAGAAAGGGATGAAGGAAGAAGAGATCAGAGAAGGCTTCCTGAAGGTGGTGGCATTTGGATGGGAGGGGTATGATTTGGTCTCTGAGGCTCTGTTCAACTCTGATATGCTATTTTAGTTCAAAAGGCAAAGATGTGGGGCAAAGGGGAGAGATGTTTTTGTTTAGGGAATGATGAAAGCAATTACACAGAGGTGGGAAAGTGTGGGATGTGTAGAAGGGGCAGTAATTTGTTTTGGCTGGAATATAATAGCATCAGTAGAGGGGAATTGTTTGAGATAAGACTGAAATTATGAGAACAAAGCATATAGAGACAGAGACAGTGAGAGACAGAGAGAAATACAGACAGATAGATAATTAGGCAGATGGATGGATGGATAGATGGGTGGGTGGTGGGTGGATGGATGGATAGATGGATGGATTAGATAGATAGATAGATAGATAGATAGATAGATAGATAAATGATAGATACAGAATTTATAAAGCACTTACTATATGCTAGTCATTGTAGAAAGCAATGGGGATATAAATACTAGACTAGCAAAAAGAAAGACAATTCCTGCCTTCAAAGACTTTATATTCTAATGGAAGAAAATAATACAGAAAAGGGAACTGAAAAGGGTGGGAGGAAGGTACTTAAGGAGGCATGGTGAAGAAATCCTGAGAATCAGGAGCAGAGCAGAGAGGAGAGGGAAGAAGCAAACATGGCTGCCTTGGGAATTCCTTCAAATGAAGGAAATGAGGAGGAACTCACTAATGGGAAGCTGAGGAATCTTCCAGGATGAAAAGGCTCCTGGGGCACAGTGGAGAAGTCTAGGGAGTCAGGTGTGGAGAAGGAAGAAGATGGAAGGAGTGAGCTCAATTCATTAATCACTTATTAAGGTTGTAATTTGTGTGAGGCCCTGCACTCACAGTGCTGCTACAAAGATGGAAAAAACACAGCCTTTGCCCCTAATGATCCTAAAATCTTTTTTGGGGGGGGCAATGAGGGTTAAGTGATTTTCCCAGGGTCACACAGCTAGTGAATGTCAAGTGTCTGAGGCCAGATTTGAACTCAGGTCCTCTTGAATCCAGGGTTGATGCTTTATCCACTGTGCCACCTAGCCATCCCAGGATCCTAAAATCTAATAGAGGACATTCATTGTTGTTCAATCATTACAGTTGTGTTTGACTTTTGCTGATTCCATTAGGGGTTTTCTTAGCAAAGATACTGGAGTGGTTTACCATTTCCTTCTCCGGTTCTTTTTACAGAGGAGGATACTCAGGCAAACAGGGTTAAGTGACTTGCCCAGGGTCACACAGCTAGGAAGTGTCTAAAGCTAGATTTGAACTCAGGTCTTCCTGACTCCAGACCCAGCACTCTTATCTGCTGAGCCACCTAGCTGTCCCGATGGAGCTGATATGACACACAAAAACAAAACTTGATTGCTTTCTTCAAGGCAGGTTGTAATAGTAGGGAAAGAAGAGATTGACACAAAGTGCCCAGGAAATTTTGAGGAGGGCATTATTTTATTCATCTGAAGGCATCAAGGAAGAACTAATAATACATAGATTGAGTGTTGAAGGAAGAGAAAGGCTTTAACAAGTACAAATGAGGAAGGAGCTCATTCCAGGCTTGGGGGGATGGCCAACAAACTGTGCACATTTTCAGAGACAAGATGCAGGATGAGATCAGGGAGTGATCAACTAGAATGTAGAGTGTATGAAGGGGGTGGGGGAGGTGAAATAAAGCTGTAAAAGTAGAATGGGGCCAGATTGTGGAAGATATTCAATAGTGGGCTAAGGAGATTCTACCAATAGGCAATAGGGATGTCCTGAAGGCTTTTGAATGGGAGAGTAATGTGGCCAGACAGGTGCATTAGGAAGGTCATTTTTAGAGCTGTGTGAGGGATGGCTTGGAGACAGAAGACACTGGAGGCAGGATAACTAATTAGATGGCCATTTCAAGTTCAGGTGAGAGGGAATGAGGTCTTGAATTTGGGTTATAGTTGTGTGAGGGGAGAGAAGATGATGAAGTCAAGGGAAGTTGTAGAGGGAAGATGCATAAAACTTGGTAACTAGGAAGGAGGCTTTAGGGATTAAGAAGAGGGAAGAATTGAGAGTGAGTCCAAGGATTGCAAGCTTGAGCAATTCAGAGATTGGTGGAGCCCTCAACAGAAATGTGGACATCTGGAGGAGAGATTGGTTTGGGGGAAGGGAGGGATGGAAGCCAATGAGTTCCAATTCAGATAGATTGAGTTTGAGATGTCTATGGGACATCCGGGGGCAAATGTCCAGTAGGAAGAAAGAACTTCGGAAACCTTAAAACCCTTCAGAAATGTGAATCACACTTATTATATAAGCCTTTTGGGGTTCTTAAGACAGAAGAAAGGCTCTGGGCAAATACTTAAACCATGCTCTTGAGGGTCTGAGGTGTAACCACAAGTTGAGAGACAGCTGGAACAGAAGAGTTGTAAAGGAAGCTGATGGTTCCGTGTGGCCCAGAGATAGCTGGCACACAAGACTTGCCTCTCTTCTCCAGGAAATCAGGAATCCAGCAGCAAAACCCTCTAAAATGCATATTTAGCAGTAATCATCCTGGAAAATATTAACAATAGGGAGGGGGGGTTCTTTCCCTCCAGGAGGGAGGGTGGGCTTAAATAACCACACACCAGTAGGTTGTAGCAACAGACCCTACTGTAGCCATGTTACTCACTGGGTCACCATGGAGATGTCCACAGGTTGCCAAGTTTATGTCCTTTGTTTTCCAGTGGTTGAAAGCTGATGCAGACCCTGTGGCTGCTGCCATCATCCCCTCCTTCTTACCTCCCTTCTGCCTGACCTCACAAGTTGGCAGTGAGAGAGCCCTTTGCTTAGGTATTTCTAGTAGAAAGAGCTGGGGACCTGCAGTTAAAGGATAATAAGATCTTAAATTTAAGCCTGGAAGGAAGATTCAAGATCAACTAGTCCAATTTTATAATTTTATACGTGAGGAAACAGAGGCCCAGTGGGGAGGCTTAAGTGATTTGCCCAAAGTCATACAGTAAGGAGCAGAGCCAGTATTCCAACCCAGGATTTTTGACTCTAGGGCTGGCACTGTTTTCACTATGATAGGGACCAGGGTTATGACATGGGATATGTCACTAACTTATTGTGTGATCTTCAACAAGTCATAGAATCATTTATTCATTCAACAGATAAAGTCCCTACAGTAAGTGGACTGTGCTGCTGGGGTATGGGTTGGATTAAGAGTTTGGGTCCTTTCTCCTGACAGAACATATAGTTCAGATGTGGATGGTTTGATTCTGCCCACTACCATAATAACCATCTAAGAGAGGGATAATCCAGGGGAGTGCTGCTTCTTTAGCTCCTGTATGCAGCTCAGTGTGGTAGAAAGGGCATTGGATTTGGAGGCAAGAAGATCTGGATTCTAATCTCACCCCAGAAATTGACCAGCTGGGAATATCAAACTTCTCTGTGCCTCAGTTTCTCCCTAGGTAAAATGATGGGGTTAGACTCAATGGTCCCTTCTGGTTCTAAATCTATGATCCTCCTGCTCTCGCCCACTATTCATTTTTCTGTCTCATACTAGGTAATATGCAGTTTATTCCCAACCACTGATGATCATACAGAAAGCATGATTCAGTGGAAAGCAGGGCTGAGACTTGCAATCAGTAGGGACCTCAGTTCTCAGACTATCTAAGGTATTAAAACTACTCCTGATTTTACTTAACCTCCTTCAGCCTCAGTTTCCTTGTCTGTAAAATGAGGCTAATAGCTCTCTCCACATCAAAGCCAGTAACCACCACCAGCAACCAACTTTCCTCCCAGCATCCCTGAGCTAAATAAAGTATTCTGAATTGTTCCCATGTCTCTTGTCAGCTATATCCACAAAGGTAAGATAGGGGAAGGAAATTTTCCTGTGGGAACTGCAGCACATGTCTGGCTCTCTCCTTCCCAGGCCCATAGTTTCTCAGACTTCTGACACAAAGGATTTATCGGTATTGTTGACTTAGGAAATACACACACACACACACACACACACACACACACACACACTCCACCACCTGTGGAGATTGAGCATCAATTATGTTGTAAGGGGAATACTAGAACATGTTATTTGAAGTAAAAACAGGACAAAATGAAAAAGTTGGTGCATCATAGGAAAAATACCCATCATGATTTTCTGCTCAGAGGCATAGAATCATGAAACTTTGAAGAGGTCCAAATCAAGAAAGTTGGGAGTCATAGGATCATAAAACTGAAAAAGCTTACAATCCAGAAAACCTGGAGCCTCTGTGTCATGGGCTCATAGAGCCTTACAGTCATATCAATTTCCAGACATGGCCCTCCATGCCATCTCCCATCAGGCTATCTCACCTCCACTCCTTCTCCACTTGAAAAGTGGCCTCCATCCTTGGAAGCTCCTGAGCTTTGGTAAGTTAGCTTTGGCATTATTTTGCTGGATTCCAGACCTCTCAGATATCTGAAAGATATCTCCCAGACATCAGTGAGGGCTTCCTAGACATCTTGAGCTTCCCTTTATATGTTGACTCCCACCCCCACCCCCCATTAGAATGTAAGCTCCTTGAGGACAGGGACTATCTAGCATGCTTTATTTGCATCTTGGTATATAGTAAGCATTTAATAAATTATCTATCCATTCATTCATCCATCCACCCATCCATCATCTATCTATCTATCTATCTATCTATCTATCTATCTATCTATCTAATCTACCTATCTATCTATCTTAGAGCCTTATAGTATAGGACCATAGAACCTCAGATTCTTAGGACTACAGAATCTCAGATTCGCAGAAAAATAGAATGTAGGAATTTTCAAATTATAGAACCTTAGAATCCTTAAATCTAGACCTGGAATGTTAGCTAACAAAGAAGGCTGTCCATGGTTCCCAATGGTCTATCACACAGTTTAGCATAGCTCTAACCCAGCCTGGTGCTGAAGGAACATTTCCCAAACATATTTAAAAGCAAGTAAAAAGGGTAAAATCCTTTCCTTTCTTGTTTTAACTGACATCAACCAGGGATTAGAATAAATTCATGAGTTAATAACATCTAAAGTGATGGACTGCTCACTAAGGAGTTTGGTGTATCAAAAACAAACAAACAAAAAACATTAATAGCTGCTGTAGGAATTGCCAAACATTTACAGAAGTTAAAATGATAAGCTAAAATGTAATTGCTATCTTCAATGAACTACAGCAATGACAAATTGTCTACATGCCCCCTAAATATAAATGTGATTGTTTTGTCTCCAGGTAGGATAGCTGAGGAAACAGGAATGGTGAGTTTTAACATGATCACAGGTCAACAGCTTAGTTGTAGATGTTCACATCTCAGGGTTTCAAGGCTTTTCCCAGTCTGTTTCCAAAATGCCTTTTCAACCTTAAAACACACTACTCCACTTCAGATAGTCTACGTTTTAGCCAGTCTGTACTATTCTCTGTAACATTGCCTGCTCTTCTTCTCCAATGTTCTCCCATTTCTATGCCTTTCCAATCATACAGTTTCTCAGGCATTGAATGGAATCACATCACCCCCTTCCTTATTGAAATCACCACCAACTCATGCTTCAAAGCTCAGTTCAGGTGGTACATCCTTTATACAGCCATCCCAGTGTGAAGGGGGAATATGACACCTGAAGTAAAACAAAACATAAAAAAACCTCAGCATCATGGGAAAAATCACCATCATACCCAGTGATACCACAATTAAATCTCTGTCCCAAAAAAATGAAGGAAAGAGGAAAAAGATTGTATATACAATAATATTTATAGTAACTTTTTTTGTGTTGACAAAGAAATAGAAACTAAGCAGAGATCAGTCCACTGGGGAATGGCTGAACAAGTTGTGGTATATGAATGTAATAGAATACTATTGTGCTATAAGAAATAATCAAGGGGAGGGTTTCAGAGATGTCTGGGAAGAATTTTATGAACTGATGCAGAGTGAAATTACCAGAATTATGGGAAGAGTTTATATATAACTTCAACATTACAAAAACAATCAACTCAAGGACTCTGGTCAAGGCAATAGTCAATTTCCAGAAGACTAATGAGAAAGAATGCTAGCCACCTCCTGTCACAGAAGCAATGGAGTAAGACGCAGAATTAGACACATGTTTTTGGACATGGCCAATATGGAAATCTGTTTTGTTTGCTTCTGTACATATAACAGTGACTACTCTGGCTCCCATTGCCTGAAGGCCAAGGCATGTTGTATTTCATCCATTTTCTGGAATTGTCCAGGAGCCTTAAAGGGGCTGGGGAAGTCTCTCATCTCTGCGATTGTCTCAGTCCCTTACTGTCCTTCCTCAGTTTTAGGGGGTCTCAAGTACCCCAGTTCTTTAAACCACTTAACAAATTGTTTGTTTGTTTTTAATAAGGGACATTTACTTCAAAGGTGTAACTAAAACAAACACTCAAAACAGGGTGAAGGGGGAGCGGTGAAGAATAATCCTCTTTCTACCACCTCAATTTCTGGGGATGGAAGAGGAATCAAGTTGACAGATTAACTCAGTTCCTATATAGCATAGTCCTAAGTTCCAAGTCCAAAGCCTTCCTGGGCTTGTGTCTCCAGAACCCTGGATTCTCCAAGCTTCTTTGTTGGACTAGCAGCACCATCTGGCCTGAAATCCCAGCTCTGAGACTGATATGTGTCAAATACCTGGGTCTAGGAGTCTGCTCTCTATACCCAGAGCCATAAAGAACAAACAACACAGACCAAACCTTCAAATCTGCTTCTCAGGGCCACAGGGTCTAAAGGGAGAGGGGGGAGGTAACCCTTCCTTTTCACCAAGTATCCATACTGCCTTCATCCTGGATGCTGCCACAAAGAGAGAGAGAGAGAGAGAGAGAGAGAGAGAGAGAGAGAGAGAGAGAGAGAGAGAGAGAGAGAACTCATTTGTCCCCATCTGGTAGTGTAAAAGTCAAAACCAGTTCTGGCTATGCAGCCAATAGGAAGGATCTGTTCTAATCCACATGGAGAACACATAATGTCTTCTCTCAGACACAAATCCCAGGCACCTCCCACATGGGTCTCTCTGTCTTAGGTGATCTGGACATTTGCCAAAGCCCAGTTACACATATCTGTTAGAAGGCTTACATGTTCTTTTTTTTTTCCAGGAATGGGGAGAGATGAGAGAGAAAGAAAACAAATACTTGTTTAAAAAAGCACTGAATACATTATAAAAAATACAATTAGGAGACTGGAATAGAAGATTTCTGGGATATCTTTCAGCTCTTACTCCTAAGATCCTAATAAAATTGTAGAGCTGCGGAAGCACAAGCATTGGGCTTAAACGTAAAAAGATTCCCACAATGAACTCAAAATGATGAAACTTAAATATTAAAGATCAGCAAGGTAAGTATGATATCTGTCATTTTAGTGGTAGAGAGAACACTCAGGTGAGGAACCTCCCTCTACCAATGGAGATTGGCACCTTATTTGAAACTTAGAACCTTGGAGAGTTTTTAAGAGGATTGCAAAGTTAAATGTATTACTGAAGGGGGCAGCTAGGTGGCACAGTGGACAAAGCACGAGCCCTGGATTCAGGAGGACCTGAGTTCAAATCCGACCTCAGACACTTGATGCTCACTAGCTGTGGGACCCTGGGCAAGTCACTTAACCCTGGGACCCTGGCGGGGGAGGGATATATATATATGTGTGTGTGTGTATGTATGTGTGTATGTATATATGTGTGTGTGCATATATGTGTATGTATGTATACATATATGCATACATATACATACACATTTATGTGTGTGTGTGTGTGTGTGTGTGTGTGTGTGTATATATATATGTATAAATTGCTGAAGTCACACAGCCAGTATATGCCCAAGGTGGGACCTGAATCCACTTCTTCCTGGATTATTTTATTTCAGCTATACCAGGCTGCCTGTCATTAAAGATCATGCCATAAAAATTTAGAAGAGAACCAGATCAGGTATCTTTCATTGCTATGTCTAGGGAATGCATTCTCAACCAAATAAGGGATAGGAGTGATTACAAAATATAAAATAGACAATTTTCATTACATGAAATCGAAAAGCTTTGCATGAACAAAATTAATTCAACTAGGATTGGAAGAAAAGTAATTGAGGGGGAAAATGTTTTGTATGAAATTTCCCTGAAAAGGAGTTGGTATTCAAGATTGCTAAACAATTAACAAAATAAGTAAGATCAAATTCTATTCCTCAATTTAAAGGTCAAAGGATGTGAACAAACAGATCTCAAAAAAGAATCAGCCCTCTTCAGGGAAGCTAGCTCGGTGACCTTGGGAAAGTCACTTAATCTCTATTTGCCACTGGAGAAGAAAATGGCAAATCACTCCAGTATCTTTGCCTAGAAAATCCCCTGGACTGAGATCCATGGAGTCATGAAGAGTCAGTCAGATGAGACTTAATAAGAACAACAAAAATCAATCCTACTCATCCAAACTACCAGGGTCAAGGGAAAGCGAGAAGAATTCTTATGAATTCCTAAAGGTCTCTTAAATTGTTGTCAGAGTAGAATGCTATATGGGGGGGAAATGGCTGTCCATGTACCTGCCATACTTCTGGGGTGATGGAATGTATATAAAGTCACAATCAGAATTGGAAGAGGGCAAGAAAGCCATGATAACTGCTCATTTCAGCCAGAGCTGGTCCAGAGATCTTAATGGGTGGCAGAAATGCTTGGATGCCTAATTTCTGTTGCTCTTCTGGAGCCTGGATCTATGCTACCTGCATAAAGGACACACAACCCACTTTTACCACCGTCTTTTCCTTTTCTAGAGGTTTTCTTTCAGAAGACCCCACTCCATTCTCTATGGAAGGAAGGCAGGATGGGTGACCATGGGAGGCATTGGGAGAGAGGTGGGGATTATCTGTGTCTGGGGAGCCTGTTCGTTGAGATGGCCTTTTGTATTAACAGCATCTCTGTTAATAAGGTTTCCCTTACAAATGCAGTAGGGATAGCCAGTAAAAACAAATGTAAAATCCAAATGCTTTTAGAAATAATAATAAAAGAGCCCACAGGCCCTAGCTAACATTGGGTTGTGATCCTGGTTGTAATCCTCCTCAAGCATTCAGAATTCAGGCGGGGAGGGGGGGAGGAGGGGGGGGAGAGGAGTCTTCCAAATAATGGCTGAGAAAGTTAGAATTAAAGAATCACAGAATCTGAGAACTGATAGGGACTTTAGCAGTCATTCTAGTCCAATTCACTCATAAAATGAATCTCCACTATGATATCCCTGCCAAGTGGTCATCTAGCCTCAGCTAGAGGGCCTCCAGGATGGGGAGACCTATTTACCCCCTGACGCAGGCCACTCTCATGTCAAACTCAAATTTGCTTCTGCTTTTGCCCTTTGAGCCAAACAGAACAAAGTCAGATCTCCCTTTAAATATTTAAAGATAGCTTACATACCTCTGCACCCCTCACCCCCTACCTGGTCTTCTCTTTTTCAGGCTAAACAATATCTAGTTCCTTCAAGCAATCCCTTATGGATTACTCCTCCATTTTACCATCCATGAGGCCTTGAGAAAAGCATATCAGCTCTCTGAGCCTCAGTTTCTTTGTTCGTTAAGTGGGAATAACAGAACAGTAACTTGCATGGGACAAGTGGAGCTTTGCCAGGACACCAGTTTTCAGGGGTTGTGTTTCTTTTCTGGGGAAACATCTTCCCACTTCACTTACCTACTTCCTTTTTCAGGCAACTACTCACTCTGTACCTCTTCTCATAATCTGGAGGTGACAGGGTGCAACTACCCTTGCAGGACTACCTTGCATCCCCCTTAGTGTGACTGCATCTATGTTGGTAATATCTTTTATGCAGCTTTGGGCCCCTACCCACCCAAAAAGTCTATCCTCTGTGACATCATGCCTTCCCTGAACCCCCATCAAGGAGGGGAGAAAAGGATACACCAGAAGCTTCAAGGTAGAGCGGAGAGAGTGCTAGACTTGGAATCAGGAAGAGGTTTGTTCAAGGCTTTCCTATGATATTTTCTAATTGTGTGACCACAGGCAAGTTAATTAACTTTTTTGTGCCTCAGTTTCTTATTTTTAAAACAAAGGGTTTGAAATCAGATGGCCTCAAAAGCCTTCTTCCAGCACCAAACCTATGATTTTTGTAAATTTGTCTCTGGTACAGTTTTATCTGGCTACAATTCTGGATAAGGAACTATGCTCTCCAGGGCTGTTTTGGAGAGAGTGCTTTGGAAATCCAAGTGCTGGAGGGTAAATGGGGCTGCTCACAGGGCTTCTTCTTTCCAATAGTCCCAGAGGGCAGGCAGTGAAAGTATTAGGTTAATTCCTCTTTCTACTACTGTGAATTTATATTTGGAGAGAGCCAAGGTTTTACAAAACACTTTCTGTTGCTATCACACTGACAGAGCTTTACAATCTTTAGTTTTCTTTGTCTGACTTTCTCCTTTTCTCACATTATATTTTCATTGTATTTACTTACTCACACGTTCTAGCCCTTTAGTAGACTTTAAGCCCTATGAGGGCAGGAACTGCCTATCATCACCCACAAGAAGTCTAGAAATACATAGTGCACAGTAAGTACTGATAAATGTTTGTTAGATTGAATTTAATTGAGTTGACAAATCACTCTTACACCCCTTATTTAATCTGCTCCTCAGTACACTGTTGTCCTCAGGAAGATATATATGCTAGTTATATTCAGGAGCCTAAAGGCTCAAATGTGGTTCAGTCGGAAGTCAGATAACCAACTCTGAGAGCTATTGCAAGGGTTCTTGGGTTTACTTGCTGCTCAGGGGCAGTAAGTAGGTTTATGGTCTATGCCGTGCTGGGGATGATGCTGAACTCTTTTCTCCGAGGATGGCTCCTCTCCTTGATGACTATGGGGGTGAGGCTGGATGCAGGGCTGTTCTGGGGGTGGTTCTGCAGTCCCCAGGGCTATTGTGTTTAGGGCCTTGGTTTGTTTTCACTGAAGATTTGAGAGGAGGTAGTGGTTTGACAAGCCTGGCAAGGAGACTTCCTGACTCTCCATCAAGATGTCTTGACTTCTCCAACTATGGTAATTAGAAAAGAGGAAAAAGCAAAGGATTTGGTATCAAGGGGGTATCTGCTACAATGCCCACTAATTCTGGGACTATGAGCAAGTTACTTGAATTTTCCTGAGGCTCTCTTTCCCCATCTGAGTAATGGGGGCAATAATACTTTTTCCCTCCCTACCTCATAGGGTTGTCAAGCAGAAAATGCTTTATCATCTATAGAGCCTTCTAAAAATGTGAGAAATGTGAGCTTAGACAGTTCTGTATGGACTAGATTAGTGGGGTCAGTCTCAAATAGAAAATCTGACCACTAAACAATACATATGGATCCCCAGAGGCTGCATATTGACTTAGAAAACCACATATTAACATTATCTATATATTATGTTAATCAGGAGTGTTCTGGGCTACAGGTGGCTGGCCCTGTGTTTAACACCTCTGGAGTAGGTGATATTTATAAGGATAATCAATACTCTTATATAAAACAGGTTTTTGTTTCTATTGTTCAATTGTTTCAGTCATGTCCAAGTCTTTGTGACCCCATTTGGGATTTTCTTGGCAGAGATACTGGAGTAGTTGGTTTGCCACTTCTTTCTACAGCTCATTTTACAGATGAAGAAACTGAAGTAAACAGGGTTAAAGTGAATTGCCTAAGGTCACACAGCTAGTAAGTGTCTGAGGTCAAATTTGAACTCGGGTCTTTTTGATTCTAGGCCTGGCCCTCTATGCACTGGGCCACCTAGGTGCCCTAATTCAGGGTACACATTACGTTCATTCAGTAGACTCTTTTGTGGGACATTCAATAGACTTTTACTAAAACACCTCCTGTTTTCAAAACCCTGTGTTGAACTGGGGTGGAGCAAAGCAGAAAGAACAAAACAGTCTCAACTTCACAGAGCTTCTCATCTAATAGAAGAGATAAGAAATCTCCAAATACTTAACCTGGGATTAGACTTCTAGCTGCCTCCAATTCTCTCCCTAGAATTGTCAGGAAGATTCCCCACAGTTCCTGGCAGCCTTTCTGCTCTTTATTGGGGGTGGGGGGGTGGGGGGGTGGGGGGAACGCCTCAACCTTTTCTCCTTCCTCCGGCTCCCACTAGTCCACACAGGGAGGACAGAGGAGCTTGGGAGTCAAGGCCAGTGCATTCTGCCTTCAGAGAAGTTTCTCTTGAAACTCTGTCCCCTGTGTGGATGGCCAAAAGCCTGTCGTACGAGAAAATGTCATGTTTGAATTAATCTCATCTTTGTTTTTGTTTCCCAGATACCTGGCACATACAGTGGCCACTACAGTAGCAGGTGCTGAGGACATACGTGTTGATTGATTCATTGGAAGCAATCTTAGAAATTATCTAATACAATTCCATCTCTTAGAGATGCAGAAAAGGAGTTTCCATCTGGAGGAAGTGAAAGATCACAGGCCAATTAGAAGTAGAGATAGTGTTCTGAATTGTAAGTGGCTGGCTGACTCTCCAATCCTTCCTGTCTTCTGATCAGACGTCCCCACCTCTCCCTGCCATGCTTATCAGTATTTTGTCTGGTCCTTTGAAAACCAGGCTTGTTGCATTTATAGGCCCACCCAATCTAATCCCACCAGAAGATTCAGGAATGTTATTTTATCAAGTGGATCTCCAGAGGGGATTTCAAAGTGAGGAAGCCCTGCTAGGCTTTCTAGTCCTGGCAAGGGAAAGAGGATCGTTTTTGGTGTCACACCTCGCGGGCTCAGGTTCTAATGCTGCCTCTTACTGCCTGTGTTGCCTTGAGCCAGTCACATCATTCTGGGCCTTGGTTTCCCCCTCTGTAAAGCAAGTGGGTTGGCCTTTTGGTCACCTTGAAGTTTCTTTCCAGTTGTGACAGCGCATGTTCTAAGTCCACTTCCCACCCTGATAGTGTCTATTTGGAGCTTGTTTTGATTTCCAAATAGTATGATTCCTCTGACCCCTGACACCGTTTGGATTTTAGCCTTGGAGTGAGGATGCAGGGGGAGCTGAGCTGTGCTCCCCCATCTCTACCTTGCCTTCTTCACTCCTTCTCCTTGACATGCTCCAGGCGAAGTAACCCTGACAGCCGGATTAAGAGCCAATTAGAACTCTTGGTAGCCTGTGGCTCTCTGACACAGGACCTAGAGGCAGAGGATAAACCCCCCTTGGAGGGCAGGAAGACCTCTCAAGCTAATGATCCTCAATCCATGGGGAATGGCCAGGGGTCCCAAAGTCATCATTCCCGCTCAGAAGCTGGATTGGATGCAGGCTGAGACCGGGCTGGCCTCGACTTTGGAATCCCCTTGTGTTTTGTTAAAGGAGAAGCTGCCAGAAAGCTAAACAATCTCCCAGGGGACAGCTCTGGTTTTCATTATGACCTGTTAGCTCACCTCCCACTCTCCAGTATTGCTTCAGGGAATGCTGTACCCCTGGCACAATCTTCACCGCCAGCTACTGGAGATGTGGGAGGGCCAAGGACTCAGAGAGTCAGTGTGGTGCAGTGGAGAGAGCACTAGGCATTGGACCAGATAACCTTTAAGATTTGTGCCCCTTCTGACTCCCATGAAAACATTCTCCAAGTTGGGGGTTAGACTGAAGAGCCTCTAAGGTGACTTTCATCTCTGAGTAAGTATGGCAAATAGTAGTCCCATTATACAGATGAAGAAACTGACACTCTGAGAGCCATCATGGTGCAGTGGAATGAATGCTAGTCCTGAAGTCAAAAGAAGCTGTGTTCAAATCCTAACTTACTATTACTTAGGTGGTCCATTTTAGAGTGCTAGACTTAGAATGAGGAAGACCTGAGTTCAAATCTTCCTCAGGGACTTACTAGCTATGAGACCCTAGGCAAATCACTTAACTTCTCTCAGCCTGTTTCCTTTCTTATCTGTAAAATGTGGATGATACTATAGCATCTACCTTATAGTGCTGTTGTGAAGATCTAATGAAATAACATGTAAAGTGTTTTGTGAACTTTAAATAATATTAATAGCTAGCATTTTTATAGTGCTTTAAGGTTTACAAAGTACTTTTTACAAGTGTTATCCTATTTAATTTTCACAACAACCCTAAAGCCTTATATAAACACTGGCAATCATCACTGTTATTATTATCAACTTGGTTATGTCACTGAAGCTTTCTGGGCTTCAGTTTCTTCATCTATAAAATGAAGCAGTTGGATTAGAACTCTGAGAAGTCTCTACCAGCTCAGACTCTGTGATGCGAAGTTGTGGCTTGGTAAGTCAGAATTCAAAGAGCAAGTGGTGTATGAGCTCCTTGACAGCAGGGACGGCCATTTGCCTTTCTTCACATCCTCACTGCTTAGCACAGTGCCTGGCATGTAGTAGGTGCTTAATAAATAAATATTTATTGACTGACTAACTAGTGCATAGAACTTTTTGCACTTATACCTGCTAGGTGGTGTAGTGGACAGAGCACTGGACTCAGAGTCAGAAGATCTGAGTTCATATCCTACCTTGGGTATTTGCTTTGCCTCATCTGTAGAATGGGCATAAAATAGCACTTACCTGTATGGACTGTTTTGAGGATCAAATGAGATCACACAAGGTGCCTTGAAAACTTTACAGAGCTACATGTACAGCTGGGTCCTGATAGATGAATGAGGAATCCCACGAAGCAGGGAGTGATAATTGCATGAATATGATCAAGAGTTCTAGTTCAATGGAAATAGGCACTATAAATTGAAATACACTAATTCACTAATCCAGACTTAGCTGTAAATGTTAGCTATCAACTATTGCTTCTTCTATTCCTTAACAAGCATTTTTTTTTTTGGCAAGGCATTGAGGGGTTAAGTGACTTGCCCAGGGTCACACTGCTAGTAAGTGTCAAGTGTCTGAGGCCGGATTTGAACTCAGGTCCTCCTGAATCCAGGGCCCGTGCTTATCCACTGCGCCACCTACCTGCCCCAACAAGAATTTTAAAGCACTTACTACGTGCTGAAATAGACAAAAAGGAAATGGTCTCTGTCTCTAGGAACTTCTTGTCCATCAAGGGAGATAATATATACATAAATAGAAAATAGAGAAATATATTAGAAAATATAGAAAACAGAAATAGAAAAGATAGAAAATGTGTCCATGATAAATATAAGGTCAATTTATTGGCGGGGGAGGTACTATCAGCTGGGGGCTCAAGCAAAGCCATATATATATATATATATATATATATGTATATATATATATATACACACATGTATGCATATATATATACACACATGTATGCATATATATACACACATGTATGCATATATATATATATATATATATATATATATATATATATATATATATATATATATATATATAAAAGGTTATATTTGAGCAGTGTTGAAGGAAACAAGGGATTCTATAATCCCTTGGAAGCACATTCCTGACCAGGGGCACAGGTGGCAGAAAAAGGTGCAGAGCTGGGAAATGGGACATCTCTTCTTTTTTTAATAATTGATATCTTGGGGGACTAAATGATCTCCCCCTTCTTTTATTATTTAGCATTTTATTTTCCCCAATTACATGCAAAAACATTTTTAACATCCATTTTAAAAACTTTGTGTTCCAAATTCTCTTCCTCCCTCCCTCCCCCCTCCCCTTTAAGAAGGCAAGCAATTCAATATAAGTTATACATGTGTAGTCATGTGAAACAGGTCCATATTAGTCAGGGGAAATAGGGTGTCTTGTGAGGAACAGATAGAAAGTTTGGCTGTATTATGAAGTATAGGAAGGGGAGTAAAACATAATAAGGTTGGAAAAGTTGGTTTGAGCCAGGTTGTGAAAGGCTTTACAAGCCATACAAAGGGGTTATATTTGGTTTTAGAGATGTAGGAAGGCAATGTAATTGAAGGCAGAGAGGGGTGCCCCATATGTAGTGAGGCTCATGTGTATACAGGGTCCCACAAGTGCTGAGGGCTGTCATTCGGTGACTCAAAGGGAGGTAAAATAGATATCTCTAGCCTCTTCTGCCCCTGCCTTTCTCCAGGGGAGACTTTCATGCTTCCAGGAGGGTAAGTAGAGGTTTGAATCTCTGCCCTCCTCAGAAAAAGAGGGGGTGCTGGGCTAGAAGTATATCTACCTGCCTCCATAAGTATTTTTAGTCTAGGAGATGTTGTCAGGCTAACATCTCATCCCTTTGTCATTATCAGTGGGAGGAGGAGGGCCCCACGTTCTCTATCTGAGGCTTAACTTCTTTCCCACTACATTCCAGTTTTACAATGAACACATATAGTGAATAGCAAAGAAACCCATTGCTCCAAAACCACAGCAAAACAAAAATCAGAGAAGCTATACTTGGGGAATGTGAACCAGAAAATACCAAGTGAAGGGGCTCTGCCACTGACAGTAAGATCACTCAACTCAAGCAAGAGAGATTGTCCTTGATCTTACCCAAGGGGAAACTCCCCCAAGACTCTAGAGTAGCAATCTGGATATAGGGACATGATAGATACTTCCAGCTCCCTTCATGTCTTCCCAGAGTCTTTTCCTTCAGCATCCTAAAGTAGGATTGACCTCTTTGATCTAGCCTCTTGTACCTGGAAGCCAGAAGCACCCCAAATGACTCAAAGTTAGATAAGTCTTGAAGACTGGCCTTGAGGAGTCCCCAAAGAGACCAGCTAAGAACTGAAGTTCTCTTAGCTCTCATCAATTCTGCCCTACTCCTCATGGAGGGCAGGGTATTCATCTCTACTAGAAAGGAGAGATTCCAATGCCAAGGAACCTTGGGGCAGAGTTTATAGGAGTTTATTGAATAGGTGGATAATGTAGACAGACTAGACTTGAGGAAAATCACTCTGGCAGCTCTGGGTGTAGAAAGAACCAAAGAAGGGAAAGATTGAAGGGGGGAAAGACAAATTTAATAGTCTTTTGCAAAAGACTTAGCAGGTGATAAGGATTTGAAAGTGGATGGTGGAGTGAATAGTGCAATATACTCAGAATGGTGAAGATTGAGATAATGATTGAAATTCTTAAGGTTAAGAAATAACTTCCACCAACTTAACCTCTCTGCCTTCAGTTTCCTCATCTATAAAATGGGGGAGTTGGATTCAATGTCCTGTAAGGTCCTTTTTCACTCTAAATATATGATCCTAGTGCTTTTGGAAGTTTAAGGGGCTGAGAGAACATTTAAGTGATTCTCAGCAGGCAGCTAGAGATGTGGGGCTAGAATTTAGAAGAGACTTTGGGGTTCCATGTTTATCTTTTGATAGCTCCTGTCTGATTCAGAAGCCAAACATGTGGGGATGTTTCCCTGGGCCAGAGGCAAGTCCTTTACAAAGGAGCTTTTTTGATGTTTTTCCTTCAAACTGGTCTTCTGAACCTGCCTTCTGTTTTTCTTCCTTCTTCCTTGGCATGGGAGTGATTTTAGGTGGTCTCCTAAGCCAGGATGGGGCAAGATGTCGGGGGTGAAATGGACGCAGTGTTCTAATTTCATTTCCAGACACATTTCATTTCCCAAAGCAGGTGCCAGTTGGGTGAGAGGCCAGAATCTCCCTCTGTGAGCAGGCACAGAAAGCAGACACCTCCCTGCTGTTGGCTTCATGTAGGGAAGGCAAGCCCATTTTAATGAAAAGCCCAAGCTGTGGAAGCATGAGACATGAGTTTGAATCCTGGCTCTGATGTTAATCAACTATCCTCCCTGAGGCCCATCTCTATGCCCTTCCCAAGCCTCGATTTCCTGCCCTTGAGGGCAGGGATTTTGCTTCTTTTTTTGTATCCCCAGTGCTTAGCACAGTGCCTGGCACATAGTAGCATTTAAAAAGTTTATCAGTGCTCGCTTCGGCAGCACATATACTAAAATTGGAACGATACAGAGAAGATTAGCATGGCCCCTGCGCAAGGATGACACGCAAATTCGTGAAGCGTTCCATATTTTTTTGACTGTTTTTTCCTCACAACCTAGCTAATGTGGGAATGTTTTCCATGACTACTCATGTATAATTTATTTTGAAATGCTTGAGTTCTAGTGGGTGGGGGTGGGAATAGAGGAGGAAGAGAAGTTGGAACAATTTTTTTTTTAATTGATGTTAAAATTTGTTTTTACATATATTTTGGAAAATAAAATTCTATAAAAAAAAATTAAAAAAAAGTTTATCAATTGATTACTGATTGATTTATGATAATTTCTATACTACATAACTAAATAACAAAGTTGTTTTGCCAAAAGGGCTAAGTGCAGCAATTTTCAGATCTTTTTACTGTGTCCATTATAATACCTCTTCTGAGGTACTTAGCTTACCCTTACACTTGTGGGTTAGGTTGTCAGAGAGTGGAAGCTACCTCAGGTTTTGGGGCTATGTGCATGCATATGTAGATATACATGCATATATGTATATCTACATATGCATATATATATACATACCTATATGTATGTGTGCTTCTATGTGTCTTCCCATGTTTATGAGACTACAGGATTTGAATCCCTTGATTTTTCAAAGGAAGAACCTGCACCTTGTCGAGGGCCAAACAGACAGTTAATAATAGAACTAAGATTCAAACCAAAGTCCTAAGATCTCCCATCTAGAGCTTGTTCCACTATTCCTAATCAATCTCTCTCCCCCTCCCTTCCCCTCTGCTCTTTCTTTCCCCCTCCTTTCCTCCCTCCTCCTGCTCCTCCTCTTCTTGTTCTTTCTCTCTCTGTGTCTCTATCTCCCTCTCCTGCTCCTCTCTTTCCTCTTCCTCTTTCCTTCCTCTCCTTATCTCTCCCAGACCATCTACATGAACTCTGTGAAGAAACACTCTTGTCTTTCTCAGGGGAAAAGGTTTTGATTTGGGGATCAGTTAGCACCCCAAAACCACCACTGTTGACTGATGAAGGGGAGGACAGAAGAGACCACAGTGGCTCTCCCTCAAATGATTTACCCAGGGCCTATGTGTTTTGAGCCTGCAGTTTTGTATTTGCTTGCTTCCCCACCCCCCTTTCCCACATTGCTCAAGCTGATGGCCTCAGGCTTCTGAATACAGACGCTACCTCACCTCTACTGACCTTGGCCAAGGCAACAAGCAAGAAAAAGGCACACCAACACCAAGAACAGAGAAAGCTGGTCTTGACCAAAGGAGGTTTGTCAGTTTTTCCACTCCGTTTCCCCAGCCTACCCAGTGTGTGTGTGTGTGTGTGTGTGTTGGGGACATTTAGTGCCCAGACCTCACAGTAAAGGGTCTTGTGTGTTAACATAAGAGTGAATAATAGTCGGATAGGGCAAGATAATTCAAATCTGACACCCTGGGACCAAGCAGCCTAAATCTTCTTTCACACAACAGCCCCCCAGGTATTTGAAAACAGCAGTCATTTTTTTTCTGTTCTTCAGCTAAAGAGTCTTAGTTGCTAACTCAGCTGATATGTACACAGTATCATTTCCATTCTAACTCTATCCCTGTTAATCTCCTCTTGGGTAAACTCCAGTTACTTATTAATATCTTGGGCTGGTATTCTAGTTCAGTATTTATTTATCTAGCTGTGATGGTGTATAAGTCACTTTCTGAGCCTGTTTCCTCATCAGTAAAATGAGGTATTTACCACTTGTACAACTGACCTAATAAGACTTATAGAGAAAACATTTGTAAGCCTTAAAGTGCTATATAAATGTATTATTATTATTATTATTAACATAATTTAAGTGTAACATCCAGAACGGCCTATGCACACGCACACACACACACACAAACACAAAAATAAAAAAAAGAAAACAATAACCAACTCCCCGATGGTTTTCTAACCACGGCAGAAAACAACAACACTCCCACCTCCTACATCTATACACTAGATTTTATTCCTGTAATTTAGGATCACATTAGATTTTTTTGGTGACATACTTCAATGGATCCATGATTTCACTTATATGAGTACTCTCCCTTCATTGTTATAGATTACAAGCTTGTTGTTGTTTGTTCTTCTTTTTTTAAAAAGGACCGATGTCATCATGAGATGACATCTTCACTTGTGCGTGAACTGCATTTAAGTGAGTCAGAGGTGCACAAAGTTCTTAGCCTCGCTCTCTCTTCCAGAGTCATCGAAGTCCAGTAGTAAAACAAAAATCAGAATTACTGGCAATGGCCCAGGATGCAGTGGATGGCCTTGGTGACTTTGATGTCTGACTAGGCTCTAAATGTTCCTCAGTGCCTATCTCAAGATTACAACCAATTCATATTTTCTCATCTTGTTGTGGCCAAAAATACCCAGATCTTTTGATGTATCTTTTTTATATTCTGTAGGCTTAACATTCCTTGGAAATTAGTGGAACAGTAGGATGTTCATTCTCTCGCTTCATGATTGGCCCATCTCCTTTTCCAGTACCATTCTTGTCTTCAATGATGTATGTGACACCACTTTTTATGTAAAAGTCACAATCAGAAACATGTTATAACCTATTTATGGACACCATGGACTTCTCTATTGACCATTAGGGCAGAATCAATTTTGATTCTTTGGTGATTGTGGCATCCCACAGTTCAGTAGAATCACAAAATACTGGACTTTAAAAAATGAGTTTTGTGTCAAGAAGAAGCATGGTATCCTTAAAAGTGCTATGCAGTCTTCTAAATATATTCCAATCTGGTCTCTTTCTCCTTTTTAATACTGTATCCAGCTCATTGCCCACCTGTAATACCCATTAGAAATATGTATAAGGATAGACTAAACCGATGGGCTGGCCATCCAGTCATGTGTCATAGTCTGAAAAATAAATTCAACCTATTTATTCTTTTCTGCATAGGTTGTTAAACCATTAATTTTTTTTGAATGGTTAAGGTTATTATTGAAAGCATCCTATAGGTAGTCAGCAAAATCCTGATAACAGAAGTGCACTATCTATGGGGAATTCCTGTTCCATTTGGACTATGCTCAGAACATCCTCCATGATGATGGTGAACAACATTGATGAAGTGTCTTATGCCTTATTTGATATTAAAAATCAGAGGTTCATTGAATGAAGTTACCTCTGTGGTTGCAACTGTCAAACAATCTTGTATGAGCTAAACATATACTTGAGAAATATATACTTGGGGAACCTGTAAGGCTACATTTTGCCTTGCCAAGTCAAATACCTTGTCAAAATCAACAAATGAGAAATTAAGAAAAGTTTTGTATTCTCTATTTTTCCCCTGTAAAATACATTCTACTAATCTTCAACAGAAATATAAATGAACTTAGACAATTGCCTAGGGACAACTGAGAAGTTAAGTGGTGTGCCCAGGATCACCCTGTGATCCAATGTGTGTCAGAGACTAAACGTGAGCCCAACTCTCTCTGGCTCTAAGGATGGATCTCTAACCACTACAGAACACTTCCTTACAATTAAGTATTTATTGAGGTTTTAAAAATTATAGGGTTTGCACCATCCTTTGTCCTCTTTTCTTCTTGGAAACCCAGAGAGGAGTGCTGTGCTGTCCATGATAAAGTCATAGGGAAGGAAGAGAGCCTTGCAGGCCTGAGGGCCATTTAACCTTTGGTTTGGTTTAGAGGTTGCTGTGGCTGGATAATTGATCACCAAACCTTACTGGTGAGGAACCACTCCATCCTTCCTTAGTCTGATCCTTGGACAGCAGTTAAATTCTATTTCTAAGATTGTCCTTGAACATTTTCCAGATTGTTTGAACCTGCCAGAATCCACATTCCACTGGTAAAGCCTTCAGGAACCCAAGGTCAAGTCCACAGGATGATGGATCCTAATGGAGCGGGCTTTTTGTCGAGGCAGTCATGGAACACTGTTGATTAATACTGAACTTGTGGTCAGGTCAAATTCACAGGTCTCCATTTCACATATACTATATTCTAGCCAGCTCTTTCCCACCCTATCCTTGTGCAATGCTTTTTCTTTTTAAATCTCAGTATAAGACTTTATATTTATCCCTGTTACATTTTCCTCTTTTGTAAAAAAGAGCATTGCCCAGATGATTACTTGCAGCTGTGTGGGCAGTTCATGGAAAGTGCATCAATATGTCTATCTTTGACAAGCACTGATGGTGGACAGTAGGATGGACCTGGAATTGGATAGGGGGCGGCAAGTGGTTGAGATCACATTAGGGACACTGTAGAGCATTTTCAATGACCCCAATGTGTTCCTTGAGCACACAACCCTCTTTTTGTTTAAACAATAATATCAGCCAAGCAACTGAAATTCGCCAAAATCTCAGAAGAGTCAAAATGGCAGTTGTTCTCTATTCTACCATTCAATTACATTGGCTAACCCACTCAGCCTCGTGTCATTCAAGGGTCTGATAAGCCTGACATCTGTGGCTTCATATTAATTACTCATATTAATGAGGTCAGGTCAGTTAGCCAGTCAATCAGTCAATAAGCATGTATTAAGTACTTACTATGTGCCAGCCAGTGTACCGAGTGCTGGACCAATGAAAAAAGGCAAAACCCCCCATAGTTCTTGCCCTTGAGGAGTGCATGTTATAAGGGGAGGAGACAACATGTAAATAACCAGATACATATGAGATGTATGCAGAGGAGCTCAGAAGGGAGGGCACCAGCCACTGGAATGAATAGGAAAGGTTTTCTGTTTCTACTGAAGGAGATTCAATCTGAGTTTTGAAGGAAGCCAAGGAAACTGAGAGATGGAGTGGAGGAGGAAGAATTCCTTTGATACTCTGGTAAATAACTCACCTCAACTTAGTGCCTTGAAGTAGTTGGCAGAAGGAAGCTGGGGTAATGAGGGGAGGGGAGTTCTCCAACCAATTTCTCCCAGAATGGTTGCTTTGCTCATGTAGGTAGGAGGCAAGAGCACCAGCCAGAGTGTGTCCATTGGCACAGGTCATTCAGAGCACTGAGGAAGATAGGGTTAGCCCCATTGGCTAGGCCTTGGTAAGATGCTGAAAGCTGTTGTGCTCACCACATTTAGTGAAGCACATTGTATACAAACGGGATCCAAGCTCAAACTTGTTTATGCTCCTGGACTATTGACTTCTTGCCTTGCAGATGTTCAAAGTCTTGTGCTAGGGGCTAATAGATATCTGATTCTATCCAGACATTTTTTTTCTTTGAGTGTGGGTATAAGGATGTGAAAGCAGGTTTTCATTGTTGGGAATAGGATGGGGAGGAATACAGGTAGGGAGAGGTAGAGGAAAGGGAAAAGATCAGGAAGGTGCTAAAAATTCAGGAGGCAGAAGAGGGGGCCCTATCACTACCACTAAAGGACATCTGGTGAAGAAATTGAGGCTCTTCACCTACATATTGGACACAGGCATATCCCCAGAGGGGCTGGGGCACTCAGTGGCCACAATATTAGTAATATCCAAAATCATTTAACACAGAGGTGTCAAATTTAGATAGAAACAGGAACCACTAAACCCTGCATGAAGATGCCTGTGGACCACATATTGAATTAGAAATCCACAAATTAACATTATCTGTGTCCTACTGTATTTTCATTTATTTTGTTAAATACTTCCCAATTACATTTTAATCTGGTTCCAGCTGCAGCAATGTGGCCATAGGTCACATGTTTGCTACCTCTGATCTAGTGCATTCCTCTCATTTTATAGAGGAAGGAACTGACACCAAGAGGGAAGGTTCTTAATGCAAAGATGGAGGTATTTTTGTAACACTAGTCAGGCTGCATGTGTAGTATGGATTAAAGAAGAGAGAGACTAGAATCTGAGAAGCAAAAAAAGGGGTCATAGAAATAATTTAGGAATAATAATAATAATAATACACTAGCAGAGGGAAGAAAAGGCAAGCATACAAAATTCATTGTAAGGAGAACTTGGGCATTGTAATGGCAGGAATGCTGGACAAGGCTGACACCTTTTGTTTCTCCTCTTTTCATTGTTTCCAGTGCTTTCTGGTGATGCGAAAACTTTGAGGAAATGTACATGTTACTGACCAAGTGGGACCAAGGGGAAGTCTTTGTGAAGTAACAGAGATGTATCGGGAAAGGGCATCATAAGACACTTTTTTTTCAGGAGTCAGGGTTGGCATCCAAGTTGTAAACTTGGGTGATTGGAAGAATAGTGGTGCCCTCAATAGAAAGAAGGGATTTTGGAGGGGGCATGTCTTTAGTGGAAAAGATAAAGAGTTTCACTTCGACCTTATTGAGTTTGAGATGCCTATAATATATCTGCCTGGGCACATTCAATAGGCAGGGGGTGGTAATACATACTGGAGTTCAAAAGAGATACTAAGGCTTAGAAGTATATATCTTGGAGTTATCTGTATAGAGATGATTGCATGAGATCGCCCTAAAAAGAAAACATAGAGCAAGAGAGAAGAAGAGTGCCCAGAACAGAAACTTCTACGAAACTCATGGTTAAAGGTCAGGCCACAAATGAAGAATTAGCAAAGGAGACCAAGAAGGAGACTACGACAAGAACCAAGAATGAGCAGGGTAACAAAAATCTAGGGAAGAAAGAATCAAGGAGAGGGTGTTCAACAATGTCAGATAGTTTCAGAGAGGTCAAAAGGGATGAGAAAAGACGGAGAAAATATCCTATTTAACAATGATCATTGCTAAAAGAACAGTGCATTTAGGTGATGAAGTCATAACTCAAATTAGAATAATTTGAGGACTGAGACAGGAGGATATGGAGACAAGGCTATAAATAGCCTTTTCTACAAATTTAGCTGCGAAGCTATAAATGGGAAGAGAGACACAAGATAGTAACCTGAGAGTATGTCAGGAGCCAAAGAAAATCTTTTTTATCTTAAAGAATGGGATATAATTAGATATTTGCATGGGCTAGAGCTAGGAGGTGATCTCCAGGGGTTTTGAAGCAGGGAATAGTGGAAAACAGGTTACTGAAAAGGTAGAATATCTATTTTTGCAGTAAAGTATGAGAAGTCCTTTGCTAAGAAGAAGAGGGTGGGGCAGCTAGGTGACACAGTGGATAAAGCACCGGTCCTGGATTCAGGAGTACCTGAGTTCAAATCCGGCCTCAGACACGTGACACTTACTAGCTGTGTGACCTTGGGCAAGTCACTTAACCCTCATTGCCCCACCAAAAAAAAAAGTGAAGAAGAAGAAGAAGAAGAAGAAGAAGAAGAAGAAGAAGAAGAAGAAGGAGAAGAAGGAGAAGAAGGAGAAGAAGAAGAAGAAGAAGAAGAAGAAGAAGAAGAAGAAGAAGAAGAAGAAGAAGAAGAAGAAGATGAGAAGGGGGTAAGAAGTTTGAGAAAACAAAAGAAGATTCTGAATAGCTGTGGTGGTGAGTGCAATATAGTTGATTGAAAAAAATGAAAAGCTCCTAGACTATGGCACAGAGGCAGGAGACAGAACTGAGAAGCAGCAAAGCTCAGGTAGCCTCCAGGAGACAAAACCATGAGGATTATGGGACAAGGAATCTTCTAGCCAGCAGACAATACTGGAGACAGAATACTTGCTAGCTCAGAGCAGGGATTTTCCAGGAATTTGCTCAGGGAGGAGCCCATAACTTTTTCCCCATTGGGGCATGAGTCTCTATTCATTTGTATAAATGGGTGGGGTTGGAGGGAGGAGCCATGAACATGATTCTACTGCTTGACTATTTCCTGTTTTTTATTTTGTCATTCTCTCCAAATGAAATATTTTACTATTTGATTTATGGTTCTTGCCTAATCTGTTAGTAGAATTGGCACTTGATAGGGGCTCGAGATGTGTATTACCCACACATTGTATGCAATAACCTATGGGAATTCCAAAAAGGAGTAAAATAGATGGTTTACAAAAATTTTAACAAACCTATATTTAGCACCTATTATGAAAGGAAACAATTCCAGTTTAGAAATAATGAGTAAAGAGACTTGGGTTTTAGTTCTGATTCTGACACTAAACTGTGTGGCTTTGGGCAAGTAAGTAACTTCCTTTCTCTGGACTTCATTTTCTGTATCTTTAAAATTAAGAGATTTGACTTAATCAGCTTTAATGTTTCTTCTCTAACATTCTATGCAGTCAAAACATATTCCTTTTCCTTAAGGAGATTACTTTGACCTCTGAGAATTTCTAGCTTCCTTTAAAATACTGCTAAGGTGCCATCTCTTACGATTGCCCTCATTGCTAGTTATCTCTCTTTTTGGAAATCACATTATATAATGTTGTGTATACTTTACCTTTACTTATGATACTTATTTTTTATTCTCTTGAGTAGAATAGAAGATCTTTGAGGGCAAGGAGAGTCTCACATAGTTAATGACTCATGAGAATCTTTTAAATTGAATTGTTGAATAAATCATATGAACAAATGTAATACTATATTTCTTTTTTTGGGGGGGCAGGGATAGCTAGATGGCACAATGGATAGAGTGCTGAGCCTGGAGTCATGAAAACTCATCTTCCTGAGTTCAAATCTGTGTGACCCTGGACAAGTCACTTAACCCTGTTTGTCTCATCTGTAAAAGGAGCTGGAGAAGGAAATGATAAACCATTCCAGTATCTTGGCCCAAAAAAGCCCAAATGGGGTCATGGAAGGCTTGGACATAACTGAAAACAACTGAACAACAAATGACAATGCTCGCTCCGGGGCTACTTTCCCCAGAAAAACCCCCTAACAATGGGGGTTTGGACCCCTAGAAAGTGGCTGACCACCTCTTCCCTCAGGGTTCAAGGTATAACCATGAAGGGTCAGGGAGTTTTCTAATATTACTGTTTATGAGCCCCTATGCTGTATCCAATATTAATTAATCAGAGCTAAGTAGTTGGAAATGGATATTTTCTAATGTAGTAAAAACAGTTGGTATGAAAACATCCCTCAAAAAGTCTGGGATACTCTCTCCCACAAATACATGTTGAGTCCAGGGGAATGTGGGTACAGATTTAGAGAGTACATGTGGTAGGCATCAGGATTGATGTTCTTTTCTCCCTTTGTGGAAGTCTTATATTCTCTGTAGGTGTGCCTCTGGTAGGATCCTCTCCTTGGAAGGTCTTGAATATGCCTTCTCTTTGCCCAAAGAGAACACACTCCCTGTAGCTGCCTTCCCTCAGTATTTTATTTGCCTCTCAGCTACTGAAGGATTCATCGTTTTTGTCTCTGGCTCAGTCCCTCTGATGACATGATCACTGAAGGGTGTGGAGTGTGGTGTTCTCTCTGGGCTCAATCTTTCTACCTTCTGGATGCGCAGGGCTCTACCTCCTCAAAGTGCTACTGAAACTTGACTCTTTTCCTACTTTTAAGGTATACACACCCCTTTTTTGATACTTGTAGCACATCCTTTTTTTGGATATACATAGGCTCAGAGGTGTAGCTAATTATTTCAACCATCCCCAGTATATTTTCTGTGTTCTGATTTAATCTAATGCTTCAAAATTCCATCTCATGCACTTCACTGCTCTGAAATCGATTTGAATCGAAATGATGGTTCTAACTGATTGATTCAGCTGAGGTGTCCAGCCCTAGTACATACCTAGTTTTTTTTCTTCGATTTATTAATTAATTCTATAACAATCAAAGAGTCACTCTTACCAAAGGCAAGCCTCAAGAACATTTTGTTAGTTACATTAATTTGGGTTGAGGGAATGTGGTTCACTATTCTTACACAAATAACCATGATGTAAAATAATAAAAGTAATACAATATCTTAAGTGCATATATCTGGTATAAAGTGTTATGTACGTTCAAATAAGGAAACAGGGAAGAGAAATTCCAGGGATAGAAAATGACTTAAGGGGAGGGAGGAAGGTGGTAAAGGATACAATGAGTTCAAGAAACAGTCTGGTTTTGATCTGGTTTCATTGTGTATATGAAGATGGGAGTAGTGCTAGATGAGTCTGTAAAGGTAAGTAGGGGCCATCCTATTGAGGGCCCTTAATGCTAGGATAAGAAGTTCAGATTTGATCTCCTATGAAATGGGGAGCCACTGAAAGTAAATGGTATGATCAGAATTGTGCTTTACGATGATTAATCTGCAAGTCTGGGAAGGATAGAAATCAGTCAAGAAGAATAGCTGAGGGAAATAAACTGAAAAAAATCACAAACAGGAGATTAGAAATAGTAATAACATACTGATACAACATTATACAGTTTAAAGAATAATTCACATTACTCTGACACTTTAAGATTGACTTATAAAAGCCTTGAGAGGTAGATAATACAAATGTGATTACCCCTATGTTATAAATTATTTTTCCAAGGTCATATGACTGGTAAGTTTTAAAGCCAACACTTGAACCCAGAGCTTCTAAACCTCTTATCCTTTTGATCATGGGGTCAGACATATCTTCAGGAATCTAGACACTCAGTCTCCACTATGCTTGATCCTAAACCCTTGGACACTATAAAGGAGAAGGTAGCCTCCTGCTCTGGTAAATAAGCCACAAGGAACATTATCTGTTCGTAGATAACTGAAAGATGACTAATCTTTTTGTTTATTATCATTAGTATTTTAACTCTTGCCCTAAAGATCCTGCCTGGCTGTATTCATTTGGCTTGCTTGTGAAGGAACTGACTAGGAGAGATATAAGTAGGACTGAATAATGGAGTTTTTCAGGGTGATGAAATTTATAGGATGCTGACAGCACTGACACTCCTTAGGTAGTGTATAAAAAAATGCTTTTAGCATTTAGCTAGAAAGAAGAATTCGTTTTTTTAAAAAACCCACCAGAAGGCTTCTGCTTTCTTTTTCCTGGCTGTGAATCTGAGGTGAGCTCCCCCTTCCTATCATATCCCCTATAAAAAAGAAGCTTGGCTGTGCTCCAGGATCTCGATCTCCTTCCTCAACAATTGAATGTATCTTAAAAAGTTGATTTGAGGGTCCTTTTTGTGCCTGCCCCAAGTGTGAAAAATGCTAATTATAGCTCTGATGGTCAGCTAAGAAAAAAGGAGGATATCATTTATCCTACCATGATAATGATGGAGGCATGGAGAGAAGGAAAGGGGGTGGAGGATGAAAAAGAGGAAGAAGGAGGAGGGGGAAGAAGAAGAAAAAGGAGGAGGAGGAGGAAGAAGAAGAAGAAGAAGAAGAAGAAGAAGAAGAAGAAGAAGAAGAAGAAGATGGCTACCACACTATAGAAGAAAATACACTTCACTGGGAGTCAGGAGGCAGCTTGAGTTTTATTTCAGCCTCTGCCACTTACTAGCTTTGTGACTGTGGGTAGGTTACTATATGCCCCTGAGTCTCAGTGCCTTCCCCTGTAATATGAGGGGGTGAGACTGGATGGTCTTGAAGTTCTCTTCCAGACCTAATAGTCTTTGTTGTAGGTTCTAAGGTCCTTTCTGGTTCTAAGATTATATGCCTATGTATATGTAAGATTATACCCACTCCCCTCCTTTAAGCTCTATAACTTTCTTCTGAAAATCTAATAATGAGAGAACTTGGCAAAATGCTTTGGCTCCTGAGGGAGGCTACTTCTAACAATCTGTCAGACTATGCAGTTCTGGAAACAGAATTAGTGAGGTTATTGAAATGTCCAAACCAGGTCTGCAAAGCAGTGCAGGGAGAGAGGCCATGCTTTAGTGCCTCCCACCTCCAGCATCTCCCACTTGTGACTCTTCCCTCACTGTTTCTTCTTCCATCCTCTCTGCACCCTTTACATGCTCAATGTCCTCAGGCTTTCTTCTTTCCCAACACCAAGCCTGCTCTCAGGAAAGCCTTTCAGGATTGCCCCTTGCTCCTGAGTGCGTCTGTCAGGATAGAGAGGCTGCTATGGGACTGGGAGGAAGGGAGTGAGTGGAGAGACTTTCTGAGGAAGAGTCTGAGAGAGAATTCTGCCTCTCTATCGTTTTAGGAGGTAGCTGAATGGGGACATTGCATGGGGTTGGCATTTCTTGTATAGTCCTAAAGGTCCTGAAGAATAGGAAAGCAGCTGATGGATGGGAGACACTGAGCCTCGGTTTCTTTATCTATAAAAAGGAATAACAGTGCTTGTTCTACCTAAATCACAGGGTTGTTTGTGTTGCAACAATTTTGTAAACCTTAAAGTCCTATGTAAATGGATAAGGATCATTGGTATTTAAATTGAAAAGCACCTAAAAAGTCATTTTGTACAATCTTCTTATTTTAGAAATAGGGATGCTAAAGTCTAGAGGTGAGGTAAAGCGAAATGATTTATGTTATGTTGTATCATATTATGTTATATTGTTATGTTATATATGGCCTCTATCCTGTTATGTTTTATTGTTATATTGTGTCACTATACTATCACTTTGTCAACCATGTCATTTTATATTGTAACATTATATTTGATATTGCAGCAATATATTATTTTATTTTTGGTATGTGTAATGCACAGAGATTGAATGGAAGAGAGATTCCCTGCAGACAATGAGATATTCCAAACATCACTGTTAACTAATAAAATTGTGCTGATTTCATCAGACTTGAATACTATCTACTATACTTTCAAAAGAGATATATGACAAATCAAAAGAAATTGCTCTAACAATCTACACTGAAAAAAAAGATGAATGAAGAATGCTTACCATTCATACCAGTGATGTCTAATTCAAATAGAAAGGGGGGCACTAAACTGTACAGAAGAGGCCACATATTGACTTAGAAAACAACATATTAACATTATCTATATTTATTGTATTTTTATTTATTTTGTTAAAATTTCCCAATTCCATTTTAATCTAGTACCTATTTGACTCCTCTGATCTACATGTCTATGTCATGTAGTTAGTTTAGCAGTTCATCACATTAGCAAAGTGGTTCATTCATCTTGGACAGTCATTGTAGATGGACAATGAGCTGAGCCTAGAATTGAATAGGAAGGCAAGTGCAAGCTGGCTGCATTTGCACAATGGCACTCTCTTTCAACAATCACAAGCTTCCCCCTTATTCAAAAGTATATACATTTTTCAAATCAGTATCCTTCTAATCTAATTTTATGGTGGCAAATCATGGAACAACACAATCTCTGAAGAATCAAAGGTACACGTGACCCCAAAAGACATATATACGACGAGTCCAAGTAGCCCACAGCATGTTGCCAACAATGGCATGCAGAAAAAGAAATGGCCCTAAGGAAATATGGACTTGGAGATAGAGATTTGTAATAATAGGAAGGGGTCACAAATGGACAACCTGACAACCACACTCATAACCACAATGTCAAAAGACTCAGGAAAAGGTTCTTAAGTGCAAAGGGCGGGTTTTCTATAGGCTTTGAAATCGACATTGATACCACATGAGATGAAATGGTCTGCATGGGTTATTGTTTGTGCCAAAGGAGGGAGTAACTTCATTAACACCATAAGTCCATTGAATCACTGAAGTGTTCTCATTACTTAAGTAATACACATTACTTATGAGTATATAGATTATTTAAAAGCATATTTTTGAATCTACTCATTTGCATCTAGGTTTTCTCTGCAATGCTTACTCTGTTGTTTCTCTGAAATGAATGAAGGGGAGCAAGGGGACTACAGCTGGAGAAATAATCCTCTCTCTTTCTACAGCTGTCTATGGAAAACTTTACACTTCTCCTGAGTCTCTAGTTCTGCAGACATAAAATTCAGAGAAGACGAGGACTGGGCCCCGTTTCATTTAAATGATCCTGTTGGATAACATTGGAATCTCCATGCTATGACTGGGGAGGCCAAACCATCCCTGGGAAGGAGATTTGTGACAAGCAAAATTAGTGAGAGTTTCTGGGTCCCATCCAGTCCTGGAAAGAGTCTGCTGCTAAACTCATCTGCCCTTCTGATCCTGTCAATCCCTTCCCTGATCTTTAAACCAGGTCCTGTATTGAATTCTAAAGGCAGAGAAAATTGATGAGTCTCATCTAATGAGCTATCAGCACTCTGGAGCCATCTTTTTTTTCTTTCCCCATCAGAGCCTCAGCGTCCTCATATATAAAATGGGGATGCAATTGGCGTGCACTATCTACCTCACAGGAGTGTTATGAGAGTACTTTGTTGAACTTAAAGAGCTATAGCAATGGCAGTTGTTATTTCATTAATTCAACAAATGTTCTGAGGATCTGAGGCAATATTTAATATAAAGTGCTATGTTCTTCTAAAATGGTACACCCAATATGCACACCTCCCTGTGCTCATTGTGAGAGATGTAAAGACAATTAAGACATGATCCCTATCCTCATGGCTTTTAAAGTGTACTAGCTGGGGGAGGGAGAGGGAAAGTAGGGGAAACAGGAACACAAATAACTGTAATAGAAGGTAGGATGTGATCAATATTACAAGAGAAGGATCACTTCCATTTGGCCAAACTCTCTGTAGGACAGCTTCATGGAGGAGTAGATATTTGAACTTTGCCTTGATGCTTCAGTAGGCTCCTAAAAGGCAGAGAAGGGAGTAGGCCATTTGTCAGTCCAGTTTTCCAAGTAGTCACACTTCCATTGAAAGTTTATTGATGGGGCAGCTAGATAGAGCACCGGCGCTGGAGTCAGGATTACCTGAGTTCAAATCCGGCCTCAGACACTTGACGCTTACTAGCTGTGTGACCCTGGGCAAGTCACTTAACCCCAATTGCTTCACCAAAAAAAAAAAAAAAAAAAAAAAGAAAGAAAGAAAAAAAGAAAGTTTATTGACCATAAGCAAATTTGGCTGAAAGACTAACATCAGTGCGGACTTGAAGTATAACATATAGATTAGCAGTATGTCTTAATTGGCTACATCTGGGCTAAGGAATTTGACCCTAAGTCACAGAGGTTCCAAATGACAAAACTAGGATTCAAAGCCAGCCCGTCTAGCTCCAAGTACAGTGTTCTTCCCCCTAAATCATGCCCCCTCATAGGTCCACCCATTTCTATGCATTTGATGTTGCTTTGATTCTCTTATGAGAGTAAGTCACCATCAGCTGTGAGTCTAGCTCAGTGTGGCTGCTCCTAACTAATTGCCTTGTAATTCTAAGTAGCATTTGTAAAGAGTTTTAAGGTTTAGAAAGTGGTTTGCAAACCTTAAACCTTGTTGCCAAACTATTGTTTTTGCTTATGCTTCTGCTGTTAAAGTTTAAAACTTCACTGAGATTTTGGGACACTGTATTATTGCTTTTGTGTCTCATGATAACCTCATGAAGCAGGTGTTATTATCTCCATTTTACAGATAAGAAAACTGAGTCTCAAAGAAATGAGGTGATTCATCCATGATTGAATGATTGCTCTTTTCATTAGAATATGAGTCCTGCTTTTCTGCCTTCCTGGAAGTCCAGAGTTCTTAAAACACTTGTGCAAGTATTAACTAATGAACTGCTGCATCTCAGGGTGGCCCAAGAGAAAATCCATCTCTCCTACTGGGTTGTTTATTTTTCAGTTGATTTTTCAGTTCAATAGTAGAAAGGCCACTGGACTTGGAATCAGAGGAGTTGGGTGTAAATATTGGCCCCACCATTTACTGCCTGGTGAGAGTTGGCAAGTCATTTCTCTCCGGGCCTTTTTCTTCATATATAAAATGAGGGAGTTGGCCTGAATGATAACCAAGGCCCCTTCCTTAGGACAATAGGAATTAGTACTATAAGGAACCACAAGAGACCAGTTAGTCTAACTGCCATGTTTGAGAGATGAAGACATTGCTGAAGGGGTTTGGCCAAGATCATGTGCATAGTAGGTATCTGAGGCCAAGTACCTGATTCTAAATTTGTCAGTCTCCTCATGTTGTCTCTTTAGCTTATGAAAACATTTTTTCTCTCTTCTTTTTTTAAAGCATTTTTGCTCATTTGACTTTATGACACTAAAAAAAAAAAGGTTGGGGTAGGAAAACTCCCTTTGACTTCATTGACATTCAGCATGATCCGGTCCAAGTAATTTGTAGAATGTCTGTGGCTTTGACCTAATAGAGGCCCCTACCCTGGATACATACATGTATATTTCTTTAATGTGGGTGACAGAGAACTCTTGAGGGGAGGACAGAATTAGAAGAACAGCCAAACCTCTAGTCAATGGCACCGTTTTATCTTAGTGCTCCAGACATGCTTCTGGGCAACTCCCTTCTCTCAACACAGAGCTTACTCATGGCTCCCTGGCCATGGGATGATTTTGGAGACAGCCTCATAGCTCTCAAATTCTGGGTTTCAGCCAGACCTTGAGGCTGCTGTCATTGGTGTAAAGGGCATCTCGTTAACTTGCCCAATACTTTACTGTCCTGTCCAGCTGGTGCAACACTGATAATCAGACATGTCTCAAACCTCAGTTGAGAAATGGCACTTAGCAACAATTGTAATGTCAAAATCCATACTGGGGAAATTTTTTTATTGATATTATGACACATAAAAGTCAAGATTTTACAGACAGAGGCAGATGTCTCACATGGTGTGGCTCCCTGTCAAAGTCTGAACAACTGATTGGAATGTTGCAAAAAAGATACATGGACAGACAGTTTGAGGTTGGACCAGATGGTCTTCCAGGTATCTTTCAATTCTGAAATTCTCTGTTCTGGTGTCACTCTATGCCCATATTATCTACCAACCAAAGATGAAATTCTCCTCAGGTCCCTCCCGTTCTAGTTTTCCTTTAAGAAATCTGCTCCCCAGCCCCAGTGGAGAAAGCCAATATGGCACCAGAAGATAAAACCCATTAAATAGTCACATAGAGCCATCATACATAGAACCTGGGCTTAGGGGTTCAAAAATAGCAAAAGATTAATTTGCTAATTCATTCAAGATACTCGTGCTTTTCCTGACTCCTTGATATGGGTATTCCTTCTTAAGCCTCCTTCTTCTCTTCCTCTTCTTCCTCTCTCTCTCTCTCTCTCTCTCTCTCTCTCTCTCTCTCTCAGCAATGAGGGTTAAGTGACTTGCCCAGGGTCCCACAGCTAGTAAATGTCAAGTCTGTAAGGCCAGATTTGAACTCTGGTCCTTCTGAATCCAGGCCAGTGCTTTATCCACTGCACCACCTAGCTGCCCCCTCTCTCTTCTCATAGCTTTCTCACAAACTATGTGCAGATGACTTTCAGATCTCTGTCTCTAGTTGTGACCTCTCTTCTGAGCTCCAGACCCACATCTTCTATCATCTAAAAGATATTTCACCTGGATGTTTCAACAACATATTCAAAACTCTCCAAGAATCAAACTAAAGCTATTAAACCCCTAATTTAGTTAACTCTGGACTTATGGACCTAATGACTTGATAGCTAGAAATTTAGATCTATCCTAAAAATGCAATGAAAGATCCTTTGCTATGCACACTTTTTTGAATGTTGTTGCTATAATCACAGAGATTGGAGTTTAACTGCAGAAGGCAAGACTGGAGGAGGTGTTGCTTATAGCTCTAAGGAATACACTTGCCTTTCCCCCACTCTAAGGTGGTAAGGAGGTAGAATGTAAAAGAAAGAGAAGCTTAGGCTTCTGGCCTGGTATTCACTGCACTGGCCCTTGTATCATGGCTACAGCACAGCATCCATTGCCAAGAGGGAGAGTCAGGTGAGACTTCTGTGTGGCTAGGCAATGTGGCTCTGGGGAATATGGTTACGTGAATGGATTCCCTTATGTGTCTCTATTTGTGTTCTTGTGTGCATCCACAGAAAAGTTTTGGGATTTGGCCCCATTCTAAACTGCCTTTAGAGGAACCCTAGTCTACCTTAGCAGGTAGCTATCTTGTTTTACAGATGAAGAAACTGAGGCAAAGGGAAGTTAAGTGACTTTTCCAAAGTTCCATTGCAAGAACTAGAGCTGAAATTTGAACTCAAAGCTCCTAACTCCAAATCTCATGCTTTCTTCCCATAAACCATTCTGCTTTAACAGAACCATTCTGTTCTCTGTGAGAACACAAGGGCCTCAACGATAATAGTTCTTTGGAAACTAAAGGGATGCAAACTTCAGTTCAATGCAAAGAATATATTACCAAGAAACAACGTTTAGATAAAGCATGTTTCCTATCTCCAAGAACTTTGCCTTTGGTTTATGATGGCAACACAGATAACTTGAATACACAATGTTACATTATCTGGGCAACACACAGAGAGAAAACAAAATGTTGCGTGAAGTCTAAGAGGAAAGGGAGAAATCAGGAAGGACTTCGTGGAAGAACCACCATAGGACTTGGCCTTTGAAAGATGGATGGGGATTCAAGAGATAAAGAGCAAGAGGGGAAGGAGACATTCTTGACTTTGGGGGCAGTGTGAACAAAAGCACAAAGCACAGGTGGGGGCGGGGGCAGGGGGAGTGTTCATAGGAGAGTTCTGCCTCCTACCACAAACTGGAGTAATCCAATCTGGCTGGAGTAAAAAATGCATAGAAGAGATTAATATGAGATAAAGCTGGAAAAGTAGGTTGGCACCAGATTTTGGAGAGTCTTGAACACCAAGCTAATGACAATGAATTTTATTTAGTAAGCAATAGGAACAAATCCAATAATAATAACGATGATAGCCAATAGTTCATATTTGAGACGTAGTGTAGTATAGTGAGTAGAGAGGGAGCCTCAGAGTCAGAAAGAACTGGGTCCAAGTCTCACCTCTGCCATATATTGACCCTAGGGAAGTCACTTAATTTCACAGTGTGCAGGATCTAGGCTACCCTCTAAGATTATAAATTGCAGAGAAGGTGCCCATCTGTATTGGCAGAGGGAGTTTCCTCATTCAGGACTTCTCTTTATCAATGAAATCACAGGTCCACTCCTTAGCCCTAATGTTTATATAGAGCTTCAAGGTTTGCAAAGTGCTTTCTGTATCTTATCTTGTTTGATGCTCACAACTATTTAGATAGATACTATTATTATCTCCATTTTACAAATGAGGAAGATGAGGCTGAGAGAGGTCAAGTGACTTTTCTTGGCCTCCACAGCTAGAAAACTCTGGTTTTCTTAACTATCCATGAGGCTACCCAGCTGCCTTTCTAGCTTGGATTGGCAATGGTTATGAAATATGAAATAGATCAAGGAGAAACTAGATGTTGGAAGCTTTGCTAAGAAATCATTGAAATAGTCCAGGCCACTTGCAACCAGCTCTATGATTTTAATGATTGTAAGAACTGGAAGTAGAAGATGGATTTGAGAGATGTCATAGAGGTGGAATTAATAGATGCAGGGGATGGACTGGATATGAAAAATGAAGGAGAGGAATGAGTTAACGATTAACCCCAACTTAATGTAGGAGAGCTGGACTGGATGAATGCTGGTAGTCCAGATAGAAATAGTGAAACTACTGTTTTCAAATATTTAAAGGACTCTCACATGGAAGAGAAATAAGATTGATTCTCCTTGGCCACAGAGAGCAGTATGTTGAATCAACACATGGAAGCTATGAGGATTCAAATTTCACTTTACTATAATGACTATTTTTCTAAGAATCAGGGCTCTCCTCTAATGAAATGGTCTACCTTTGTTTGTTTGGGATCTCCCTATTACCAAGGGTGTCCAAGCCAAAATTGGATGACCACTTGGGGAGATTATAGATGGGATTCATGTTTAGTTAAATGAACCTTTATTTTTATTAAGTGCCTCCTCTGTAAAGAGTCAGGTACTCAAGGAGATACAATCATAAATGAAACACGTTCCTGTATTCATGAAGCTCATAATCTTCTGAGAGAAATGGAGGCATATGAGTGCTCGGGCCTCTTCTCCGACAGTCTAGGATTTCAGCTCTATCCTTCTATCAGATAGTTTGCTATACTGGAACTGGGGCTGGTCTTAAGGTTGAGACTTGGTTTTCAATATCAACTCTAATACTCTCTAAGCATTCAGGGTTTGGGTTTTTTTTTTTTTAATCTGTGAAATGAGCAGGCAGGACTCTGTGATCTTGAAAGTTACTCCCAACTCTAATCACCTGGATGATTTTATGACTCACCAGCTATGCGTTATAAATATTTATTAAATTAAGTTGAATTGTGGGGCCTTGGGCAAGTTATCTTTCCTCTGTGTACACTAGTTTCCTTCACAGGAAAACAGGGATGTTACTCATTTCATTACCTGCCTCTCATGGTAATTGTGAGAAAACAGAACACTCTGTAAATCTGAAAGTGCTCTAGAAATATGAATCCCCATTCTGTGATTTCACCACATACTTACTGTTCAGCTAGAAAAGTCACAGGCAGCGTGTAAGGTATAAGACTGGGAGTCGGGAGAGACCCAAGTTTGGGTCTACTTCTAATACTCAGGTCTCTCCTTTTTTTTTTTTTTTTTTTAGTGAGGCAATTGGGGTTAAGTGACTTGCCCAGGGTCACACGGCTAGTAAGTGTTAAGTGTCTGAGGCCAGATTTGAACTCAGGTACTCCTGACTCCAGGGCTGGTGCTCTATCCACTGCGCCACCTAGCCGCCCCTCAGGTCTCTCCTAATTAGCTGTATGTTGTTCAGTTGTTTTTAGTCGTGTCAGACTCTTCTTGACCCCATTCGGGGTTTCCTTTGGCAAAGATACTGGGGTGGTTTGCCATTTCCTTCTCCAGCTCATTTGACAGGATGAGAAAACTGAGGCAAACAGGGTGAAGTGACTTGCCCAGGGTCACACAGCTAGCCAGATTTGAACTCAGAAAGATGAGTCTTTCTGACTCCAGGCTTGAAACTCTATCCACTGCACCACCACCTAGCTGCCCTTGCTAGCTGTATAACAGTGGGCCTATTAATTATCCTCTATGCCTGAGGTTTCTTATTTGTAAAACAAGATAAAAGAATACCCATAGAATTTACTTGCCTGGGTTATTGTTATGGTTAAATTAGATAAGGTTTATGAAGTACTTTACAAATGTATACATCTATCAGCTATTATTAATTTTCAAGGATTGTAGCTTCCAAGCAATGGAAATTCTCCTCTCCCTTCCCTTTCTTACCATTGTAAATCTGGAGAGGTCAACATGTGTTGGCTCTGGCTGATGCTTTGGTTATGCTGAGCTGTTAGTCTTGTCTTGGGAGGCATAATCTTTGAGGTGCAAACTTCTAAGTCTAATGAAGTGACTTGGATATAATCGTTTCTCTCAAAGTCTGTAAGCTTCACAGATCTAACAAGAAGGGAGGCTATTTATGGAGTGAAAATGAGAGTGCTGAAGGGAGTGAACCAGGCTGGGTGGGTCACCCGAGTAAAAAAACCATTCCAGTTGGGACCTTCTGCTATCTTGCTCCATGACTGATCCTCTTGCTCTAATATTGACCAAATAAATACCATAAGTTGGCTGTTTGTCAGGATTTGGAGGAGGGCAGGTTGAGTTAAAATAAACTGGTTAGGGACTTTATTTGGTATGAATTATCCAGTGGCAGCTGTTGGGAAAGTTTCCAGCAAGAAGGAAACTAGCCAAGTTTTAGGAATAGTGTATTTCATAGTCTCACAGAATGTTAGAACTGGAAGACTTTTAGAAGATAGAACACAGAATGTCATAGTTGGGAGGGACCTTAGAATAGAGAATGCCTTTGCAGCTGGAAGGGAACTTAGGGCACAGAATGCTTTTGGAGCTGCAAGGGACCATAGGAGATAGAATGCCATTGTAGCTTAAAAAACCAAAAAAAGACCTTTTTAATATAGATTGTCAGAGCTGGAAGGGGGCTTAAAACATGGAATGTCAGAGTTAAAAGAAGCTTCCAGACATAGAATGTCACAGGACTTGCAAAGGACTTTAGAACATGGAATACAGAATTTCAGCTCTTGAAAAGAAACCAGGCACCCAGTCTGAGGTTTTTACTATTATACCACACCTTTCATCTGCCATCCCCAAACACTTGGGTTGGGTACAGATCTTCCTCAGCTTCTTTCCATCAGAGTTAAAGACCAGGTGCCAAATCACAGTTTTCAAGCCTTCCACTGCATGAATTTTAAAAAATGATCGCATAACCCATGACTTTTATCCAAATCTATTTTTATATTTGATTAAGCTTTAAAAACAAAAATATTATCAAGACAGTGGCCAACTTGGATTTCATCCACTTGAATACTCTGTTATATGATGAAGAGCTAAAAATATAATATTTTAGATGACACAAACTCTTGGCCACTCTTTTAACATACAAACAATTAGAGTCAGATTCTGATTTACTGCCCTCAAGTATTCCTCATGAGCTACAATTCCTCATATAATTCATTAGTTTATTGTTAATCTCTTTGAGCCTCAGTTTCTTCATCTGTAAAATGGGATAAATCATTCCAACCCATGCTTGCTGGATTCTTGTGCGGAACAAATTAGATTTTGTGTGGCTATTACTCATATAACTATGAACTATAATTATCATAACAGTTACTATTAATAATTCTTGTTGTTCAGTTGTTTCCATTGTGTCTGACTCTTTGTGACCTCATTTGGCATTTTTTTGGCAAAGATACTGGAATGGGTTTGCTGTTTCCTTCCCCACCTCATTTTATAGATGACTGAGGCAAGCAGGGTTAATTGACTTGCCCAGGATCACAAAACTGTTAAGGTTGGTTTTAAACTCAGGTCTTCCTGACTCTAGGCCCAGCACTTTATCCACTGTATCACTTAGCTGCCCTACTATTACTAATAGCTGACACTATGTCTCTTTAAAATCTATAAATAATTTTCCACGCAACAAATCTTTGAGACAGATTGTACAAGTGTGATTATCTCCATTTTGTAGTTGAGGTGGCTGCACCTCTGAGAGGAAACTTGTTCAGCCACACATGATTAAAATTCACGGATTCAATAAGCATAGATTAAATACCTATTGTGTGTTAAGAATTGATGAGGGGGTGTTACCAGGATTTGAACCCAGGTCCTAAGACTCCAAAGTCCAGTTATATTTCTACTGTTGTTTGTCCTTTGTTGTTTTTGTTTTTTAATGACCAGTGACATCATGGGGCGATATCTTGTCCATGAACTAGCAGAGTTGCACAAAGCTATCAGCCTATCTCTCTCTTCCAGAGTCAATAAAGTCCAGTGACAAAACAAAAGTCAGGAAGACTGGCAACGACCTGGGGTGCAGTGGGTGACATTGGCATCTTTGATGTTTGACCTCTTTATCCTTCCTGTCCCTGTCCCAACCATCTCCACCCCACCTGCTTCAGCCACCTTTATTGCTGTTGGAACAAATTGTTCTCATCTGCCCATTCTGCCGGGGGGGGGGGGGTCTTCACAATCTTGGGGTAGACATCCCTGTAAATCACCAATAATTTTGAGGTTGTTGGTGACCCTCAACCTGGTTTAGCCTATCTGTCATGACAGTTTTATCAGGATGAGGTTGCTGCATAAATTACAGCTTCTTAGAGTCGCATGTGACATGTAACGATTGGAATGATGCCACCTACTGGAGACTTACTGTAGGAAAGCCCCAACATGAGGAGAGGGCCTCTGAGGGCAGGACCATGCATCTTTCTTTTTGCTTGTGGGAGGTAGAAGGGGGAGGCTGACATGCTGGCTCACTCTCTTTAGGGTGGACTCTGGCGGAGAGCGGAGCTAGGAATGCTCACTCCCTTTAATAGATAGATGAATTTAGGCCTTTCTCTTTCTCTTCACCAAATTCTTATTCTCCTTAATAAATGCTTAAAAGTCTAACTCTTGCTAAAATTTATAATTTATTGGCACCACTCATTAGATTTTAGATAGCTTAGATAGAATTTTAGCCCCTTATAGACAGTTGAGTGACAAGTGGACACCAAAGGTGGATGAAGAGCCCTGAAAAGGGCTTGCTAAGCCCTCACTGTAGAGGTGCTTGCCTGAACACTCCATAAACACCCGTTCTATTTCTCCTACACCACAGAAGGGTGGTATGGGATGATAATATAACAGAGGATGGACTGGAGGGAGAAACAACATCAGTTACAGGTTGTCGGACTGCAGTTATGAAGTGATAGAGACACAGACTGGGGATGTGATAGCAAGAATGAAGAAGCAGATAAAAGGGGCATTCCCAAAGAAAAAATAAATAAATTTGGTGATTGGCTGCATATGGGGGAAGAAGGAAGAAGAGTCTGAGATGACTCTAAAACTTAGGGTCTGGGTCAGTCGGTCATTAATATTTATTATGTGTCAGACACCTTAGGCAGGAGGTGATGCCCTCTCAGAGACTGGCCAGTTGGTAAGATATTTGGTCTTATGAAAGAAAAATAAGGAGTTCAGGTTCTAGACATGTAGAATTTGAAATAATAACACCGTTCAAGTGTAGATGGCCAGGACATAATTGGAAATATGGACCTGGAATAAAAAGGAGAGGTAAAAACTAGAGATATAGATGTAGATTCAGGTCCATCAACAGAGAGATCATAACCCAAGTCACAGGAATGAGTGAGGTCATTGTAGGACCAAGGAAAAAGAGAAGCAGATGGCCTAAGACTGGACACATTGGACTGGCTGAGGTTCAACAGAAATGAGAAAGGAATAGAATCTGGGGCATGGATGGAAGGAATAGCTTGAGAAAGAAAAGATAACTCTTCATTTGAGTCTAAGGGATGGATGAAAGAACAGAGGCAGAATTACATGTCAAAGAAGGGATGAGGCTGATAGTGAGTTGTTCATAGACAAAAGGAAATTGATAGTCATTCAATTCAATTAGTAAAAAGTCCTGACACTCCAGTTGAGTGTGCATCCCTGAGGGCCACACTTCCCTCTTCCCTTGGTCAGTCTCAATTCCTGCATGTCTCTCATAGTGTAAGTATCTCACTCAGCTAAGAGTGTTTCTAGACCTTGGTTGCTTTTTTGGCGGGGGTGGGGGGGCAATGAGGGTTAAGTGACTTGCCCAGGGTCACACAGATAGTAAGTGTCAAGTGTTTGAGGCTGGATTTGAACTCATAGCCCTTGAGTTTTTAACTTGGTTTCCACAGACCCCCAAGAGGTTTATATGGGAAAATCACATTTTTAATGGAAATAAATGAAATTTAGCATTTACTTCAATAATGAATATAGAATCAAGCATGATTCTGAGAAGGGATCCATAGGTATGTATCACCAAACTATCACAGGGGTCCATGATGCAAAAAAAGTGAAGAATCTCTATTCTAGAATTTCTTCTTTGCTGATCCTTTTAGTGTCTTCATTCTGCTAAGGCTGGTGAAGCTAATGCGAGATAAGGGGCTTAATTTGCCTTCTTACCAATCCTGGCCAGCCAGCCAGCCTCTGCTACATTCCTCTTGACTTCCTTGTGTCCCCTCTTGCATCATGGTGAAAAAGGAAAAAGCAACGGTGGTATGAACACCATAGTCACACTTTGGAGGGCGGAGTCTGCTGTATGTGCTCATTATAGTACTCAACAGAACTTTGGTGATATGATCATAGATTTAGGGCTGGAAGGGACATTTAAAGGTCTTTAATCCAACCCCCTTATTTTACAGAAAAATAAATTAAGACTCAGAGAGGGTAGGTGACTTGCCCACAATCACACAGCTAGTAAATGTCTGAGGCAAGATTTAACTCTGGAATTCTGACCTCAAGTTCAGTTCTCTACCACTATATCATGGAACTTCAGGTAATATATCTAAAATGCTTTCCTGACCTTAAATATTTACATAAATGCTAATTACTTCAAGAATATTTTTCCTAATAAATCTTCCTAGCAGCATTAGTTGAGCAGACCTCCTGGTTGCTGCCTTTCTCCTCATCAATAGCTTAGCTGGGTGTGGGGAAAAAGAAAATATCCTTTCAATTATTTCCATAACAACCATCTCAGATCCATCTGCTGTCTGTTATTAGCTGTATTCTTTTATAAAGGTTCCCTTCTTTCTACCTACTACTGTTGAAAGATACTGTACTTTATTCTAAATAGCTTAAGAGATTTTTTTTCAGGGCAATGTGGGTTAAGTGACTTGCCCAGGGTCACACAGCTAGTAAATGTCAAGCATCTGAGGCCTGATTTGAACTCAGGTCCTCCTGACTCCAGGGTCGGTGAGCTTAAGGGATTTTTAAGGATAATTTTGACTACAGGAGATCTTCTTATGCACTGACTTTAGAAGATAATCCCTGGGTAAGAAGTGAGTCCACTGTTGGTTTTTCCAAAACAATTCTAATAAACAGAGACCCTTTCCAAATGGTAAAACTTGTTTGCCTTTCCAAAGGTGACCAATCCTTCCAATTTTTGTCATCATGACTGCTTCTACTTATCTTTTTAGTGGGAAAGCTGGGACTTTTGAAGGAACTGTTTAGCTTTCCCAGACGTGAATATGGAGAGCAACAGCTAAGCTTGGCTTTGAGAGGACTTTCTTTCACAACAGGCTCTCGCCAGTTCCTTTGCTCAGTGGGAGTTATTTGTTCTCCTTACAGCTGCTGCCACAGCTGTTCACTCCAGAGAAAAAAGGTAATCTTAGGGCTTGGGGCTGTTGCTGATAAATTACTACATTGAGTAGAGGTGGCATCTAGCCCAATTAGTTTGCAAGATAATAGAATTTCAGTGTTTATTTATTAGTTGAGTCAGTATTATAAGGGGTTATGGAGAGAGATGAAGTTAGAGGTAGGCCCCATGAGGGCTTGGGACAGATTTTCCCAATTACTCCTTCAGCACAGGAGTTTCTGGGAACAGTTAAATTGAATAGATGCTACACTGGTAAAAGCATTTCCATCAGGGCAATTAAGAGAACTATATCATAGAAAAAGGGCTGCTGTATCTGGAATCAGACTAGCATCTAAAAGATGAAGAATGGAATGAATAAGGAATAGCCCTATTTGCAAGGGAGAAGACCAGGAGGCCAGGAGGAATGGTAGAGTTCTATCTTCAGTGTTTGGTCCTGAGTCTGATCCTTTTAGGTCATCATTCAATACAATTTAAACTGAGTCCTAGTCCCACATCTATGTGGGTGGCTTTGACCCCACTTAACCTGGCAGGGATTGACTCTTGCCTCTGATAACTCACTCTGTGTAACGGAGGAAGAGTTTCCTCTTCAGCAAAAGAGAAAATACAATCTACTTCTTGTTCTCTCTGCTCCAAGACAAATAATGCAGCCTCTTAGAGCTCTAGGTGTCTTCCTAAGGCTATTAAAGTACAGAAGGTTCTGACCTGAATTGATAATGAGTCTGGTATTCCAATGAAATCACAGATCCAGATCTTTAACTGTAACCACACCTCTAAGTGAAACCTAATATTAATCCCATATCTAACCCTAATCAGACCCCTAACTCTAACCCTATCCCCATCCCTAATTTCTTTGCCAAGGAAAATGATCTCTGGATTAGAAAAGACAATCTGAAAATGGCTAATCGGGAGCTGCCATGCCAAACATGTAGGGAGGTAGAAAGAGGACACCTTATTGCTCTTGCTGGATTCAGGCATCCAGGCACAGATAGCTGCATCTCAGGGCACTGAAAAAAAACTAGCTTGCTTGCTTGATGAGCCACTTTGAAAGGTCATGGAAAATGCGAGAGGTACCATTGGACTGGACAAGGGAAAATGTCACAATTCTCCCCGTTCTCCATCAAAAGAGCCAAAAGAGTAGTCTGCAAGCTACAGGATAGTGAGTTTGACTTGAATTCCTGGAAAAATTCTAAAATGTTTCATTCAAAGAAAGAATAAAGGGATGATTAGTGAGCATCTACAAGGTGTCTTCATAAAGAGTCAGCAAGGCTACACCAAGAGTAAACTAATCTCATTTCTTTTGTTCCTAGTTGCATAAAAATCAAGTGGTATACAAGAGACATGTTGTATACTTTGCCTATGTTTTAGCAAATCATCTAGCAGTCTCTCTCATTCTATTCTTAGGGACAAGATGGAGGGATGTGAGTAAGACCCTAGCTTCTTAAATGGTATATTTCGACCCCATATGGGTTTGCATAACGAATGTGGGGGCTCCCAAAAATTTGGCAGCAGTAAAAAAAGGTTGCTAATACCTATTTTATTTACCTATATACCTGGGGTCTTGTAAAAATTTCTTGGAAAATAGGGGTCAGGAGTGGAAAAAGTTTAAGAAGCCCTGAGCTAGATAATAGTCCAATTAATTAGATTTCAGAACTGGTTAAATGCATAGAAGCAAAGAATACTCTTTGGGTCTACACATTTAACCAGTTCCCAATACTTCAGTGTTAATGTGGCAGCAGGTCTGTAAGGGATGCTCAGTGACCTGTGCTTTGCCCTAGGCTGTTTGACATTTTTATTAATAACTTAGATAAGGCATAGGCAGCACACTTTTCAAATCTGTTTAGGACACAAAGCTATAGTGAAAAAGAAGATAGAGGAAATATTGGATGACAGACTCCTGATCCAAAAAAAAAATCTCTTACCAGACTGGAACACTAGGCCAAAACTATTCAGATAAACTGTAATAGAGATAAATGTAAAGTAAATTACTTGAATTTAAAAAATCAATTTCACAAATACAAGATGGGGGAGGTAAGTCTAGGTAGCAGTTCATCTGAAAAAGATCTGGAGATTTTAGTGGGCTACAAACTCAATATGAGTCAACAGTGTGATAGATGAAAAGACTTGGGAATGGCATCAATAGAGTCTTGAAGCACAGAAAAGGAAAAGGGACAAAACTTGTTTTACTTGGCTCTAGATGAGCAATAATAAAAATGGCAAAGAAACAAATTTGCTTTTTGCAAAAGGAAAAACCTCTTACAATTACAGCTATTCAAAAGTGACATATGCTGCTTTCGGAGTTAGGTGCTTTTTGGAGTGGAGCAGCACAGTGGATAGAGCACTGAGCCTGGAGTCAGTAAGACCTGAATTCAAATCTGTCTTCAGACATTTACCAGCTGTGTGACCCTGGGCAAGTCACTTAACCTTGTTTGCCTCAGTTTTTTCAACGGTAAAATAGGAATACTACTAATACTTCCAGGGTTGTTCTGAGAATGAAATGAGATAATATTTGTAAAGTACTTAGCACAATATTTGGCACATAGTAGGCACTATCTATCTGTTAGCTATAAAATGTTAGTAAGTTCCCTCAGAAGAGGGTATGAAGCAAAGATTGGATGGCTACTTGTCGGATAGGTTATAGAGGGCCTTCTTTATTAAGTACTCGTTGGCCTTGGTGGTCCCTAAAGTCCCTTCCAATTCTAGGATTGTATTCTTAGGTGACCTCTGAAGTCCTTTCTAGTTCTAAGTCCTTTGAATCTATGAATTCAATCCAATAAGTGCTTATTAAGTAACCGCTGTGTGCAAGGCATTGTGTTGAATAGAGGTGTTCATGAGGTGTTCCAGATTCCTTTGGCAGTCTGGATGTGTGACTCATGCTGTTCTAGAGCTAACACTCTGCATGCCCTAGAACTGGCTATGACAGCTTAGAGCTGTCTCTACGAATGGTGCTAGCTGAGTGGGTAACTGATGGACCATCCCTAGAGAAGGGATGGCTGATGGCAAACACATCAAATACCGTTGAGGTAATCACCTATTTATGTAATAAGGTCCCACTTGTCTCTTAGTCTGAGCTGGTACCATTTTGTCTAGGTCCACACTTGGAAAATCCAGGTCGCCTTGGCGTCTAATGCTGTCTATAGCACTTATTTGTTCTGAGGCCACAGATAAGCCCTAGTTTTTCTCCACGTCTCAGTTTCCTTCTCTGTAAAAAAAAAAAAGTCTCTATCTTCATGAGGCTTACATTCTAACAAGAAAAACAACATGAAGTGGGGAGGATGAGTAGGAGATATAATAAATCAGAACTGGAGGGGGAAAAGGCAGGGAATGGTAGGTGGCTAGCAAGATTGTGGGGTGAGTGAGCAGCGAGTGTGAAGCATGGCACTAGGGCTTTCCTGAAACAGAGTAAGACATTCAAACTGTTAAGGACATTTAAAGACTACCTAATCCAGCCCTTCAGTTTCTGAAGAACCCTGAGGCCCAGAGAGATGATAAGACATCCCTAGTAGTAAGTCTAGAGCCCAGACTAGAACTCAGATCTGCTGATTTCCAAGTCTAGAGTTCCTTCGCTTAGACTACAGGGGCTGATAATTCCATCACTTTCTTTAAATTATTTGTCTGTCTTATTTTGAGGAAACTTTTCCTCCGTTAAACTAACTGCTGGATTAAACTGAATGTTCAAAGGCATCAGCCTGGTGTTTCAGATAAGAGGTTCCCTCTTCCTTTCAGGTAGTGATGACCACTTACTCTTGAGACTCCTGACTTCACTCAGCATTTTGTTTTACACTTTTGGAATGTACTTACTTATCACATGATAGTATTCTATTTCTGTGTTGATATCATAAAGCTTTTTTTTTTTTTGCTTTGAATCTCCTGAGGTCAGAGTATATGGGTCTGATGGTACTGCCCACAATGAATGTTTAATAAATAGGAGTTTGGGCAGTGATGTGTTAGTAAATGTTTAATAACCAACTCTCTGGAAAAAAAATACAGCACACATTTAAGCTTAATCTGAATAAATGAAATTTTCTCCATCCCTATCTCAAGTCCAGAAGATCAAGAAAACAATAAACCAAGGCTTAATCTGTGGCATTTACCAATTTCCAAGGTCTAAATGTTCACATAGAAAATGTAATCATCAGTTTCCTATGCAAGAAGGCTCCAGTATGCCTCCTGAGATCTGTGATTTCATCAGTATAGGGAACTCCATAATAAGGAATGTCCCTCTCCCAAATGAAATCAATACCTTTTTTTTTTTTTTAAGCAGGGCAATGAGGGTTAAGTGACTTGCCCAGGGTCATACAGCTAGTACATGTCAAGTGTCTGAGGCCGAATTTGAACTCAGGTCCTCCTGAATCCAAGTCTGATGCTTTATCCACCGTGCCACCTAGCTGTCCCCTGAAATCAATACCTTCTTTACAAATTATAATTATTAGAGAGTTGCCTGGAGCGCAGAAAGGCAGCTTTGAGTCTAGGTCTCTGCTGACTAGGCCAGTGACCTTTATACTTACTAAATAATAACAAATAACATTACTAGTAGAAGGTAACCTCCTTGAGGGCAGGGGTGCTTTTATTTTTCTCTGTGTGTGTATCCCTAGTACCCAGCATGCAGTGTTCCTGCACATAGATTTTTTTTGGTGTTAGAACGCATATACTCCCTGATCTCATGGAGCTTATATTCTACTGGGAGAATGTGACATGCACAAAGATAAAGATGATTAAAGGTAAAATGTCACATGGGCAAAGGCTTGATCCCAATACATTAGTATAAATTGAGGAGGGAGGGAGGGATCACTCTAAACTTTTGTATCACATGAATAAATGGGCATCAAATTGAACAGACTCAAACTGAGGGGGACCTAAAGTTGTTGTTTCCAATAAGGTGTGACCACTGAGTCCTGTTTCTCTTGAAGGTTCCAGAAGAAGCAGGGCCAGGGTGCATCCAATCCAACATTTCAGCAGGAAGCAGAAAGAATTGCACAAGCCCAGTTTGGGCAGCCTCCAGCTTTCTGAAGAACTTGTTTTTCCCCAGAACACGAGAAAAAGAAAACTGAGCCTCCCTCTGGCCCACTTAGACAAGCAGAAGGTGGAATGTAGCCATTCTTGCTTCATCCAGAACACTCCGTGCCCCCACCCATGACTCAAAAGAAAGAGGATTTTGGACACAATACTACATGCTTCCATAATAGTAATCACATCAACAAACATTTCTGTGGGATTCTAAGCTTTATAAAATGCTTTCTTCCCAATAATTGAGAGAAGACCCCATTTTACAGATAAAGAAAGTGAGGTTCAGACTTGCCTATGGTCACAGAGTTAGGAAATGTTGGAAACTGGCATGGAACCTAGGTCTACTGGCTCCCATACCCATTGTTCCTTTCACTGCTGAATTCTTTATTCCAGAATAGGCAGTCTTATCCTTTATATGCCATTTGTTTTCCCCTCATTTTTTTTTATCTATAACCATTGCCCAGGCTTTGACTTATTTATCCAGCTCTTCCGACTTCCCCACAGGAGCCTCACCTCACTGTGCTAGAATGAGTTGGTTTAGAGTGTTAAGATGAATTAATAAGGTGAAATCCAACAGGAATAAAAGTGAAGTCTTATGATTGGGTATCGATACAAATACAAGATGGTTATATCTTAGATAGATGAAAAACATCTGGAGATGGACTGCAAGCAGTGTGGTATGGCAGCCAAAAAGTCGAGTGTGATCTTGCACTTCATTAAGAGAGGCTTAGATTTCAGGGATAAGGAATGATGGTCCCACTATATTCTACACTCATCAGACCACATCTGGACTGGGGTGTTCAATTCTGGTCAACATGGCTTAACAAAAGCATTGATAAGCTAGAGCAAGTCTAGAGGAGGGCAACCAAGGAGAAGAACCTTGAATCCATGTCACATGGGGATCAGTTGAAGGAATGGGATACATTTAGCCTGTAGAATACTCAGAGGGCACATGATAGCTTTGTTTTTATTCATTCATTCATTCATTCATTTATCTATTCATTCAATCATCTATCTAGCTATCCATCCATCCATTCATTCATTTGAAAGCTTCTTATGTAGAAGAAAGTTTAGAACCAGTGTTGATGAATGGAAGTTAGAGAAACTTTCTAAAAAATTCTGTTATCTGCTGCTCCCAAATGTTTTGTAGACTCAGTAACTCATCTTCCCACCAAAACATGAGCTTTTATTATTATGGCAGGATAAGGATTACTTGATTGCTTATTTTAAGTCATTGGGCTCTTCCCTGTTGCTCTTGGCTGGTCAAACACAATTATCACTGACTATGTAAGCAAATTAGATTATCTCCATGGCTTTCTGCATAAAATATGTGGATTATTCACACTAGCACCCAGTTCCTTCTCTGGTCTTATCTTTCTCTATTCTTTTCCACTTGCCCTCCTTTCCAGTCCTCTCCCTTCCCCCCCCCATTCTGTGTTTCCTCACTTTTGCTCTTTTTCTCATGATATTCTATAGTGCCTAGAGAGCTGGCAGATTAAATGATAAAATGTGGATACCTTTTATCTTTTGTTGATAATCAAAAGGCCTCAGGGTCAGGAAGACTCAAGGGTCAAGTTCTGCCTTTGGCAGGTACTGTTTGAGTGATACCCTTGGCAAGTCAAGTCACTTCTGGGTGCTCTGGCAACTCTTTAAGACAAACAGGTGATGTTGGACAGAGCTCTGGACTTGCAGTTGGGAAGACCTGAGTTCAAATTCTGCCTCAAAAACTTGTTAGCTTTGTGACCTAGGGTTAAGTCACTTACCCTCTCTCAGCTTCAGTTTCCATTTCTGAAAAAGGGGGATAATAATATTATCTATCTCACAGAGTTGTTGTAAGGATCAAAGGGTTTACTAACATATGCATGGCACTTTGAAAACCTTAAAGCCCTATATAAATGCTTATGTATTATATCTAGTTATTACAAGTATAATAATTATAACAATTCTGTAATATATAAAAACATGTTATAGATTGATTGTAGTTATGTTAGACTTTGATACATAACATTATTATCATCAGTCATCCTCATTGTTGTCATCTTCATCATTTCCATCCTCATTGTTGTCGTCTTCATCATTTTCATCCTCATTGTTGTCGTCTTCATCATTTTCATCCTCATCATAGATTGCATTTTAAGGTGCAGAGAGGATGACAACCTGAATTACTGGAGCAATTTTTGTCCTCTGAGAATTCCCTGATTCGATGAAATCTCAGTCTCGATTCCTATGCCCTGTGCCCAGAATGCCCTCCTTCTTCTCTCTGCTCATTGATAACCTGCCTCATCTTTCAAGGTCCTACTCAAATGTTACCACCTCTAAAGCCTTCCCAGACTTCCTGTAACAGATGAGTTCTCTCTCAAGCCGGAGCTTCAGTGGTAAGCTTCTGGTTTACTTTTCCCTTTGGAGCCTGCAAGACCAGCTCTTATGAATCTGTTGATCGCGTTGTTTATCTCATCCTATTACCTACCATTTGGACAGCTTAACACCAGACTTCGCCCAGGGTTATGGCTTCAAAGTGCAAACAGGGAGCACAGCTTTGCAGAAGCAGGGTTACCTAGAAGAGCTGGCACACATTCCTAATTTGGTTTTTCTTTTGAAATAAAGAGATCTTATTAAAACATCTAGCATCTAAAAGATTAAAACATCTAAAGCACAAACACCAACCACTGGGTAATATTTTTTAAACTAGAATATGAATTTGGCAGCATGTGGGAAATTGCATACCAGTCAAAAGTGAACACATACCACCAGAAAGGGTGGACTGCCCACACAGGGCAAGGAAAAAAAGGTAGAGAAAACTGAGAGCTGCACCCACAAAATACTTAAAAAAAAAACAACTTGTGCTAGCCCACTCTTTAATAGAGGATTTATGGAAAGACGCTATCACTGAGAAGGAGAAGAGACAGGAGGACCGTAATTTCTCTGAACATGTGGAGGGAAGACTCAGTTGGATGAGAGCACAGATCCAAGTTCAGGAGATGCTAGTTTTAGAGCTAGAAGGGACCTTAGTCTTTTTTTTTTTTTCCTCTGGGGCAATGAGGGTTAAGTGACTTGCCCAGGGTCACACAGCTAGGAAGTGTCAAGTGTCTGAGGCTGGATTTGAACTCAGGTCCTCCTGAATCCAGGTCCAGTGCTTTATCTACTGCGCCACCTAGCTGCCCCCGACCTTAGTCTTTTAAAATCATTATTCTCATTATTTTAGAGTTAAAGATACCAAAACCCAGATCCAACATCAAACAGGTAGAAAATGTCAGAGGTGGCACTTGGGATTTAAACAAATACAAATACAATATCTAGATAGACTTAAGTACCTTATTTGGGGTTTCTTAGCCCATAAATCACAGATTTATCTAGCCTAGGTTTTCTCCAGCTTTAGCTCCAAATCATCCTACATATAGAACTACTTCCTGAAAGTCCCTTCCCACTGCCATGAAGGCCCAGAACCCACGTCCCCTGATTTCCAGTCAATAGTCTTTCTATTATCTCTCCCCTCACCATTTCATTCTGTACTTGTCATATGTGACTTGTAATGATAATCTTATCATTTTATATAAGCATGCTTTGGGGGGGGCGGGGCAATGGGGATTAAGTGACTTGTCCAGGGTCACACAGCTAGTAAGTGTCAAGTGTCTGAGGCCAGATTTGAACTCAGGTCCTCTTGAATCCAGGGCCAGTGCTCTATCCACTACGCCACCTAGCTGCCCCTGTAAGTATGCTTTTTAAGAAAAATACAAATGATCTCATAGGACTTTATCTTTCTGTCCTTTTTCATGTTGGGCACAGTTTTCTGCAGAAAGAATCCTAGATAAATGCTTAATAATAATAGCTACCATTTTTGTAGCATTTTAAAGTTGGCAAAGATCTTTACAAATATCTCATTTTACCTTTACAAAAACCCTGGGAGGTAGATGCTCTTTTTATTCCCACATTACAGTTGGAAAAAAACGGAGGCAGACAGAAGGTAAATGACTTGCCAAGAGGCGAAGAGCTTGGAAGTATCAGAAGCCAGATTTGAACTCAGGTAGCCCTGACCAAAGTCCACAGCATTGTCCCCTAGACCTCATGGCTGCCTCTCCTTAAATCAATAGTATGAGAATTTCCCCAGCTAGATCATGGGTCATTCAGGTAAAGAGGAAATGGAAGGTTCACCAAGTCTGGAATGAAAAGACCTGGATTCATGTCCCATCTTGATGTAACTACCCATGTGTACAAATCATTTCATCTACCTGAACTCATTTCCTCATTTGTAAAATGAGTGGCCTGGATTCTAGATCAAAGCTTCTTAAACTGTGGCTCTCCACCCTGTGGTATAACTAAACGTGGGGGTCACAAAATTTTGGCAACAGTAAAAGGTTATGTATACCTGTTTTATATATCTATCTACCCAAGGTCATGTAAAAATTTCTTGGTCAGAAAGGAGTTACATGTGGAAAAAGTTTAAGAAGTCCTGGTCTAGGAGGCATCTGAGGTTACTTCCTGACTTAACTATTTAATCCCAAATTCTATGCATTATTTCTATTTAGTGTTGTTCCATACATGTAGAAAGAAGTGAACATGCTACCTTTTTCCTTGGGGGTCATTCCTTGTGGGCATATGTGAGTGGTTTGAGGGTGGGGGAGGAAGCCTGCCTTTAGTGTCATACTTTAGAACAGCTGAACTCATCTAGTCCTGGTTCAGTCTTCATCCCCAATTCTCAGTGAGATGCACTCAGGTGAATCCCGTTTTCCCTCTCTTTCCTGCTGTCCACAGAGAAATTTGAGCGGTGGGAAGCTTCCTACCCAGGAGTTTCCGTTTTCCTAGGCTCCATCTCCTTAGACCACTATGGAATAAGTAGATACAAAGGGAAGCAGGTTGTGCTGTTTCTCCCAGGTGTCAGTACTGGCCTTGGGGCACCTCCCAGTTTTCGAGGCCCGCAAATATCACCAGCACAAAAAATGTTAAGATAAAAAGGAAATATGGAGAATAAAACAAAATAACTATGAATGACCCACACAACCTAGTGAATATTTCCTTATTTGTATGGGAGGGTCTGACTACACTAAGCCAGACATCCTCAATTACTGGAATTTGAGGCTCTCAGGCTGGTGGAGGAATAAGACCCTCAGGGGAGAAAAGCTCTCAGGTGGTGAGGTCTCTGTTTGCTTTGTTTGGGCCTGAGATGAAGTCAGTTCAGGTCCCCAGGGCCCACAGGGTCTCCACTGCCAGCTTCGTCAGGATGAGTGGTTGGTGGCTTGTCCCAACAAGTTTAATTTGAGCTTCCACAGGATCCCAAGGTGGCAGAATGCTCGGTCCTGGGGGGCCCAGAATGCTGAGGCCGGCCTGCACCGGACTCGGGCCCCTGCAAACGTCCCCCAGCTTGGTGGATGGTGCTGTCGAACCAGGTCCGCATTGAGGCTGGGCTGGACTGAACCCAGGCCCCAGGAAGGTCCCAGAGCTTGATGGGTGGTGCTACCGAACGCGTAGGGGCCAGGCTGGACCGAACCCAGGGCCCAGGAAGGTCCCCCAACCCGGTGGAGGGTGCAGCGTCTGGACAATGGGCAGTGGGGACTAAGTCACCAACCGTTGCAGCCATGTTCCATTTCTGGCTGTCCCCAAAGCTCTTGGGGCCGTTGGGAGTTGCCTTGGCTATGGAGCCACCTCCTGTACCAAAACCCTGTTGAGGTGGCCTCCTGAGGGATTCACAGAGTCCTCTGCATTGATGGAGAAAAGGCCCAAAAGCCTGGTGGATCTTCTCTCCAACAGCAGGATAAGGTGGGTACCTGCAGGAGTGGCTTGTCTATGTCATGTTCTTGCTCCAGGGCGTCTTTCTCTCCCACCCCAAAATGCCACGGGATTGGACCAGGTGTATAGTGGAGACTCGAGAACAGCTAGCATTAATATCACACTTTGCAAAGCATTTTACATGTGTCATCTCATTTATTTCTCTTAACAACCCAGGGAAGTAGGTGCTGTTATCCCTGTCTTACAGGTGAGGAAGCTGAGGCAGAGAGCGGTTATATGACTCACCCAGGGTCAGGCAGGCAGAATTTAAACTTAAATGTTCTTGACTTCCTGAAGCTCCCTCCTAGATAGATATCTCAAGTACTATCTTTGAAGCCTCAGAAATAGAATACTTGGATTTGGAAACACTTTTTTGCTCCATTGTTTGAATGGGGGCATGATGGGGTGGGGACTAGAAGTAGTGACTATAATCTGTTAAACAGATTTCAGCTCATTCTAGGTAAATAATGAGAAGCAGCTCTTAGAGCTGGTGGCCCCTGACACTTAGCTCTATGGACATGGACAAATCCCTAAAACTCTTATAAGTATAGTGTTCTCCAAACTATTTTGACAATGCATCCTATCAGTTAAAGCATTTACTTATAAATTATATGCATGTACCACTGTAATTATATACTGCATTATGAAACATACATAAATTAGCCATTAAAAAGGAGATAAAGATGAAATATACATTTTAAATGATTTTATTTTTATTTATCATTGGTACAAAACCCATTTTGCTGTCACTAAAATATTAATTTTTACATTTTAAATATTGATATTAGTAGTAGTTCTGAGCAGTTAACTATTTTTTATTCCCTGTGTTTTCTTCTTAGAATTTCTAATACATCATTTTATTGACTGCTTAAATATTTTGTGTGTTTTACCTAAAGAATTTTTATATAAGTCACTATTTCTTAAATCTTGTTTTAAATCTATATTGTGATTATTAATGCTATGACTATAACTGTAATAAGCTTTAAAATTCTCCCATCTAACCAAGGGACAGATTAACAGTTGCCAACAAATTGTGCGTACATGTTAACTTAAATTATGTGGCCATAGGGAACTTTGCTCCTATTGAAGTTTATTGTGGACTTTAGTTCTCCAGCACATTTTCAGATTCTATCTTTTTTTTTCTTTTTTCTTTTCTTTCTTTCTTTTTTTTTTGCAGGGCAATGAGAGTTAAGTGACTTGCCCAGGGCCACACAGCTAGTGAGTGTCAAGTGTCTGAGGTCAAATTTGAACTCAGGTCCTCCTGAATCCATGGCTGGTGCTTAATCCACTGCACCACCTAGCTGTCCCACATTTTCAGATTCTTAATTCCTACCTTTCCCTCTGTGCTCCCTAAGTCCTGAAATGAGTTTTTGTTATTTTGCACCTACTTTGTATTGTATTTTGTGTGTGTGTGTGTGTGTGTGTGTATGTACCCATTGTATCCTTCAGTAGGATGAATACTTCTATTTTACACCTGAAGAAACTGAGGTAGAGAGAGATTAAGACTTGCCCAGGGTCATATATGCAGTAAGTGGGGATTCTTTTTGTCCTTATATCGCTAGCAGAATACCTGTGCTGTTTGGCACACTGCATAGAAGATGCACTTGAAGTCAGGAAGCCATGATTTAGAATCCTGCCTTAGAAATGTACTGGAAGGCACTTAACCTCTGTTTTCCTCAGTTTCCTTATGTGTAAAAATGGACATAACAGTAGCCACTTGCCACTTAGGGTTGTCGTGAGGTTCAAATGAGATAATGATGTGTGTAAAGTGTTTAACAAACTTTAAAGAGGTATATAAATGCTAATTAATATCATTACTATTACATCGCACATGCAATAATAGGCACTTAATAAATGCTTACACTTAGCCTAGCACAGTTCCTGGTACATAGGAAGTGCTTAATAAATGTTTATTAACTGACTGGATTGAATTGTGTTGCCCAATGGTTGGCCTGAATTGAGCAAGGGAGTCTGAGCAACAACAACTTATTTCCAGGCTTTATTGCAGATTTCCTCTACCTTGCCCCAGTTCTCAATTGACTTACCTGAAATCCCACCTTCCGAAGGAAGGCCTGTGGTGTACTTCGCCACTGGTAGTAGTGCCTTTCCTCTGAGATTGCCTCCCATTGACATGACATATGGCTTATATCTACACAGTTATTTTCACATTATCTCTACCATTAGAAAGTGAGCTCCCTGAGGGCAGGGACCATGGCTTTATCTTTCTTTGGATCTCCATTGCTTAGCACAGTGCCTGGCACATAGTAAGTTTTCAATAAATGTTTGTTGACTGATTAGATCAAGCTCAGTGATGTTTTCTGGCCCCTAAAAGGTTTTGGATTTGCCTGAATAAACCTAAAGAGGGCACTTATTTTCTTATAGGCCTAACATTTGTAATTCAGAAATTTCCTGCCAGATCCAGTGTCACCTAGTGTTTGGTTAGGAAGACCCATGAATGAATAACTGAGATGACAATGGTTTAGCCACTTCTTTTTTTTTCTGTATAATTATAACTCTTTATTAAAACAGCAGCATAAATGTAGCATCTACTTACTAATGACTAACATTTAAAAATTAATTTAAATGCAAATATAATTTGGAACAATTTTAAAGGAAAAAAAGCATTATATAGCGAGAAGTACATGTACTGGGAGTCAGGTGATCTGAGACTTAGTCCTAGATTTGTATTAACTAATTGTGTGATGCTGGACAAGTTGCTTCTTTTAGGTGAACTGTTTATTCATTTATTTATTTTTTTGATGAGGCAATTAAGGTTAAGCGACTTGCCCAGGGTCACACACCTGAGGCCAGATTTGAACTCAGGTACTCCTGACTCCAGGGCCAGTGCTCTATCCACTGTGCCACCTAGCTGCCCCAAACTGTTTAAATTTTTAAGGGGCTGGAGACACGCTTACTAGCTGTGTGATCCTAGGCAAGTCACTTAACCCTGATTGCCCCACCAAAGAAATTTAATAAATAAATCAAATAAATAAAGGGATTGGACTGACTGATCTCTAAGGACTCATTTTATGTTCCAAGGTCCCTTCCAGTTCTGATGTTCCATGATCTGAGGACCCTCCTAGCCCTGCCATTTTAAGTTTTAAAGTCCCTACCAGATTTGAAGTTCTAGGTTCTAAGGTCCCTCCGAGCTTTGATACTCTATGTTTGATATGCTAATGTCCCTCTCAGCTCTGACAGTCTACATTCTATGTCTCATCCAGCTTGGACATAGCATATGTCTATTAAAAACAGCTCATCTACTGTTAGGAAATAAGATAATATAAAATGGAGGTGGTACAAGAGCTACTGAATTCTTTTTTGAGGGCCTGTTTCGTGCATGTGAGACATGGTGTTGGGTAGAGATCCACAGGAAAGGCAGCGGCAGCTGAGAAGGCTCAGGGAAAAAAAAATGCAGCTTCAGGCACAGGTGTAAGAACAATTTGCTTGTAAACTTTAATATTTTCTTACAGTAGAAACATACAGTACAAGCTACACTGAGTATTCATTTTACAGTAAAGCCTGCCAATATAATGTAAAACTAATCTACACCCCAAATGTAAAAAAAAAAGGCATGTTATTTTTTCACATCATCTGCATGTTTTTTTTATATATATGGCATTAATTCTATAAGAATCATTTACTCTCTTCCAGCATTGCTTGACCAAAGTGTCAGCTGCTGCAGCCAATTACCACATTTGCTCCTTCTGAGGTCAGGAGAAGGGTGAGACTGCATGGTGGCAAATGGATTAAATTAGGAGTCGGTTGACCTAGGTTCTGGTCCCCACTTTGCCACTAGCTGTGAGACCTTGGGCAAATCATCCCCTCTCTGGGCCTTGTCTTCCTCATTTGTGGAATGAGGCCATTATACTAAGTCATCTCCAAGGTCCCATTAGCTCTATGATTCTGCCACAAATCTCTCCACTTACGGCCCCATATTAATAAAACTCAAAGTGGAGACAGTTGCCAAATATGATTTCACATTCGAGAGGACATGAAAAGCACAGCTTTCCATCCAAAGAGCTTTATTCTACAGCATAGTGATTTGGATCTAAACCAATATAATGGGATGTCCCCTTTTGAATATGGCCCCCTCACCCTCAATAGGGTTTCTGGAGACTCTGGTTCTCTCTTGGGTGACACTCAGAAGCTTCTGTACGAGGAAAATATTGTGACTCTACTTTTTTTCCCCCTAATACTACAGATAATTTTAAAATACTCTAAGCACTAAAATTCAGAACCACTGGGTCCAATTTTGCCTTTGGTTGTTATTCTCTGGAGCAACTCTAAGAGGAGGTATTTGGGGCTCCACTAAAGGCAAAATTTGGTCCATCGTTTTAATTCTGTGACATTAGAATGGGTTGTCCCTGTACAGAAATGGCTCAGGCTCACACACGTTAGGCCACCTTGTCGTTAGTCAACAGGAAATGGGATTAGTTTGAAGAAGAGGTAACGGACATTCCAAGAATCCAAGAAGTTGACAAGAGCATATAGGGACTCCTTCCTCTACATGACCACTTCAGGCTCAATATTAAAGAGCAAATCATCATTTCCTCTTCGAACTTCAAGTAGTAGGGGTGACTCCTTCATCACAGCTTCCTGCAATTCACTGGAGTTCTTCAAGGGACGACCATTTACTTTAACGATGATGTCTCCATCTTTGATTCCACCCCTGCAAAGGAGATCAATTGGAATAATGACAATTCATTCACAAGTGGCTTGAGGTCAAGTGTTCACCTGTGGCTAAGGTTACTTATTCTTCCTTTGGTGAACCTGGCAACATACTTTTGCTACCTTTTGCTGACTGGGGAACACAATAGGGTATAATGGAAATATTACATATAATTACCCTGATTCAGGTTTCAATCACTTTTGGCTTGAAAATTTTAATAATCACCTAATTCATTTCTCTGCTTTTTGTCTCTCCTTTCTCTAATTCATCCTTTATACAATTACAAAAATAATCTTTCTAATACATATTGTTCAGTCACTTTAGTCATATCTGACTCTTTGTGACCCCATTTTGGAGTTTTCTTGGTAGAGATATTGGAGTGGTTTAACATTTCCTTCTCCAGCTCATTTTACAGATGAGGAAACTGAGGCAAACAGGGTTAAGTGACTTGCCCAAAGCCACACAACCAGTAAGTATCTGAGGCCAGATTTAAACTCAGGAAGAGTATCCTTCTTGACTCCAGGCCCAGCACTCTATCCACAGAGATGCCTGGCCACCCTTTCTAAAGTATAGGCCTGGCTATATCATTCTCTTGCTCAAGAGACTTAAGTAAATAAATACTCATTGCCTCTGGGTCAGAATGCAAACCGTTTTATTTGGAATTGAAAGCCTTACATAATCTGGATGGACCTAGCCTCATTTTACATTACTCTCTTCTCACATATCTCCCTCCTGAATTGGGTCAGAAGGTTCATAAGACGTTAGAGCTGGAAAAGCCTTAGAAAGAATCTAGGCCAAATGAGGAAACTGAATCCCAGTGAACTCAAGGGGTCACTTGGCCAGTAAATGGTAGAGCTGAGATTCAAACAGGACTCCAAATCCCTGACTCACAAATCTCTTAATTCCCAGATCAATATGCTTTTCATTATACTACACAGCTTCTTCCAAATGATCAGCAACTCCATGATCCTGAACAACACATGGTCAAAGTAAACCAAGTGCCCCAACTTAGCATTCCCTTTTCTTTATCTTGAAAAAGTTAAAGCAAAAAAAATAAAAATCACACCCTAACACCCTTTATCTTGAACAATTACAAAACGCAAGCTAAATTATAAACATAAATCTAAATAGGTTTTAATGGCCTGAATGATGTCTTTCAGATTCAAAACCATGCTTGCTTGCTCACCTCTGAGATGGCGAATTTGGGACAACTTCGTGCACATAAATCCCACTGCTGACATCAGGAAAATCAGGATTGTTATCCTTTAGCTCTTCCACCAGGCTGAAAAGAGATTTTAGAAAGCATTTACCTTAAAGATTTACCTTAAGGTCCCCATGAGAAATCTGAGGCCCAGAGACGATCAAGATACCTGCCTTAGATTGCTCAGGCAAATAGGTGAAGTGGCAAGGATGTGCTAGAAAGATCACTTGTCTAGAGACCCTTCTCATTGCCATCCCCCATTTCTGGCTCTGACATTTAGTGTTCTAAGGTCTCTATCAGCTCTAACGTACTTTGTTTTAAGATCCCTCCCTGCTCTGAGGTTCTATGTTCTAAGACCCCTTCCAGCTCTGATATACTTTGTTCTAAGACCCCTTCTGGCTTTGATATTCTATAATCTAAGATCCCTTCCAGCTCTGACATTCTGAACACCCAGGTCGCTTCCAGCTCTGATGTTGTAGTTTCTAAGGCCCCTCTGGTCTTAAACATTCTAGGTCTCCATGATACAAAATAACAGGAACATCTAAAGAATTAATTAATAAGAACAGCACTACATGTTGTAACCAGGGAGGTTTCCCCAAGGGTTCTAATTGATGTAGAATTGCCCTACAAAAGTATAGGTTAGGAGATCCTTGGAATCTGCTGTATCAATGTGGTCTTCCTAAGGACTTTTCTTAGTAGATGTGAAGTCTTCTAATAACCAAGAATTGAGTTCAGTTCAAAGAAATTTGTTAAGTGTCTACTCTGTTCAAGGCACTGTATCCACTATTTATGATGAACAACCCCACAGGTAATAGTGTTCTAAGTCCTATTTTTTTGGGGGGGAAGGGCAGTTCAGGGAGTAGCACAGAAGACATGAATTGGGTTTGAAGAGAAGGGAGAAATAAAGTTAAGTTGATTTTTAAATTTTGTTCGTGGTTTATGACTGTAGACAAAGCATAGTGGTTCTCAGAAATATTTCCAGGAGGTAAATATAAGAATTGATGGTTTTATTAAAGGCAGCATGAAAATGAAGAGGTGTGCATAAGTTCCTTCCTTCATAAGTTCAAAACAATAAAAGCCCTTTATAGAGTCATAATCACCCTGGAGCCCAGCCTTATGTGGGGACACACAGGAAGTGCTTAATAGGAGATGAGGAAGGAGATACTGTGCAGCCACATGAGGATTCTGGAGGTGGTAGTTTGCAGATCAGGCTTCTTTGTAACCACAAATGTCTCCTTCGGACCTCTTTTTTTGTGATGAATCGGTAGGACTAGAAATATCTTCCCTATCATTTGGTACAGTAACCAAGGAAGGTCATTAAATATTGGCTTGATGTTGAATGACAAGCCAACCAGACAGTGATATGAATCAAAAGTAGTGTAGAGGATAGTCACCAGCTTCCACAAATGTTTTTATTTCTGGGGCTTTATTAGCACAAAAATCATAGGTTTATAGATTAAGAGCTAGAGAGAACCTGAGAACCTATTAAGTCCAACTCCTCTTATATTGTATATCAGAACACAGGAACATTGACATCACCCATCATATGGGGTCAGCCCTACCATAACATCAGCCCATGATTCTATATCTGATTGGAGATCCCAGGGACAGGTATCCAGGAGGATACAGTTATCCCCCATGGTGCTTGCCTGGGAAGGGTAATCCCTAGGATATCTTGATTTTTCATAATAAACGATCATGGATTAACATGGAGTTGGCATGTTCTGACATATGTGATTTGGCTCAAAACCTTTTCAAATATGCATCACAGATTAGCAGGAATGTATTCAGGAAAGAAGAACCAAGGTAGTGAAGGACCAGAAACTTTATCATCCGAGACCTCATTGAAGGAACTTGTAATATTTAGCTTGTGGAAGAAGAATCTTAGGAGGAAGGGAGAGGTAAAGGGAGAGATTCAATCTCTGCCTTCAAGTATTTGAAGGTCTGTCCCATAAAACTCAGAACAGACTTGTTTTGCTTGGTCCCAGATGGCAGAATTAGGACAGAATTAGATAGTTGCAGAGGGACAAAGTTAGGCTCATTGTAAGGAAAGTCTTCTAATAAAGAGCTGTACCACAATGGAGTAGGGTACCTTGGGAAGCAATGGCTTCTCTTTTGCTTGAGGTCATCAAGCAGAAGTTCAATGACCCCTTGCTGGAGGTATTGTAGAAGGAATACTCTACAAGCACAGGTTGGACAAGCTGCCCGCCCCTAAGTCCCTTCCAACCCTGACCATCTACTATGAAATGATTTTATCATGATCCAGGTTAGTAATGAGCCAGAGAGTGAATGCGCAAAGACAACTCTAACAGTACTTAACACCCCCTCAAACACTTACACTGGTGTAATGGTTCGCATCCGTATGCCAATGAAGCGCTTTTTCACATCTAGAAAAGAAATGGTAGGATATTGTTAGTTTCAGGTGATCAATTTCCTCCTCGAGATAATGAACCTAGCAGAGTTCCCCAAACGTTCACATGCCTCTTTTGCACCCTTAATGGTTTAGACAGGAAATTGGCCTATTATTCATGCAGTGCGTGGTACAATGAAGTTACATAGGACAATGGAAAGAGCCTTCATTCTAGATCCAGGGAATCTGGATTCAAATCCTGCCTAAGAGGCTTACCTATGATGTGAGACTTTGGGCAAATCACTTAATCATCCTGGGCCTCTTTCTCCTCATCTGTAAAATGAGAGGGTAGACTAGATGGACTCTGAGGTCACTTTCAGCTCCAAACTAGGATCCTACAGTCTTGACTTAACCATCTTCATCTATTTAAAGAGCTGTCAAGTCAAAGGGAGATTCCACTTGCTCTACTTGACTTGAGGACAGAACTAGGAGAACTTTGAGAAGTACATTTCAGCTTGAATGGGCTACCTCAGGAGGAGGGGAGTTCCCAATCACTAGAGTCTTGATGAAGATGTTGTAAAGGGGTTGATGCTGACCACAGTCACTTCCAACTCTGAGATTCTGTAGATCTTAGGGCTCTTCTAGATCTACCATCCTGGGAGTCTTAAGGAGTCTTGAGCACTGGCCATACGTCTAGCCAAGTGCTGGGTATTGTTGTTCAGTCATTCAGTCGTGTCTAACTCTTTGTGACCCTTTGGACCATACTATCCATGGGGTTTTATTGACAAAGTTACTGGAATGGTTTTCCATTTCCTTCTCCAGTGGATAAGGTAAACAGAGGTTAAGTGACTTGTCCAAGGTCATATAGCTACCAAGTTTCTGAGGACAGATTTGAACTCGGGTCTTCCTGACTCCAGGCCCAGTGATCTATCCACTGACCTGTCTAGCTGCTAGGGATTAGGAAAATACAAAGAAGCATATGACAATGTACTGAATCTTTGTTTGTTGGTTTGTTTTTTATTTTTAGTGAGGCAATTGGGGTTAAGTGATTTGCCCAGGGTCACACAGCTAGTAAGTGTTAAGTGTCTGAGGCCGGATTTGAACTCAGGTCCTCCTGAATCCAGGGCTGGTGCTCTATCTACTGCACCACCTAGCTGCCCCCAATGTACTTAAACACCATTATGATTTATATTTGCCATTTTTGAATTTTTTAAAAACACAATTTGGGCAATATAGCTTTATTTTTTTAATCATAAAAATAGCTGTCTAGCCACCAAATATAGAGTGCCCCAGGAGTCTTAGTATACTTTTTTAAGTCATTAAGCTATTATTTTTAAACAATTTAATAAGCTTTGTAGCTTAATCATTTAAAACCATATTAAGACTTTTGAGGTACCCTATATTAAGGTAGCTTGATACAGCAGATGGAATGTTAAACCAGGAAACAGGAGGAAATGTCTAGTCCTAGTACCACCATAGACTTTGCTTGAGCAATTGTATTAAACTCTCAGCCTCAATCTTCCCCTTGATCAATGAGGATAAATTGTGCCTCCAGTGATGTTATGAGGATCAGATGATATAATGGATATGAACAAGCTTTTCATCTTATAAAGCCCAAAGCAATACTTCTCATTGGGCTATTTTTAAAAAGATGTCTTAACGAGGATTGTGCAAGCCTTATTATTACAAAGTCACAGATGAAATCGACTCCAGGCCGGCTTTTGGGAAATCACCATGAGTTTGAAGAAAATCTTTTCTCATCTGTTTAACCCAACTTTTCTGTTGTTACCTGGTGATAGAACCTTGGCACAGGATACACCCTGCCTTGTATTTTGGGTTATTTGTGTGCATGTCAGTTTTCTGCCAGACTGTAAGCTATGTGTGGGCAAAGAATCCTGTTCATGTCATTTCTGAATCCCTCCAGTTCCCAGATCACTGGCACAGGGCCTCAAATAAATAGAATTGCAAAGCTAGAAAATGTCTTAGAAATTATTCATTCTACTCCTCTATCCAAAGCTCAACATCCCTGATCCATGGTAATTCCACATGCCCATGGATAAGTACCTGGCTCACCCAATTCTAGGAAGAAGGGGAAGGGAATAAGTATTTATGCTCTAACAGTTAAGAAATTCCATCTTATATTGAAGAAAAATCTGCCTCCTATCTTCTATTTGTAGGTCCTGCTCCTTCCCTCTTTAACCTGATGGGTAATTTTGCACATTAATTCCAATCACATCATCTTAAAGAAATAATAGAAATGTGCTAAGTCAGCTGCACACCTATTTTAGCTAATGAACCAGTTCTTCTCTGTGGGCAGAACTTTTTCTTAGAACTACAATTCATTCGGAAGCTCTTCAAGTATAAATGGTTCCTTAAATTGTTGGTAATTAGCTCTCCACCCCCTCTCACAGTGCTGGCAGCCAGTGAGTAGCTACCAACAATAACAAACATTGGGTCTGGGTTTGAATGCCAGCTCTGCTCCTTACTACCTACAGAGCTCCTCACCTGGGCCTCAGTTTCCTCATCTGTCAAATGTGGTGGTTGAAAAAGATTCTCTTTAAGGTCCCTTCCGGCTCTTTGTGTGCTGAGAACTGGGAGGGGGACTAGGAAAGGCAGAGGCATCTCAAGGTTAACAGAAGAAAGGATCCCTGCCCTCAAGGAATGTATGGTCTAGAAGGGGAATGAAACATATTTAGATAGCTAGAAAATACACTGTTACTTGATGAATGTATTGAATTGTGAAAAGAAAAAAAACACCATTATGATAACTTGGGGTGTAGACTCCTAGCTATTTCAAATACCATAATACAGTAAGGAGAAAACAACAACCACCAAGCAAACAACCAGGGTATGCTTAGGGAAAAGAGGCTATTTAGGTTAACTTGATATGTTTCTTAATTAACAAAGGACCAACTAGATAATATTCTTTGTTTTCTCTCTGTTGAAAAACCTCCTTATGAAGGATATGAACTAGGCAACTAGGTGGCACCATAGTGTATAGAGTGCTGGCCTGGATACAAGATGATTCCTCAGCCTGAGTTCAAATGACCTCAGACACTTAGCTGTGTGACCCTGGGCAAGTCACAGTTTACTTCAGTTTCCTCATCTGTAAAATGAGCTGGACAACTGACAAGGAAAACCCCAAATGGGGTCACAAAGTCAGACATGGCTGAACATGAGTTCATAGTGTGGTAGAAAGAAGACTGGATTGAGGACCAGAAGACAATGGCATTGGATTCTAGCTCTAGTGTTCTTCACCAGAAATGTGACCCAAGGGGCAGCTAGGTGGCACAGTGGATAGAGCACTGGCCCTGGAGTCAGTAGTACCTGAGTTCAAATCCGGCCTCAGACACTTAATACTTACTAGCTGTGTGACCCTGGGCAAGTCACTTAACCCCAATTGCCTCACTAAAAAAAAAAAATGTGACCCTAGCCAATATACCCCCACACACTTAACCCCAGTGTCTTCATTTGTAAAATGAGGATATTGGTTTCAGCCCTACATGCCTCACAACTTTATCGTAAAGATGAAATGATACTATGGGTGTGAAAGTTTTTTGAAAACTCATATTTAATCAGTATTCCCTGCCTTAGTAAATATAATATGCTGAATACAGTGAATTTTGGGGTATTATAATTTTTGTAGGTAGGTACTCAAGATCACCACTCTGGATCTATTCGGTCTTATTGTGCAGGAAGTGACAACAGAAATTCCAGGAGACAGAGTTATGCCAGAGAAGTGAGATTTCTAATGAAATCCGTCAATTTCTCCTAAAAGTGAGTCCAATTTACTCAATGGTTTCTCTGTAGTTGCAGTTCAGATGATCATATTCAAAGTATCAGGCACCTCCACCTCATTAATTGAGAATGGCCACCTTACCACAAAGCTTGTCTGGGGTCAGTTGATACCTAATTGCTGAGGTTTTCATTCCAATGATCTTCCGATTTCTAGTTTGGATTGTAGCAGTGCCGACAGGCCTTTGGACAGTAGCAGAGCACCAGGCACATTGTGAACAATTGATGCTCATTGAGTGTGAATGAGAAGCAGCCTGGTATGGGTGCTGGGATTGGGAGTAAACAAAGCTGGACCTGAGTCCAAATACTGATACTTCCTTGCTCTGTGACCCTGAGTAAGTCATTCACCTCTGTAGGTTCCAGTTTCCCATCTGTAAAATGGGAACTGATACTAATATGACCTAACCTGCAGTTATTCAAAGTAATATAATGTTTAAAGTATATGGTAGACTACAAAGGGCTATAGGAATGTGGACTGATATAATTAGTTTACAGAATTCCCCTTGAGAAAGAACTGGAAATAGAAAGAAAACTAAATTCAGAATAAGAGAATCCAGGTTCGAATCTCACACATTGTGGCTGTGTCATTCTGGGTGAATCGCCTCTCCAGAGGTTGGTGAGGACCTCTCAGAAGGTCTTAGGTCCCCAGGTATTTCTGAAGAAGGGGAAGTTACAGTAAAGTTGACCATCTGCCTTGGTAGAGGGAATTTCCTTTTCCACAGTTTCTTACACCAATGAAATCATCACAGATTTGAATCTAAAAATGGACTGGAGCAGGTATGGCCACCACATGGCCCATTGAGATTCATGGGAATGGATTCACTGCCACCACACCAGGCAGAATGTTATACTTTGGAGAAAACGTATCTAATACAGAGCTCAAGAAGGCTCAAGAACTATTCTCTGGAAATTTCAAAGAATTATGATTATTATTATTAACAACAACAAATACAATAGTTGACTTTTATATAGACCTTCATGTTCAAAAACTTTTTTTCCCTTTATACATGATCTCATCCTCATAACAGTATTATGAGGTAAGCAGTTTAAGGATTACTATGCTCATCATATAGATGATGAAACTGATGCTCACAAAAGGAACCCAGGAATATATGTAATATTATAGCTTAGTTTGTATGTATTTACATGTCTCCATCAGATTATAAGCTTGTTCAGGGCAGGAACTATCTTTTGGCTCTTTTTTGTATACTCAGCACTTATTAAATGTTTGCTATAAGGCAGGCACTGTACTCAATGTTCATTGATTGCTTATTGATTGATTGGACATCCTTCCTGACCACAAAAGGCAGAAATGGGAACAATTGTTGCAGAAGGGAAGATTTCAACTCTGGGTAACAAACATCTTCCTAACTATTAAACGTGTATAAAAGTGGTATTGGCTGCTTAACTTAGGAAATAATGATTCTCCTCTCCTTGGAGTTTCTCTTTGAGTAGAGACTGGATGGTTGCTTGTCAGGGATCTTGTAGAGGGGATTCCTGTCCAAGTATAGATTCTTGAGATCATATGGTTAGATTAGATGCCATTTTAGCTCTCTTCCAACTTCCAAAAAAAGTGTGTGTGTGTGTGTGTGTGTATAGGATCTTAGAGCAATAAGTATCTGAGAGAACATGGAAACCAATACCTTCATTTTACAGATGTGGAAACTGAGGTACTATGAAATGAAGTGACCCATGCAGTTACATAATTAGGAAGGGGTGGTACTGAGACTAGGACCCGTGTTTCTAGCTCTTTTCACTCAACTGACAATGAATCTCCTGTCACATCTTTTCTTTTCAGTCTTGTTACATTTCTTATTGTGATTATCCTACCACCCAATAGACTAGAAACCCAGGCATGAACTTTCAAATGACCAAATGATTTCCACTTCAAGGGCCAGACATTACACCTGAGAAGCAAGAGGAACCAGAAAGGACTGAATCCACAGCCCATTTCGGAGTAGCTCATATTTTCATGTGCTCCGTGCTCACAGGTGACTGCTGTCAATATTAGTCAGTTTCCACACATGCCATGGGGCTTCAGGGGTTTGAAAAAGTGGCGTTAACTATTCACCCTGTAAACAACCAACGAAAGCTTCATACCAGTTCTATACTGCACCAGAATTCCTGGTGAGGGTTGTGACAAATGGAAACAGGTTCTTTCATTTAAAAGGCGGAGATAAAAAGGACTTTGGATGAACAGAGTTTGAATTATCTGATGCTTTTATTAAAGGAAATAGCCAACCTCTGAATCAGGTGAGGGACCCAAACTGTACATCCTTTTTGGCAAATAGAAAATGGCATAACAAAGTTTGGCTATATTTTGAAGAATTACAGGATTGGAAAGTATTTTCTTTTCCTGGTAAGTGAGGTGGTTGACCCTGAGCAGGACAGTATCTGTCCCATTTTGTTTGAGCCGGTCTATTGTACATGTGGAGAATGTAACAGTTCTCTTGTACTCTCTGTGGTCAGACCATATCTAGGCAACTGTGTCCAGTTTGGGATTCATTTTTTTGGAAGGACATTGACAAGCTAGAGTCACCAGTGGAGGGCAATCACATGATGAGGAAACTGGAAACCATGTCATATGAGGATTAATTAAAGGAATTGGGAATGTGGAGCTTGGAGGAGAGAAGATTTGGGTTGGGATAGGAATAAGAAGGGGATTATAGCTATCTTCAACTATATGACAAGTTGTTACATGGAAGAGGAATTACACATTTTGTGAGGCTCTAGAGGGTGATGCTAGACAATGGGTAGACAATACAGAGGAATGAATACATTTTAGCTCAACATAAGGAAGAACTTTTTAATAATAAGAGCTATTCAAAAGTGCAATAGGCTTCTTGTGAGGTGAGGTAGTAAGCTCCCTGTAACTTATGGTGTTCAAAAAGATGTTAGACAGGCACCTGTCGGGGATAACGTAGAAGAGATTCTTGCATTGGGAGGAGAATTGGTGACCTACTAGGCCCATTCTAGCTCAGATTCTACTGGAGAGAATAAGAAGACCAAAATGGAAGTTGGACATGGTGACCAGAATGTCCTCACACAGCTGCGTGGTGCTCAGTGTCCTTAGATGGTGGGGTCTATGGGGACAGTGGTTATGGTGGATGTCTTCTCTTTCACAGATGATTATGATGGCATCTGAACTGGAACTTTAAACCGATGGAGGATTCGAAGTTAACAGTTGTTTTAGAAGCCTACAGGTCCAGTTTCAGAGTGGTAGCAATGGGACAATGACAGCAAAATAATGACCACTGACACTGATGATGCTTTAAGGTTTGAGAAGCCCATTACACGTCACCTCATTCAATCCTCACAAGAACCCTGAGATAGGCATTATTACCCCCATTTTACAGATGAGGGAACTGAGGCCTAGCGAGGTTAAAGCCTTGACTAAAGGCATTGAGTAAGTGTCAGTGGCAAACCTCCGACCTAGATCTCCCCATTTACAAGAAACCAAGAGCTGAAACTGGAGAGGAGGTTAGCTGAGTGGATGAAAAATCAGTGGGGAGAAGAGAAATGTGTTGAGAGAAGAAACGCTTCTGTATGAGAAGGGCCAGTCATCTGAATTCAAGACGGAACATTATGAGACACCCCTGATTTTATTAAGAGGCAAGGCACTAATACCCCACGCTATTCTAACACTTTACATTCTCCAAGCTCTCTAACTTCCACTGTCTCAGTGTTTCTCCCAACAGACCTGTTAGGAAGGCAGAAGAGGAAACTGATGAGGCCCCAGAGCAGTTGGGGTGACTATACCAAGGTTACACAGTCAGGGCAAGAGTGGGGACTAAAGCAACAATCCTTCTTTCCTGTCATTAAAAGGAGAAAAGATTTGTTGCTAATAGGAAAAATGGTAAACATTGAGATCAGTAAATATGGTATTGTAAACATCCAGGCATAAGATATTGAAGATTTGAATTAGGAACTAATGATGACAGTCAGTGTGCTATAGAAGAAAGAATATTTTAACTGTCTGAGTAATATTAGACAAGCCATTTCCCCTTTCCTGGACTCAGTTTCCTCTTCTGTAAAATTAAGGAGCACAAGGAAACTTAACATCTTTTCTCCATGGGTCCCTTTGTCAGTCTAGTGGAGCCTACCCCTTCATGTTTTTAAATACATAATATAAAATAGTTTGGATTACAGAGGAGAGCAGTTCAAATACTGTTATCAAAATATCTTTCAAACCACAAACAAGTTCACAGACACCCCTCCCCCCAAGGTTAAGAGCCCCTGGAATGGATGATCTCTGAGATCCTGCCCAGCTCTTAACCTTATGACACTATGAGATGAGACTGTTGATGACAGGGAGGATAAAGTTGGCCTTGGCCACTACCTGAGTGCAGAGTGAGGTTGGTGAAGGGACACAGAAGAGAGAGGCAGAACCTGGAGATGACTCAGTGCCTCAGACTCATTGCAAAACCTCTTGTCCCAGAAGACAAGACAAGCAGCATCTTCACAACACATTGCTTTGATCCAAGCCCAAGGGACTATTTTCTTCTGCTTTGGCTCTCCATGAGAAGAGAGTTGTTGGACCTGGCATTGGCTCATCCCTGGTGAAGGGCTGACTCACATGCTTTATTCTCAGGCACCAGCCTCTGTTTGCATCCTCAAGTTAACCGGTTGAGGCTGAGGCCTCACTCTTCAGGGGAAGTGGCCATTTTACAGGGAGAACTGGTTTTGGTTTTGGTTTTTCCAATCTTCTGAGGGTTGGTTTTTCTAAGGTCTCCAGCCAGGGACTTTACCTTTATTTTGCTTGTCATAGGACTCCGTAAGGAAGCGTGTGATACGATCTGAAGGAATAGCAAAGGAGATCCCAGCTGCAACTTTTAGTGTGTTTATTCCAATGACTTCTCCATCCTGTGCAGAGAGAGCAGATTAAGTGGTCACCAGAGGACAATAAAGCAAGCCACATCGTCCTCAACTTTAAAACAGAAAGAAAAGGTTAGCCCAGGTTTCTAAAAGGAACAGCTGCACAGTCACTATAAAATGCCTCACTCTAAAACTCTTCCCCAGAGTACCCCTTTAAGGCTGACTGCTTCACTTATAATGGCCAATTTCCCATTTTATTTTCTCCAAACTCAAGTAATTGCTGAATGAGCCCGACCCTGACTAGCACCTCTACATGGGTGAGAACAGGCTTTCCAAGACATGCAAGGAAAAAAAGGGGGATGTCTTTCTTAGACATACATCTTAAAGATAAGGAAATGGAGGCAAAGATTTAAGTGGTTTGCTTACTATCACATTGCCAGAAGCTTCCCTACCTTTTTTTTTTTTCCCCCATCACCCAACCCATGTCACAGCTGACTTAGAACCACAGAATTCTGGAATGGGCTTTAGAATATAGAATGTCAGAGCTAGAACACAGATCATATGATATATTAGAGCAGACATTCTTTTCAGAGATCACCTGGTCCAAACTCCTTATTTAGATTTAGAGATTGCAGCTCAGAGAGAGGAAATGATATCCTTAATGATTTAATTTAACTTAAAGATACTCAAGTCCTTGGCACAGTCTAATGGTTCAGTATCAGAAACTGATATGATGTTATCAGTGGATGTGATATTAGAGAAGACTTTTCCATCTGCTTTACTGATGAACTCTAAAGACAATGGGATTTTTCCATTTGACTTGAAGCTGAAACCTTCCATATGTGTTCTCTCCCCTTTCAGAATGTGAACTCCCCAAGAAATGGGACTATCTTGCTTTTTAAAATTTGTATCTCTAGTTCTTACACACAGTAAGTGCTTAATAAATGCATTTTTAATTCATCTCTATATTTGAAAAAAGAAAATTTCCAACACGAATGTCTCTTTCTATCCTCAATGGTTCTTCCATGCTAGCTAACTGATTAACAAAGATTTTGTCATCTGCAGTTCCCAGACACAACACAACTAGAGAAGTTTGGGAGAAGAGAACCTCAACCCAGCCTTGGGGTGATCAATCTGGAAGTTACAGGAGATGTGAGTGGGGTGAGGACTCTCCTTCAGTAGAAGTCTTGGGGAAATTAAACAGCATTCTTTGTTTTTTGTTTTGTTTTTTGCAGGGCAATGAGGGTTAAGTGACTTGCCCAGGGTCACACAGCTAGTAAGTGTCAAGTGTCTGAGGCTGGATTTGAACTCAGGTCTTCCCAAATCCAGGGCCAGTGCTCTATCCACTGTGCCACCTAGATGCCCCTCTAAACAGCATTCTTAATGCCCTCCCAGACAGGCTTCTTGGAAATAACTTTAAAGCCAAAGCTCCTAAGAGTTTCTCCTCTTAACTGTAATACTATTTGACATTGAAGACTTAATCCTGTTTTATGGAAAGACTAATGATTCACTTGGTGGATTGCCTGGGCCCTTTGCCCTCCCATCATGCTCCTTCTTGGTAGTCATATCCAGGCTCATTAACAGGAAATTCATGGAAATGAAGAGACTTTTGATCTAAAATCAGCTTTCAACTGTGTACTTACCAGATTAACTAGAGGTCCTCCTGAGTTTCCATACTATAAAAAGGGAGTAAAGGACAACTATTAGATTTTGTCTATATATTAAAAATACAGTTCAAAGAAGTATCATAAAACATTGGAACTGAAAGGGACCTTGGAACCACAGCACACAACTTCCAATTCCCTTCTAATTGTGTTGTCTCCCTAGGTCGAAGATAAGCTTCTAGAAGCCAGGGGTTGTTTTTTGCTTTTCTTCATATAGTAAGTGTTTAATAAATGCTTAAGGATTGATTATAGTTGGAAGGCATAGAATATAAGGATATAAGAATTGAAGGAATCTTAGAACAAAGAACATTAGAGCTAGAAGGAATATGAAAACATCAACTCTCAGAGCTGGGAGAGTCCTCAATTTTATAGAAGCCCATAGATGTGAATGAACTTGCCCACAGTCGATTAGTGGCAGAGCTGGGATATGAAATAGGCCTTCCGCTTCCTAGTCTGAGATCTTGCCACTGTACCACGGTACCCATTTCTCAAAAGAGAGCTCCTAAAACATTCTTACTAAATGGCAGATTTACTGATAAAGGTGTCCAACCTCCCAAGTGGGTCACCTTTGAAGGGGAGAACACTCTTCGATGGATGACTTTTTGGTCTGTTTGTTAAAATATCCAGTGTCATTAGTTTATTGCCATTCTTTGTACATGATCACTGCCTTTTTGGTGGGCCATCACAAAGAATGAATCTTTTAAAAATCAATTATAAAGATGTAAATAAATGCACATTATTATTCATGTGGAAATACTAAAAAAAAAAAAGTCCTATGAAGATTCAAGGATGCAGTAGTGAGCTCCCTATCTTAGGAGGTGTGTGAATGGAGGCATCTTGTCTCTGTTTTTCTAATGAAGAAACATTAAAAAGAAATCACTCACAACACCCGCCCCCCATACACACTTAAAACACTAGCAGCAACCTATCATTCATTTGTCCTAAGGTATGTGGAGGGGTGAGGTTTAAAAATTTATTTGTCTGGAGGAAAGGGTCTGAACCACATAATTTTTTAAAACATTTTTTAATACTAATTATCTACAAACCCAAACATTCAAACAAAAAGAACAAAAGGAAGGATTTTAGATGAAACTATGAATTTCTGCTGTATGGAATTTGTTTTTGAAAGGTATATATTTACCACATCTTTCATGAAACCTTTTGTTTTGTTTTGTTCAGTGATACTCTGACAACTCTGTAACTCATTTGTTGCTCTGGGTCACTAAGTGCTATTCTCACTTTTTCACAAGGACATAAATGTTCCTGATTTGGGTGGTGGTTAAACTTTAGGAACACTTTGGTAAAAAAAACCAAAAACCAAAAAAACATCCCCATGACTCATTTCCTATTCCCATGAGTGAAAAGGTTGATGCTTTCTGGATCCCAAGGTTGGAGGCATCTTCCCAGTTGAACTAGAAAATCTAACTTAATAGTCGATGCCAAAAACAATGATGACGACTTTTTTTTTTTTTTTTTGGTGAGGCAATTGGGGTTAAGTGACTTGCCCAGGGTCACACAGCTAGTAAGTGTCAAGTGTCTGAGGCCGGATTTGAACTCAGGTCCTCCTGAATCCAGGGCCAGTGCTTTACCACTGCGCCATCTAGCTGCCCCCGATGATGACTTTTTAATGCTGATTTTCTATACTAAACTGCAATGAAACTATCTTTGTGCTCAAGATGGACCACATCTGGAATATTATGTCCAGTTCTGGGCATGACATTTTGGGAGGGACATTGACATATTGCATTAAGTACAGGGGAGAGTGACCAGGATTATGAGGGAACTGAAGTTTAGCCTGGTGTGTAGGGGAGACTTGAGAGCTGTCTTTATACAGTGGATGGATTGTCCCATGCAGGAGGGATTGGTTACTCTCTGCAGGGGGCAGAAAGTAGATGATGCTATAAGAAAGAACTTTTTAGCCATTCCAGCTAGAAGATAGACTTCCTCCTGCCTTATATGGTGAGTTCCCTGTGACTCTTGAGTGTCCAAGCAAAGACTAGATGACCATTTGTTTGTTGGGAAGGTGAACTAAGGCCCCTTATTAATCTAGTGACCAACTTAATGTCATCATCTGTAAAATGAGAATAATATGGAGGAAGCCCCTCCCCATGTACCCAAGGCACTCAGTACTGTTTCATAATATCACTTCTTTTGAAAAGGTAGACAATCCTTTCATCTGTTTCCAGACTAGAAGCCTTAATAAATGTGAAACTTTAAGCAACCAGGCAAAATAAGTTTGGCATAGCCACACCTATGGTGAGATGACTGGTACTTTGCCCCAGGGTGCCAGATTTAGATGGCACTACAGTGCTTTCAACCCTTCTGAAGGGCAGAAGCAACAGAGCTTAAAACCTAGTTTGCAAGAATAATTAGTTAAAATAGGAAAATAACAGATGAGCTCTTTTCTTTTCTTTTCTTTTTTTTTGGTGAGTACAATTGAGGTTAAGTGACTTGCCCAGGGTCACACAAGCTAGTAAGTATCAAGTATCTGAGGCCAGATTTAAACTCAGCTTCTCCTGACTCCAGAGCCAGTGCTTTATCGACTGTACCACCTGGCTGCCCCCAGATGAGCTCTTTTCTTGCCTAGCTTCCCCTTTCCAGGTAGGCTTCTATGTTGCTAGCCCCAAGCAGAATTGATAGGGTTTGATCCAAGCATTAAAATTTCTAATTATGGCCATGGTCCTTAGCTCTCCCATATAAATTTATTATATATGTGATTATGCATATACACACATATGCATATGTGTACATGTTATGTGTGTATTCGTAGATACCTATGTGTGACACTACATGCATATACATATGTATACTGTACATACTTATATTCACATGCATACAGTTTCCTCATCTGTAAAATGGCACTTTTTATTTTATACACACACACACACACACACACACACACACACACACACACACACACACACACACACACATAGTAGCACTTACCTCCCAGGATGTGGTATCAAATAAGATAATATTTGTAAAACTCTTAGCACAGTGGCTGGCACGTAGTAGATGCTTAATAAATGCTTCTTCCCTCCCTCCCATCCACTTCCTCTCAGATGTATATATACATGTTCAGACCCATAAGCAGAAACCAGCCCATATACAAATTATTCTGGCCACCTGCAGATTATAATGCTGTTGGACAGCTCGGATACAGCTATTAGAATCGACAGCACGTTATCAGAGTTAAGTGCATGACTTACATTGATGATAGCATCTGTTTGAATGTAGTCCATGTCAGAATCCTTAAGACCTAGTTCCTTCCCATCCCGCTGTGCTGTGCTGACAATTCCTGTCGTGACTGTGTTTTGTAAAGCAAAAGGACTCCCAATAGCCACCACAAATTCTCCTGGCCTCAGGTCTGCTGAGTGACCCAGCAGTAACACAGGGAGTTTTTTCTAAAGAAGAAAAAAAAGAACATAGGAAGATGAATATTAGAATTCATTCATTCATTCATTCATTCATTCATTCATTCATTCATTCATTCATTCATTCCACAAATATATTGGTCAGATTTTCTTAGGAAGAAAATGATGAATTACTTTGTAACTGTGCCTATGGTTTAATGAATGTGGGGAACTCCCAATGAAGGACTTGCATTCACAATGCCTCTTACCCAAAGCTCTGCATCTTATAGACTGAGAGAATTGCCTGGGGATGCTGAAGAGTAAAGACACTTGGCCAGTGCCACACAAACAGCATGTGGAAGGGACAGGCAGGACTTGAAGCCAGGCCTTCCTGAGCCTGAGCTCAGCTTTCTATCTACTTAGTCATGCTGCTGTCAGTGAAAGTTAAAGGTAACTAACTTTTTCCCATTTTAGTAACAACAATAACAACATCATATTTTGGTCTCCAGATAATAACAATAGCTAGCATTTATATAAACTTTTAATTCTATTTTTATTATATAATAAATAATACAAACCTTTGATCATATAAGCTAACATTTTATATATACATACATATATAATTTGAAAAGTGCTTTACATATATTTTCTCATGTGATCTTCACAACTCTGGAAGAAAGGTGCTATTATTATCCAGTCTGCAGATGAGGAATCTGAGATATTAAGTGACTTGCCTAGGGTCACAAAGTAGTGTCAGGTAGAATTTGAACTTGGGTTTTCCTGATTCCAAGCCCAGCATTCTATCCATGGCATCAGATTCTTATATGGAATCTCCTGACTCTATGATTTATTATTATTAATATTATTGTTATTATTATTACTATTGATGATGATGATCAGGTTTAAATTGTAGAGTCAGGAGAGGTCTGGGGCAAATCCTGACTATGACACTAGGGAGCTGCATAATCATGAATGAGTTGCTTTATGTCTCTGAGTCTGAGTTTCCTCATCGGTAAAAAGGCTCCAATGCTTTCACTAATACCTAACTACCTCATATGGCAGTTAGGTGGTGCAGTAGATAGAGCAGCATTGGACCTGGAGTCAGTAAGACTTATCTTCCTGAGTTCAAATCTAGCTTGAGACACTGTGTGCACCTGGGCAGGTCATTTAACCCTATTTACCTCAGTTTCCTCATCTGTCAAAAGAGCTGGAGAAGGAAATGAAATGAAAACTACTCCAGGATCTTGGCCAAGAAAACCACAAATGCGGTCACTAAGAGTCAGACATGACTGAAACGACTGAACAACAAAACCTTAAAATGCCATAGGAATATGTTATTATTTATCGTTATTATGATGATGTAAGTGGCATTTTATAAAGTGTTTTTATCTATGGAAGCAGTATGGCATAATAGAAAGAGGAATGGCTTTGAAGTTAGAAGATGGGGGTTCCAAAACTCGCCTTTTATACATATTCCACCTGAATGACCTTGGACAAAACTCTGGGCCTCAGTTTTTTCACCTATACAAAGAGGGGATTGATGGAGATGACCTCTAAGATCCCTCTCATCTATCCTATGATCTTCATGACAGCCTGGAAACTGAGGCCCATAGAGATGACTTACCCAAAGCCAAAATACACTCAATCCTTGGCACGTCCGAAGCTTCGTACTCAAGAATGCTAAATCCTAGGGCCCCGTCCAACTCACCCTACGACTCCCTCCTACGCCAGTTCTCTCCTCCACCCAGCCGGGATGGGGGAATGCAAACTAATTTGAGTTTGAGCCTAAGCAAAACCTAATTATAGCACCAATCTATAAAAGTCACGCAGTGCATACCAGAGCCAAATATAAACTGTTTCTGGATGAAAGACAGCCTAGTGTAGTGGAAAGAACTCTGGCCTCTAGTTCCAATTCTCTTATTAATTCACTATATGGCCTTGGGCAAATAAGAGAATTTCAGAACTGAAAGGGGCTCGATGTTCTCTAAGAACAACCTTTTATTTTAACGTTGGAAAAACCAGTATTCATGGACTTGTCTCAGTCATTCCATGGGCCTCCATTTCCTTCCTTGACAAAATGAGGGAGTGGGACCAGATATCTCTAAGTTTCCTCCCAGCCCTGAAATGCTATGTCCAACGTTGGTACACTCCTCTTTGTCAAACCTCAATTGTGAAAATGCAGATTTGAACAGAATGTAAAGACAGGAAGATTACAAACTTTACAGAGTTACTCTTTATTGGATATAACTCACCATCAAAGTAGCAAAGGGAGAGCCCAAGGTTATTTGGACATTTACAAAATTAGAAGCCACTATCCCATCCCCCTAAGATTAAATGGGTTCAAAACCAAATCTTGTGTGACTTTGAACAAGTTACCTCCCCTGTCCTAAGCTACGGTTTTCTAATTTTTACAAACATTTTTTTTTTGGTGAGGCAATTAGGGTTAAGTGACTTGCCTAGGGTCACACAGCTAGTAAGTGTCAAATGTCTGAGACCGGATTTGAACTCAGGTACTCCTGAATCCAGGGCCAGTGCTTTATCCACTGTGCCACCTAGCTGCCCCATGTGCCACCTAGCCGCCCCCGGTTTTCTAATTTTTAAAATGAGGGAGTGAGGCAAGATCATTTCTAAAACCTCTTCAAGTTTTGTGATCCGGTTGGTCCCAACTCTTTGACCCCAAATATTAAATGGAAACTATAATACCCTAGGTCCTTTCTACATGGATTTGGTGAGATGAAAGGCTCTTTCAGCTTTTTTAGATGATCATTCCAGACTTTATTAGGACTATTATTACTGGGGAGCAAGTGCTTTGGTTGGCCTATGAATGAGGAGACAGGGAGTCTATTTCCTAAAGTTTTAATTTCATGACAAGTCTCTGAGCCTAAGATTGATATTTGTAAAATAATAATATGTACTTATCCACACCCTCCCACAGGTTGTCTGGAGGTCAAATTTTAATAGGCAAACAGGAAATTTAGCTGAAAAATTAGAGCTGAAAGGAACCTTAGAGATTATCCATCCAACCCCTTAATTTTATAGATGAGAAAAACGAGACCTTGCTTTCCTAATTGGGGACTCTCTCCCCAGGACTACCACTTTAAAAAGGGACCACAGCCAGGGTTTACTTTACTCTTGCCTGAACTCATTCTTTGCACTCCTCTTTTGCCTACTCTGTCACCCTAGAGAAACCCTTGCCCTGAGACCCAATTTGCCTGCTTGGTGACTCCCTTGCTAAGACCACCATTGTAGGAGGGCCCTAGTTGTGCTTCATCTTACTCTCAGTGGAATTTCTCCTCCTGCTCACCTGCCTGTTCTGCCTCTTTCTCCATACACCTTCCTGCTTTCCACCTCTCCCACATACTTTGTCTTTTTTCATTAGGTTGTGAGCTTCTTGAGAGCAGAGACTGCCCTTTGCCTCTTTGTATCTCTAGAACTTAGCATGTTGCCTGGCACATAGTAGGTGCTTTATAAATGTCGATTGATGGAATATTGAAAAGAGGGAGCTGAATTAGAATGCCTCTAAGTTCCCTTCTAGAGCTGATCTTTTAGGTCCTACATTCTTTTTCACCTCTGGCATCCTATGAGTCTACGATGCCCCGGAAAAAATTCAAGAATTCAAACCGTTTTCTGCCTAATAAGGACACTCCCTTCACTACTCACTCACCTTGGGATTGATCTTGATGGTGGCAATGTCAGACTTCTTGTCAATGTCTTTGATCGTTGCCTCATAGGTATCTCCACTTTGCAGCTGAACCTTCAGCTGCTGTCGTCCAGAAATGGCATTGGTGCTTGACACTACGTGGGCATTGGTCACAATTAAGCCAGATTCTGAAATGATAAATCCAGATCCACTGGACAAAGGCACGTTTCGACCGAAGAGAGGATGCCTATGGCAAAGGAAGCACAAAGAGAGACCTCTATAGTTTGTACAGCAGTGGCCAAGGCGCTATACCCAAAGTTCAACACATGGCACGGAGGCTTGTAGATGGAGCTAGATAGGGCCTTAGAACATGGAACATGGAAAGTCAGAGCTGTATGGAACCTTAGAACACAGAACATGGAATGCCAGATCTAGAAGAGGCCCTAGAACACAGTGCATAGGATGTTAGCACTAGAAGGGGCCCAGAGATGATCTTGTTTAATGTCACCATCCCACAGTTGAGGAGGCTGAGGTTCAGAGTTGGTCAGTGACTTTCCTAAAATCACACAGGTATTGAATACCCAATCATGAACCCAGCCCTTTTATTTGTTTGCAGGGCAATGAGGGTTAAGTGACTTTCCCAGGGTCACACAACTAGTAAGGGTCAAGTGTCTGAGTCCATATTTTAACTCAGGTTCTCCTGAAGCCAGGGCCAGTGCTTTATCCACTGTGCCACCTAGCTGCCCCTGAACCCAGCCCTTTTAGAATTCCAGTTCTAGCGCTCCTTCCCTTACAACACAAAATCAAATTGCCAAGAAGCATTTCTTAAGCACCTACTATGTGCCAGGCTCTGTGCTAAGTGCCCAGGATAAAAAGAAAGGCAAAAGACAGTCAGCTGCTTCCCTCGAGGAGCTCACAGTCTAATGGGGGAGACCACATGCAAACAACCACTGAGAAACAAGATCTAGACAGGATAAATTAGTGATAATCTCAAAAGGAAGACACTGGCATTTCAGCATGAGAAATTGTTTTACCTGCTGAATAACTTGGGCAGCATATTTCAATATAGTGAATGGTTGAATAGGTTTCTTTAGACTGTGGAGGAAAAGACCAAAGGGAGCTTGGGGAGCATGAAGGGTATCTTTAGGTTTTCAAAGGTCTATCAAGCCACACAGGAGTGCTGATTGGCCCCAAGGGAGTAATGGGTAGAAATTGTTTTTTAGTCATTTTCAGTTGTGTCAAATTCTTTGTGACTCCTTTTGGGATTTTCTTGGCAGAGATACTGGAGTGTTTTGCCATTTCCTTTCCCAACTCATTTTACAGGTGAGGAAACTGAGGCAAGCAGGGTTAAGTGACTTGTCCAGGGTCACACAGCTAGTAAGTGTCTGAGACTAGATTTCAACTCATGAAATTGAGTTGTCCCAATTCCAAGCCCATTGCCACCTAACTGCCCAGGGGTAGAAGTTACCAATTTTGGCTCAGTATAAAGAATTCATTCCCTAACCATCAGAAAAATATAACAATCAAATGGGCTAGTTTAAGAGACAGCAAATTCCCAGAGGTGTTACACCCAAAAGTATGACTACATTCTGGGATGCTTCTCTGGAGAGAAGATTCCTCCGTCTAGCCTAGAGAGCTGGACTGGAGGATTCCTGGAGTTCTCTGCCCTCTAGGACCCTACATTTCCAGCATCACTTACTCACAAGACCCAAGTAACTGAATTTCAGAGTTGGACGTGGTCATTTAATAAAAGGGTAATTAAACTAAATGGGGCTCAGTCGGGATGATTAAGTAACAAACTGCATACTTTCTTGATGTAAATTAACTCTTTAGTGCCAAAAACATACCACTTAGACCAAATGGAGCAGACACACACACATATACACACACACACACAGAGTTAAATGCTCAGGTCTGGAAAGCTTCCCTCTAAACAATGAGATATAACGGAGGAGACCTGGGTGTTCATGCTAGATCCACAATTAGTAAACGCAGACAAGTCTCTTCATCTCTTGGTTTCCCCCTCTTAAAGAAGAGGGTTGCCAGATATATTCAATTAACTATGAGACCTTCAGCCAATTACTGAACCTCTGTGGGCCTCAGTTTCCCCATCTATAAAATGAAAATGTTGAACTAGATGGCTTCTGAGGTCTGTGCTCCTCTGAGCCCTGCCAGCTGACGTGCTATAAGTTAGCTTCTTATGTTCTGATTCTGGATTTAATGAGTCTATGAGTCAACACCAACCCCTTTGCAGAAGTTCATTTTATTAGCTGACTAAGCCAATCTGTTGCCCTGTCTGCAACCTGTCAGCTCAGTGGCTTATCTGCCTTTCTCAAGCACCTGCACATTTTGGCTGATTATATTTGTTTTGTCTCACCTTTCAGACAGCAGACTCCTGAAGGGCGGGGACTCTTATCTGTCTGTCAGTATGCACCCCAGGCATCTATGGTGAGTTTTATTAAGTCTATGGAAGTTCAACAAATGTTTGACTGACCACCATATTTTGTTTACCAGATCATTTTTATCAGCACAGCCCAGTCAAAAGGGAAGTATCAGGTCATTTTGTCAGTGTAGCCCAGTCAAACAGGTGGCAGCATCTGAGAATAAGGAGACAGTGTCCATTCTGGGATCTATCACTGAGTAACCAGGGATAAGCACTTCAGAGTACCTTAGTTTCTTCATTTGTAAAATGGAATAACAATAATTATGCTCATGGGATTCTTTTATGGTCAAGATAAGATAATACATATGAAAATGTTTTGAAAAATGTAAAAGTTAAATGAACCATATTAACATCGGGTATTATTAGGCTAGTAGCCTAATAGTAGCAGTGGGCCTGGAGTCAGGAATACCTGAGGTCAAATCCAGCCTCAGATACTTACTGGCTGTATGACCCTGGGCAAGTCACTTAACCCTGTTAGCTTCAGTTTCCTCATCTGTCAAATGAGCTGGAGAAGGGAATGGCAAACCACTCCAGTGTCTCTGACAAGAAAACCCCAGATGGGGTCATGAGATTTGGATGTGACTGAAAATGACTGAACAACAACAAATCACCATTATCACTACCACCACCATCTAGATGTCTGTGTAGAAAAGAGCATTGGCTCTGGAATCCAGGGTCCTGAGTTCCAGTGTCAGTTTAGCTACGTAACTCTAGTGTGAGTTACTCTAGAATTTTGTGCCGCTTGCTTCACAGCCTTGCTGTGAGGAAAGTACTTGGTATACATTTGACTATGTGTTCGTTGTTGTCGTCGATTTCACTGGTGTGGGAAACCGCATCCTATCACTCCCACCAGACTGAAATCTCTTCTAGAACAGATAAAACCAAGCAATTGAATTGCAGAGTGGGACAAGACCATTTTTTGGGGGGGGATGAGGCGGTTGGGGTTAAGTGACTTGCCCAGGGTCACACAGCTAATAAGTGTCAAGGGTCTGTAGAAATATTTTTGAATTGACTAGTTTAATTTTTGCGGGGGGGGGGGGACTGATCTATGGATGACTAATTTGGGGACTGTTGACTATTTGGCTATCTGACTTTGTTAATTTAATGTGGGCCTTTTATAAAGTTCCACCACACTGCTCCCAAACTGATAGACTAAAGATTAAGAAGCCTCTAACTAAATAATCAAAGCAGAGTTTATTTATGAGATGCTATTTCAAATTAGGAATACGGGGAAATAAAGTGCACAACCTGACTGCTTTCCTGCGGTCTCTTTCCACTGCGTCTCTTTTGCACCTGCTGCGCTCGGAACTTCTTGAATACAATAAGGGCCTTAGCTGCCTCTGGCCTCAGGGCACGATACACTTTCCCTGGTCGGCTATTTTCTTCTAACTCCTCTTAATCTTCACTTTCTCCAACCTGTACCCTGTGCTGACCTGCTTCTGTGCTCTCCGCTGCCTCCCGGTCAGTCTGTCTTCTGCTCCGTCCTTGTCCGCGCTCCCCTCTAGTCAGCCTCTCTCCTCGTCCGTCCCCCTCCTAGTCTCCTTCCTCGCTCTAGTCAGCCGTTCTTCTTAATCTTGTCTCTCTATCTAGTCTGTCCTCGCTCCTTCTTTTTCTAGTCCATTTCCCTCTAGTCTCCTTCCTCCTCTAGTCAGCCGAACTCCTTAGCGCCCCCCTTCCTCTACCTCCCAACTCTATATATACCTTTTCTTCTCTCCACTCAAATCTCGGGGCTTCCTTCGCCCCCACAGACCAAGCTAATCCGCCAGCCAGAGTTGCGGCTGGTGGGGTGGGGGGTGCGCTCCAAGTTTCACGTGCCTCAGCACAGGCTATCCGGGATCCTTCAGATAGCTCCGCTCAGGTCAGAGGGAGCTGGGGGCTTTTTTTTTTCCCCCAGCTGTCTGACTTGGCGTCTTGTATAGCCCACGGGGCTTTTTCGCTCAGCTGAAGCTGAGGAGGAGGGGGAGAGACCCTGAGGGCCTAAGGCTTTCTAATCTCAGCCTAAAGGTAGGGTCCCCAAATCAAAATAAATTTCCACAGGTCTGAGACCAGATTTGACCTCAGGTCCTCCTGAATACAGGGCCAGTGCCTTATCCACTGCACCACCTAGCTGCCCCAAGACCATTTTTAAAAGGGACTTTGTAATCAGGGTTCTTTAGACAGTAATTAAATTAAATGGGGCTCAGTCCTGTGATGATTAAGAATAAGTTGTTTACCTTCTTGACATAAATTAACTCTTTAGTGCCAAGAATAGGATCCCTTAGTCCTAATGGAGTGACCATTTATCAAGCTCAGTCCTCGGGTCATGAAAAGACCCTTCTAAGCAATGCGATGTAATAGATCACTGGGTCTTCAGTGTCTTATTTCTCATTATATCTTTCCCAGAACTGATCACGGGATTTTATACACTGGAGGGTACATCGTAGCTTTGTTGAATTTGAAAAATGTTCTGCCTATTTACTGAACATGGAAATGGTGGCTGTTACTTCAAGCTAACTAGCAGTCGGTATTTGTTGGTCAGTGTTCTTCACCATCTGGCTTTAAGTGACTTTTCAGAGTTATTACACATTAATCTCCTTCAAGTACTCTACTGTTCAGTCAGAGTAGTTGTCTTGCTGTCCCTCACATGTGTCTTCCATCTCACTGCCCTTGCCTTGGCACAGGCTGACCCTTGAGCCTAGAATTTATCCCCTCCTCACTTCTTCCTCTTTGATGCAATTCCCTTCAAAGCTCAACTGAAATGCTACTTCCTACATGCCGCCTTAGGTCCTGATACCCCTAGCAGCTTATGTCTCCTCCCACCCCAACCTTGTGTTTATCTTTAAAATATTTTAGCAATTCTTATATGTGTACTGATTGACTCCCTCCTCTCTCTGCCCTCAGCAAATAGTAGGCATTTCATAAAGGTTTGCTGATTGACTGATTATCTTTTTATTTAAGATCCTGTGCCAGGCTGTGTGTGGGTAGATAAAAAGCTAATTCTTGGCCTCCAGGAATTTACAGTATCTGCAGGGGACTTTTTGTGGAGTTGTTTTTTTCAGTTTTGTCTGACTCTTGGCGACCCCATTTGGGGTTTTCTTGGCAGAGATACTGGAGTGGTTTGCCATTTCCTTCTCCAGCTCATTTGGCAGATGAGGAAACTGAGCCAAACAAGGTTAAATGACTTATCCAGTGTCACATAGCTAGTGACTGTCCAAGGCTGGATTTGAACTCAGGTCTTTCTAAGTCCAGGTCCCAGTGCTCTATCCAGTGTGTCACCTAACTGCCCCATGCAGGGGGATAAGAACTATACAAATTGTATAGTTCTCCTGAAAGCACAGATCTCCTGTCATTGTCCTGCTCAAAAACTTTCAATGAATCTCTATTACCTATAGGATAAAATAAAACTCCTCAGACCAACATGTAAGGTCCCTCACAATCTGACTCCAAGCTGACTTTTTAGCCTTATTTTATATTACTTCTCTTAATGAGTTCTGTCCAGCCAAACTGGATGACTAGCTGTTCCCCAATCTTGTCCTGTCTTCTCTTGCCCCTTCACATTCATACATAAATGTTCTTACCCCTCAGAGGCAGAACACAGGTTTTGGAATCAGAGATCTTGAGTTCAAATCCTGCCTCTGATATCTACTACACATGTAACCTTGGGCAAATCACAAAGAACTTTTCTGGGCCTCAGTTTCCTCCTCTGTAAAATAAGAGGCTTGGGCTAGATGACCTCTAAGGACCTGAATCAATGATTCTATGATTCTCATCTCTAAGCATGAAATCCTTGTCTTCCTTCACGGGCTTAGGTCACATGCTCCTTTCTCTCACTTCAACTAAATGGGATTTATCCTTTTTTCCAATTTCCTAGATGACTTTGTTTGACTCTCTCCCCAGAATCCCTCTTATGTTCTACCTTTTAAGGTACTCCCATGTACACCTGTCCTATCTATCTAATGAACTACAAACTCCTTGTGTAAATAAACTGTAAACTCCCTGAGGGCAGACACAACTTTGCTTTTTCTTTTCTTTTCTTTTCTTTTTTTAAGTGAGGCAATTGGGGTTAAGTGACTTGCCCAGGGTCACACAGCTAGTAAGTGTTAAGTGTCTGAGGCTGGATTTGAACTCAGGTACTCCTGAATCCAGGACCAGTGCTCTATCCACTGCACCATCTAGCTGCCCCCAACTTTGCTTTTTCTTAAAAACAATTTCTTTGTATCTCTCAAGCCTACCAAAGAGCCTGGCATATAATAAGTGCCTGATAACTGTTTGTTGAAATGAATTGATTAAATCCAGAGTTCACTTGGCCTGGGAAGGCCTGGAGAGTTGTTAGCAGTTGGATTGGGAGAAGGGAAATCAGAGAGAGCATCTGAGTGTGAGAAAACAGCATGAGCAAAGGTTAGAGGTAAGAAGGAGCAGAATATGTGACTAGAGGTAAAGGGGAGAGGCAGGGACGGGAGGGACTTGGAGGGAACTGTCCTGCCTGCAATAGAGAGTTTAGGTTTTATTTCCATCAGAGGAATCATTGACAAAGGAAGAAAGCTGAAAGGAGGACGAGGATGGTGTGTGCAGGAATTGGTGGGGGCAGGTTGACTAGCAAATGTAAGAGAGAATTACCTACCTCAGAAATAGTTCAATGTGAACCACGGCCGGTGCAATCTTTTCCACCACATCCGCGATGAAGTTAAACTTGTACCTCGGGCTGGTGAACTGTTGGTGACCTATACTAGCAGAAAGAATTGGGTATGTTAATAAGAAGAGGCAGCCTTCATGATGTACCTGGAAAAAAATCATAAAGAGATTCAGGAAAGCCAAACCCTCAGCGGTTTTGCTTTAATCAGTTTTGTGACCATAATGACAACTTTCTTTTGTGATTCCTCCTTAAGCAAAACAGATGGGAAGATTCAGGATCAGTAGACAGCTAAGTCAGAGAGGGGAGTGATCATTCACTTTCAAGATGACCTCTTTGCTTAAAAAGAGAAATCAGGGACATTCCTTATCATTCTGAACCCCACTGGGAGGTTTGAACTTAAGTAAATTTAAAGAATGATTTACTACAGATTTTCTGCAACACACAGACTTGGGTTCCACTTCTAGCCAGCTACTGTCTGACTATGTGCAAATTACCCTCTTTGGGACTTATTTTCCACTTCTATAAATCAAGGGGATTAGACTTGAAGCCTCTTTCCAACTCCAAATTCCATGATATTGTGACATCTATTATTTAATAATAAATTATAATAGCTAGCATTTAAAGTACTTCCCACATTTTATCACATTTGATCCCCAGCCTAGGGAATTAACACTTTCAATATTCAGCAAATATCTAGGGAGCCCCTTTCAGGAGGCGGCTTGGTACCATAGGAAGAACACTGCCTCTGGCGTTTACTCAGCCTCCCTGAGCAAATGAGAGGGCTGCACTAGTCAGTCAGTCAGTAAGCATTTATTTAGTGCCTACAATGTGCTGGGTACTGTGCTGAGTGTTGGGGATGCAAAAAGAGGCAAAAGACAGTCCCTGCCCTCAAAGAGCTTATGATCTAATAGGGGTGATGACAGGCAAACAACAATGTACAAACAAGCTCTATCTAGGGAAAAGATGGTAGTCACTGGAATGAAGAAGGGTTGGTAAAGGCTTGCTGGAGAAGGTGAGATTTTAGTTGGGATTTAAAACAAGTCAGGGAGGTCAGTCCTTGGAGCAGAGAAAGGAGACCATTCCAGCCATAGGGATGGCTAGAGAGAATGCCTGGAGAGGAGAGATGGAATGAATGTCTTGTTTATGGAACAGCCAGCCGGCCAGTGTCACTGGCTCGAAGAGTACCTGTCTAAGGGACTAGAAAGGTAGAAAGGGGCTAGGTGATGAAGGGCTTTGGATACCCCAAAGAGGATCTTTGGAGAAGCAATAGGGAGCCATTGGAGTTTATTAGCAGGGTAGTGCCATCAAACCTCTGATTCAGGAAAATCACATAAGTGACAAAATGGAGAACAAATTGGAGTGGGGAGCATTTGGGGAAATAACAAGTTCTCTTTGGGACATATTGAATTTAAGATGTCTGCTGGGCATCCGGTTCCCGATGTCTGAAAGATAGTTGGAAAGTCAACTTTGGAGGTCAGCAGAGAAATTGGAGCAGGAAAGGTAGACTGAGAATCATCAGCATAGAGACAGTAATTGGATCCAAGGGAGCTGAGATCACCAAGAACTCTATGGATACATTTCACGAGGTTCATAAACTTGGAATGGAAGAAAATTATATCTTTATTTTCACTGACCTCTAACTGAAACTCAGCAATCCCTTTAATTATGGAAGGGCATTGTTATGATGAGTATACACAGGCTTCACCAGACTGCTGGAGGGGGTTTATGATACAAATACAGGTTAAAAACTAAACCAACCAAACAAAAAGCCCCTTGGCTCATTGGTCTCTGAGGTCCTGTCCAGCTGTAAATCTATGATACCATGATCCTACTATATGCAGAAAACAGGGTTAGGGCTTAGGGGTGAGAAAAAGTCGAGGTAAGACCCAGATTTCTTGCGAGGAGGATCTTACAGGGATATTGCTAGTAGCCACGTCTCGTACAGACATGAAAAAAAAAATAAACATAACCACCATAATCAACACTATGTGGCAAGTGTATTATTGACTGGAGAGAAGGGTCCGAGAGGATAAATGAGAAGGCTAATTAAGTAAGTGGTATAGATTTCCATTCAGACCTGGACACTGGCATGGCTTCTGTTGAGAAAAGATATTTTAACTGAGTAATGTTTATCTTGCACCTAGTCAGCCAGAGGCAGTAGAAAAGAATGTTGGACTTGGGGATGAGAGACCTGAGTTTGAATTCCAACTCTGCTACTTACTAACCATGCAACTCAGCCTCAGTTTCTTTATCTGCAAAATAGGAATAACATCTGTACTGCCTATCACCAGCAGTGGTCCCCAAGAAAGTACTTCATAAACCTTAAGGTACATTTTAAACATGAATTATCATGAGGCATTTAATTTTGACTCGGCCCAGGTTTGCCAGGCAGTTCATGAACTTGGATGAAACTTTTTTCGATGGATTGAATTTCACTCACAGTCGGCAAACAAGCCAAAGGCATTTAAGAAATGACTGGCTTTTCTTTTCTTTCTTCAGTTACTGGCATGTGCCAAGGTCCCCCACTTAGCTGTGAAGGTATTGACTTAATTTGGAACAAACAAGGTTCAGTGTTTGCCTTGAAAGGCTTCAATTAAAAAAAATATACCCATATACTCCCCCCACCACCAAAAGGGGAAAAAAAAGGAAAGAAAAAAAAAGTTATTGGAATTCAATCCTCCAGCAAACTCCTGACATGAAAGATAAAGCTCAGTGCTCAAAATTAGCCTTGCTCTCCAGCTGTGATGCAGGCAACCTCAGAGTTGAACAAGACCTCAAAAGTCATTTAATTTAACTACTTAGACCTGGGTTCTACTCCTAACAGTACTGTTTGCTATCTGTGTTAGCTTGGGCATGCAGTTCTAAATTGTTTGAATCTATGATTCAGAAAAGAATCAGATCCCCCACAACAAAAGGTCATCCAGCCTCCATTTGAATACCTCCAGTGATGGGGAACTCACTACCTCACAAGAAATCCATAGTTGAGAAGTTCTTTATCTTAAGTCATAGTCTACCTCTTGCAACTTTTTCTTGCTCCTAACTCTGCCATCTGGGGCCAAGCACAACAAATCTATTTACTTACTTACTTATTTATTTATTTATTTATTTGGTGAGGCAATTGGGGTTAAGTGACTTGTCTAGGGTCACACAGCTATTAAGTGTTAAGTGTCTGAGACCGGATTTGAACTCAGGTACTCCTGACTCCAGGGCCAGTGCTCTATCCACTACGCCACCTAGCTGCCCCTGCAAAACAAATTTAATCCTGCTTTTCCCTTCAGATGGTGATCATGCTCTTCTGATGTTATCTTGTCTCCAGTTTAAGCATCCATCGGTCCCTCAACCATTCTTGTTAAAGTCCCTCCTAAAGTGTGATACCCAGAATGGAAGACACTACTCCAGATGATACCTGATGAGGGCAGAGAAAGGGAGACCTCCCACCTCCCTCATGATGCAAGTTGATATTCTGGAGAAAGGAGTCATCTTTCTAAAGCTCTGGAATTCCACCCAAGAATCCTACTCCTAAACAGGACGGTGATTAGTAATTAACATTGGAATGGGTCTTCTTTGAAATTTTGAGAGCACTTTAAAAACATTATCTCATTTAGGGCTCACAACAACTCTAAAGAGTAACTACCACGAAGTCATAGAGAGCTCTCGAAGTGTCTTGCCTATGATCACATAGCCCATAAATCTCACAGGCAGGATGTGAAAGCAAGACCACTCTATCCCTTACACTATTTTGGGGAATGACAGTGGATATCAGAAAATTCAGAGAAGGGATAATGGCCTGAAATCCTACAGAGGACTCCAGCCCAGGAGTTACGGAGGGCTCTTACTGAGGACGAACCAAATGGCACACACACAAGGAGGATTTGAAACATTTGTGAGGAACTTATTTTTGTTGTTGTTGCCATTACCCCAGAGAAGAAGTGATCTGGGGTCCCTGTGCAAAAGCCTCTGTTCTGGACTGATCTCAGTCAAGAAGCCTTCAGGGGTTGATGAATAGATGGAGATGGATGGAATAGATCGTTTATGGATGTTGGGTGACTTCCCCATGGTCCTTCAGGTAGTTTATCTCAGAGCTAGGACTTGTGACTCCCTGCCTTCCTAATCCTTCCCCATCCCCATCCCACCCCATGTGCCTGGAGGTCAGAATCCCTGCCTCTCTGTCTAGAGCTAGCCTCTAAGGCATCATCATGATCCACTGGATGGAAGGATCCATTACCTCTTAGCATTGATGTCACATCTTGTTTCCCAGACAAACAGCCCAAATCTAACCTTGGAGAGCAGTTTACATAAGAATCTGCCTGAGGATAAGCCTGGAATCAAAGTTCCCTTGTACTGGGTCAGCCCTGGAGCACATGTCAGTGTTGGATGGGTGGGGCTAGACAAAGTGGCATGAGATGTGGTGGTGTTTTACTAGCAGGAGCCTCTTTTTAGTCTCCACATTTAGCAGCTAGAAGGAGTAAATCTCTTTGATGGATTACTACAGAATAAATAGAGTGGGACAACTTGGCAGATTTAGGGTTTGCCACTTGGTTTTTATGTCAGTCCAAGATTATTGAAATACACACGCATGAAATAAAACCTCTCGCTTACATAAGCTTCTAGTTGAAAGCAACGCCTAGCAAGTTCAGCTAATGATTGTTACTCTAGGGGACACTCAGAGTGTAGGTCTGAAAAAAAAAGGGGGGGAGCAAACTTTTTTTTCACTTGCATATCTCAAATAACTCGCAGGGACGGATCCATCTGTCTGTGCCTGAGTTGAATAGTTTTGTGCTCAATTTACCAAGGCCCTAGTATATGAGCTGGAGGCAGACACCAGATACATGTTATAGTGAGGAAACCATGGACTTAGAGGCAGAGACCCTGAAGTCAACACTTGGCTCTGCTACTTGCCAACCGTACCATCTAGTGAGCTTAGGCAAGCCTCTTAATACCTAGGGGTCAGACTAGATGTTCTTTGAAGTCTTGGCCAACTCTAGACCCTAAGATCCTATGTGGTCTGGACTGGTGACCACTCTACAGACAGAGAGTCTGGCCCATCCTGAGGTTAAGTGATGCTCCCCTCACCAAAGAGACTTGAAAACATTTGTAATGTCAGCTACCACACTGCCCACTCCAGTTTCTCCAGCTGATCCTTGTGTGACATAACTTCAAGGCCCGTTACCATGCTGTGGCCTTCCACTGGCTGTCAATATCCTTCCAAAAACATGGTGTCAAGGACTAAATCCCATTGTGGCCTGGGCAGGGCAGAGGGCAGATAACAGGACTCTAGGGCTATCCCTTTCTTCATTCTGGATACCTCTCTTAATTAGCCCAGTGCAGAATCTATACATCTGATCTACCATTAATCCTAATCCTATTCCACTATTCCTTTTAAGTCTTTAAAGGGAAAATGGACTGACCACCCATTAGGAATGATGCTTAGTTCAGTCTGAACTAGAGGATTTTGACAGTCAATCAACCAGCATTTATTAAGCACCTTCTGTTTGCCAGGCACTGAGTCAGGTGCTGGGAGTACAAATACAAAGAAGGAAATGATCTCTCCTCTCAAGGAGCTTGCATTGTAATGGGTCCCTTTCAGGGCTGACATTCTGGAATCCTAAGAAGGAATCTAGGAGTTGGGGGGGGGGGCGGGGGAGGTAAGGAGCAAAGGAAGATGCAGGGGCTTTTTATATGCTTCCCATCAGCACAGATGAATCCTCAAGATGAACAAGTGAGATGGAAGAAAAGAAATTTACATTCCCCCAAAGCAGGCTTCCTCCATGTACTATACTAGTCTGAAAAGACCTACATTTAAAAACAAAAATGAAAATAACTCCCACTCCGGGCTGCTCCTGTTCTCAAATCCAGGATTCTGAAGTCAACCCTCAAGTTAGATGGAATTTTTGAATAATCTTTTTTCTCTGCCCACAAAAAGTGATCCATAAATCCCAAAAAAACTTTGGTCCCTGGGAATAATAAAGAAAACCCCTATGGGGATCTCACTTGTATACTTCTGAGAAAGAAGAGGTTAACAAAAAATTTAAGAGAGAGTGGAGAGAGACAGGAGGCCACACTGGTAAGGAATTTGTGGCTTTTCCCTTAGCTTAAAACATTCCTGTAAGGCTGCTTTTTGGGTGGGAGGGATAGGGAGAGACTGGATTTGCATTCATTTGGAAGGGAAAAAGACTTCTATAGCTTCAAATGGTGTGAGGAGAGTTAGAATTTCCTGACAAGAAAAAGGAAAATATTTTCTTTGGCTATCACTGTGACATCCCTGAAATCAGTAGGGATTTGGGAGGCAGTGTGGTGTAATGCAAAGAACTGTGGATTGGGAGTCAGGGGGCCTGAGTAGAATTTTGGTTCTGCTTCTTACCACCTGTGGGACCTTAGACAAGTCACTTTTCTCTTTCTAGGGCAATTTATAAAATGAAAGGTTTGATCTCTTGGAAGGAGATAAGTGAAGGAGATAGAATGATGGGCCTATATAATAAGGAAGACCTGAGTTCAAATGTGGACTCAGCTACTTACTGGATATGTGATCTTGGGTAAGTCATTTTAACCTATCTGCCTTTGTTCTCTCATCCATAAAATGGGGATAATAACAACACTTCTCGGGCTTTTGTTGAGAGGATTAAAGGACATCCTGATTTATAAAGTGTTTTTGCAAAGCTTGATGTAATCTATAAATGCTAGCTAGCTATAGTGGGTCTAACCTTTAGAGTCTATGAGTGATCTCTCAATAACCAAAGAGTCTGGGCCATCCAGAGGGTAAGCGATGCCCCCAGAAAGACCCCTCTGAGAGAGAGAGAGGAGACCACAACACCAGCGGCCATTCCACTGTCTTAGAGTTCCCATTTCATGTTCTAAAATGGGTTCTTTGAAATCCTGAAAATTACCCTCCAGTGGCTTTAGAATTATATCATGGAACAGGCTCCTTAATGCCTCCCTTTCTTTTACAACATCTCCCCCACCCCTGCTCCTCGCTGAATAGCATCACTCAGGGCCAAGAATAATCTCGGCAGCTTCTGTATAATGGTTTCTGTGAGGTTTGACCAAAGTCCCAAAGGCCTGGGCTGGAGTGGCAGCAGCTAAAATTCAGCCACTGTGTCACTGGACTGGGGGATGGGGATTAGGGGGAAGGATTTAACAGAAAACTGCAGTTGAAGCTAAAAATCCCACAGAACTCTGACACACCAGGGAAGATTGTCCTAGATTTTTGATTTACCTCCTTTTCTAAAAAAAGGACCGAAGGCTTCTCTTCATTTCCGAGTCATTATCATCCTCAACTTATTCTAATCAGGAAGCTGCAGCAGTAGGGTAGAAAGTGCTTTGGAGTCCAAGGACCTGGGTTCAAATCCTGTCTCCATTACTATCTGTGTACCCTCGGAAAAATCTCTTCTTCTCCCTGTACCTCAATTTTTCCCCCTATTAAAAGAAGGCCTTGACATTTATCAAATGTGCTCAGCCTGGGATGTGAAAAAATTTGGTAAATTACCATATTATCCTATTGAAATATTCCAAAAGTATACTATTGTTAGTGAAAAAATTATGTTGCTAAACATTTAATGACTTTATGATTCTAAAAATGTTATATACTAGTTTTTTAATGAAAAAATCTTTATTTTGTTTTTATTTCTTGTATGTATGCATATTCATACTAAACTCTAAAATTTATTTCTTTTCTTACCACAGAGAGGGTATGGGAGGTTTTGGGAGCAAAAACATTGGAAACTCCTAGGCTTCATGATCTTGGGTCACCTTGTCATCCTATGATATTCTAAAATGTTGGAGTAGCCTAGACTCCTAAGCGGAAGGGAGGAAGGTTTGCAGTTCTCTACCCAGCACAAATCAGCTGGGCATTGCTTCACTTACATTTTGAACCCTGAGTCAGTAGAAGTGATCCAACATTAAAAATGCTGATGAAAGGATACTTAATTTTTCTTCTAAGAAGAGGGCAATGGTCAAGAGTTACATCGCAGGCTCAAGAAATCTGAACTCTTGGACAGTCTAGGTTTTTCTTGTCTTCTGGGAATCTTTCCCTAATTGACCCCGCCTAGGATCATGGGATTTCAAGACATGAAGGGACCTAGAGATCTGCCAGTTTGATCTTCCACCCTTATTTAAAATATGAGGAAATTCAGGTGCAGAGAGGTTTGGTAAAAATCTGCATTATCCTAGTAAATATTTCAAAAGTAGAATTTTTAGTAAAAAAAAATTTTTTTGACAAACATTAATGAGAACTAATAAGAAGTATAGCCAAAATTTCAACCTGCCTCTTCAGACTCTATACCCAATGCTTTTTCTATTGAGCTACATCGACATCATACTGACTTATATTACACTTCTATTCTATAGCATTTCAGACCTATGGACTTTCTACCAAAATAAAAAAAAGAACCCAACAACTACTATATGTATTGTTATTGTATATCTACAGATACATACATACGGTATAATACATATACTGTATAAATATACTATATATATTTTTATTATATATAAATGTGAGCATATATTATCCTATATACATATATAATATGTGTATATGTATGTATATGTGCAAATTTATACATATAGTTTATAAAGCATTTTTACCTAAGTTATCTCTTGACCTTCACACACCCTGTGAGGAAGCAGGAGAAGGATAATTCCTGAGGAAACCCAGACACTAGGAAATAAAGCATAGAATCTGGAGTTGCAGGTCAATAAATCCAATCCTTGCATGCAGCATAACTTTCTTCTGTAACATCTTTGACAGGTGACTATCTACTTTAAACATTATGCCCTTTATAGAGTTAAAATTTAGGGAAATAATGAAGGTGGATAACAAACTATTAAAGTATTTAATTTGAAAATTCTTTCCCTGTCATTTTACATGAAAAAGTCAACTTAGCCAGGCAGGTCAGTCAATGGTGATATTTCCTGTGTCTCACATCACACTTCAACAATGAGTCTCTTGTAGACTATGAGCTCATAGAATGATGGAGCCAGAAGAGAAATTGGGGCTCTGGCCCTCAAGAGAAAGTGACTTTTTCCAAGCCAATCAAGCTGATCAATAACAGAGCTGGGATTAGAACCCAGGTAAATATGAGTACAATTCTTTCACATTTTAAATGGAAGAAAAGGGTTGGAAGAATACAGTCCTTTTTATTTTTGCCTAAATCTATTGCGTGGCAACTTCTCTGACAACTTCTACATCTCACTTTAATTGAATACCAAGTTTTCTTGATGAATGCCAAGCTAATCTCAGAGCCTGATCAGAAAAATAAATAACTTTTTGGCTCATCCCCTCATACCAGCTGAATAAGTCCCATACATGAACCAACATGGGAATAGAGAAGTCCCACTGTGGAATTGTGTTAAGCAGGTCTTAGGTCAGACAGACAGAAGTTGTCTCATCAAAGCAGATTGTTGTCTGACTTGAGTCCTAATAAAAAATCTTGGCTCAACTTGCCTTTATACCATCATTATTCATTTGAAATTCCTCTTTGTGGAGAGGGAAATGGGAGACGAGATCACATCTGGCTATTTTCTCACTGAATGGTAGTCTTGAGATTCAAGAGGCTCCAAAGTTAATATCATAATTTTTAAAAAAGTCATCAACTTTGAATCAGGGAAGAGAATAAGCATTTACTAAGCACCTACTGTGTTCCAGTCACCATACTAAGAGCTGTACAAATATCATCTCATTTAATGACTTCGTTTGCTTTCTTGCTTATATTTACAACAGCTTGTATGTGGACCTTAGGGACTATTTAGTTCACTGCCTTGCCTGAAGAATAACCCTCCTCTACAACTCCCCTGACAAGTCATTCAGTCTCCACTTGAGGACCTGGGATGACAGGAAACCATCCTTGAGTCTGCCTGTTGCAATAGAGCAGGTGTAGTGCAGAGGATGGAGTATTCAACTTCAGGCCAGGAAGACACTGCCTCTGATAGCTGCTAGATATGTATGTAACCATATGGATTGTAGAGGCAGCTAGGAGACACGATAGATAAGAGTGCCGGACCTGGAATCAGGAACACCCAAGTCTCAGATCCGACTTTGAATCCTTACTAGTTGGACAATTCACTTCACCTCTGTCTGCCTCAGTTACTCCATTTGTAAAATGGGGATAATAATAACACCAACCTCTCAGGATTGTTGTGAGCATCAAATAGGATAATACTTGTAATGTGCTTTGTAAACCTTAAATCATCATAGAAATGCTAGCTATTATTATTACTATTATTTTTGCCACCACACGGGGTTGTTGAAAGTCTCAAAGTATAGGCAAAATACTTTGAAAAGGTACCAAGTGCTACATAAAAGTCAGCTCTTATTATACCATTTGCTGGGCACACCGAGTCATTAGAATTCCCTTTAAAGAGTGATGGCCAATCTGTTCCCCTCTAACTTCTACCCCTGGGGCCAAGCAGAACAGGTCTAAACTGTCCCTGGAATTGAAGGCAGGATCATGTTTCCCATAAAACCTCTCTACCCCAAGCTAAAGTGAAAAGAAACAAAAAATTATTTCTTCAGATGGTGTCATTTCAAAGCCCCTCATCATACTCAGTTTCCCCTACCCCCAACCCCACTGAAGTCCTCCAGCTGGTCTAGTTTAGCATCCCTAGAGAAGACATTATGAACATGGTGCACTGTACTTCTCAGGATTCTCTCTTATTGAGTACAATATGAGAGAATGTTATTTAGTACAGAGAGAAAAGAGACCCACAAGACAGTCCTGGTTCTGCCAGTGTGTCTTTCTGCAAGTCACCTTAACCTCTCTGGTCTCAGTAAAAATCCTCATAAAAGTTGAGGGAGTTGTTCCCTTACAGTTCATGAGTCTACAAGAGAATTCTATTTTGAGAGCATATCGTGAGTCACTAGAGACTTCGCATTCTTGTCACAATTAGTTGTTTTGTTGTAAAGTGAAGAAGTTTTGCAAATTAAAATTTTAGTTTGCTAAACATCCAGAATGTTTTGCCCTCTGAATGCTTTGAATGGCTCTTGATATATAAAACAGATTTTCTTCTGCCAGGGAACTGCAGAAAGTGCTGTAGGAATTTATACTATACTCTGGCCTGGCTGACCTCTAAGGCTTACTCTAACTATAAGATTCTAGAATTCATTTAAATTTTGAGTTTCCTTGTATGAAAAATTGGTCATATGCATAGAATACACACTTCTAAAATATATATATATGCATTGTGAGTATATAGATAAATATAATACATATAAAACCATATATGTATGTATTTACATATGTATTTATATGTGTGTCATCATTGGAAAGTTGCTTTGACCAAAATTTTTTTTAAATCATCATTTTTCAGCAAGCCTGGAAAAGAGCTCCTAGGCTAGGCTGATCTTTGGGCCAGAATACTAACACCACCTCATTCTAGAAGAAGCATTTCTAACTTGGTAGGACTTGGTAGGATCATAGGCTCCATTTGTGTAACTTGCTGTAACCCAAAGTCATGTCCATACTACAGGATGATGGGAAATTTTAGTGGATATCTGTCAATCTACTTATCTACCTACTTATCTCTCTATATGTCTACCTCTCTGTCTCTCTCTGTCTCTGTCTCTCTCTCCATCCATCCATCCATCCATTTATCTATCCATTATGGAAAAGTCTGCCCCCAAAGTACTTCTCTTATTCTCATGGGTTTTGGGGTCATCTGCACACATAGATTACATTCCAGAGTCTCCATGACTTAAGGAAAAGAATTCTAGATTTGGAATCTCCGGATCTGTGTTCAGCTCCGATCTGTGCCACTGATTAGCTGCATGTTACTCCAGGGAAGTTGTGTCATCTCTCTGATTCTATAAAACTAGGATAATAAGATATTTACCACCAACTTTATGTGGCCATTGTGAACAAAGTACTTTGTAAACTGTGAAGGATGGTGGAAATGGTAGCTATGATTTCTTCAGGTCTTAGTGATTGAGCAGACATTTTCCCTTAAAAACAATGTGAGGAGAATAGGTTTCCAAGTTAGCTCACATTGTAAAATAGAGTATTATTTCTGAGTTATAAACAGGTTTTAAAAAATATAATACTCTTTCAGCCACATTTTGAGTTAAAGTAGGCTTTGGATACTTAAGAAATTATCATGTTGTTTCTGGTGGAAAATTTGTGCCTATTAGGACTTAGTATACTGACAACACATCTTCCCTACCTGCATCTGCTGTGCTCACCCACTTCTTAGGGAAGATGGCAATACTTTTTGCTTCCTGGGGCTCAAATGAGCCCTTTTTTGTCCACAATGCAGTTCTGACCTCTGTTTTCATACCTAATAGGAGTATTTTTTTTGGCAGGGCAATGGGGGTTAAGTGACTTGCCCAGGGTCACACAGGTAGTAAGTGTTAAGTGTCTGGGTCCGGATTTGAACTCAGGTCCTCCTGAATCCAGGGCCAGTGCTTTATCCACTGCATCACCTAGCTGCCCCCAGGAGTATTTTTAAGTCAGGTATTTACAAGTCAAGGAGCAACTATACTTCAATTAATACATCCAAAGAAAATGTTGAGATCTTACGTTGATGTAACTATCTACTGAAGCAAGGCAAAGAAACAAGAAAATCATGCTAATAGAGAAAGGCATTTAAAGAAAATTAATTTCTAAAGTTGTCCTTAAGGGTCATTAGGAGTTATTTTTTTTTAAATAGGGCTGATCAACCTTGTTCATCTTTTCTTTTTGAAAAGGAAAATTTTACATCAAAAGCTTACTTTTATGCATTCATATTTTGTAGTAATCAACCTATACAATGTGACAGAGTTGGGGAAAAAAACTGGTATTGGCATCTGAGGACCTCAGTTCAAATCCTGGTTGTGCTTAAAATATGTATGGCTTTAGACAAATTTCTCTAGATCTTATTTTCCTCATCTGTAAAAGGGGAGGGAAAGAATTGAACTAAATGAACTCTAAGGTCAGTTCTAGTTCTATCTACTTGCTGCTATTTCTAGAACAGTCTGATTTTGGTGAGGCAAGTCAAACTAGGGAGGTTGGGGTGGGGAGGGACAGAATATCTACAATGAAGTACTTTAAAGCTCTGTCCTTGGTCCTGTTCTCTTCAATATTTTTATTGATGACTAGAAGGAAGCCACAAACGGTATGCCTTACCTATTTTTCTAATGACATGAAGTTAGGAAGGACAGTGAGTGAATATACTCACTAACAATTAGAATCTAAAAATATATTAGCAAGTTGAAACTATTTGCCAATGGAACACAGAGTGATATCGTGGTGTAGTGGGAGGGGACTAGATTTCAAGTCAAAAGATGAGTTGTTTCCTTTCTCTGATACCTACTAGATGTGTGAGCATAGGCAAGTCACTTAACCTCTTTTAGGCTCAGTTTCTTTCTCTGTGAAATGCAAATAATAATATACCTACTATCTAACCACACAGGTAAGTTGTGAGGAAAACACCTTACAAGTCTTATGTTGCTTCTGGAATGTGAATTACTATTAGCATAGTATATTATATATTTTAATAAAGGTAAAGTACTGCAGTTGGGTTCACAAAGTTCAGGATGGGAAAGACATGACTAGATTGCCTGAATGAGAAGGGCTAGGTAATACTACAGTCTTCCAATCTAGCCAGTCTATATCACCCTATCTGGAGTACTGTATCCAATTTCAGGTGCCATATTTCAGGAGGGGCACTGACAACCTGCATTATCTCCAAAGGAGTGTGACCAGGATGGGGCAGAGACCTAGAACCTGTAGAGGAGAAAACTTAGCAATGATATGATTTCTACCTTAAAATATCTGAAGGGCTTCCCTGGGGTTGAGGGATTGCACTTATTCTGTCTTTCTTAAGGGGGCAGTAAGGTGATGAAGTGGATAGGGCATTAGTCCTGAAGTCAAGAAGACTCATATTCCTCAGTTCACGTTTTGCCTCAGACATTTACTAACTTTGTGACCCTGGGCAAGTCACTTAACCATGTTTGCCTCAATTCCTTATCTGTAAAATGATCTGGAGAAAGAAATGTCATGACCTTTCATATCCTTGCCAAGGAAACCCCAAAAGGGGTCATGAAGAGTTGGACACAGCTAAAATAACTGAACAACAACAAATGTTTCTCAAGCTTTTAGAGATTTCTGTAGATATTGTAGAGAAGATCTTTGTATAGAGGTTGGGAGGGTTGGAGGGCTTAAGAGGTTCCTTGAAGCATAGTACTTGTGTGACCTTGGACAAATTATCTATCTTCCCTGGGCTTCAGTTAGCTCATCTGTAAATGAAAAGGTTGAATTACATGACTGCTGAGATTCCTTCCAGATCTGAAATTCTATGAGCCCTAATACTCATTTTACTGACATAGCAAAAGTCAACTCTTCTTCCTCTTAAGTGTTGTATCTTTGGCCAAAAGGAAAGGCAGTATCCCTAAGGATCATTCATAAGTCCATCTGCTATAAACTTCCACCTGACACACTGGAACAGTTTCTTATTTATTCCCTTAAACTTGTGATCTTTGTTGGAGCTCAGAGAGTCAACCTTCTAACAGCCATATGGCCTTGGGATTCTCTTTGCTCGGAAATAGCAGAAGCCAGGAGAGTATTGAAAAGGTCGTGTTTGGGAAGCAACAGCTACAGATGTCAAATGTGCTGGTCTTTAAACACCCTAACCGGTGGAGTTCCTGGCTCACTACACCTTGGCCAAGCCTCTTGGCTTCCCTGTGCCTGTCATCCCAGCTGTGAGACCACGGCAAAAATAAGCCCTCCTTGAAAACCAGATGTTATATCTGAACTGTGATATCCTGGGTAAAGAAGAAACACACACACACACACACACACACACACACACACACACAGATCAGTTGCCTTTTGTGAGCTGGCAAGCACACAGGAAGTTTTGGCTTGCCTTCCATGAATGCAAATGTCAGAGCTACTTCTCCCTGAACACTTCATAAAGTGTTGTGAGAGATTTGGTTAGAAATCCTTTCCAACTGAGCCCAAGCCATGAGTAAAACCAAGTCTCAGAAGTAAATTGGGTACCCCAAAAGGCCATTTATCATATTCAGTCACAGTTTTTGAGACTGGTGCTCACACAAGTCTAAGGAGGCAATCATAGGTCATAAGATAATCTCTAAGATGAATGGGCTAGACTGGCATTTTTTTCCATGATGGGTTAATAGCATCATAGGAGCTAGAAGGCCCTCAGAGGTCATCTGGACAAATCCTTTCATTTTATAGATGAGGAAACTGAGGCCCATGGATGGGATGTGATTTGCTAAAGGGCAACAAAGCTAGAAAGTGTCAGAGTTAGGAATTCTGAGTCCAAGTCCTTTGTTCTTTCAGTTATAGCAGGTTGTCTTTCCCAAAGGATATAAAGATGAGAAAGAGAGGTATAGACAAAATGCTAAGGTTGTTCAGTAGGAGGTTTTATTTGGGGGGTGGTAGTAAATAATCTTTCAAAGCTTCATAGGCTAAAAGGTACTTGAACTGGTCCCTGAATATATAAGTAGGATTTCAACCAGTAGGAATGGTTCAGGGAGGACATATTTCAGCATGGAGAACTATTAAAATTATTAATAATAACAATAACAACAATAGTTGGCATTTATCTAAAGCTCTAAGGTTTGCAAAACACTTGACCTATATTATCTCATTTGATATTTTTTTACTTACTCTGCTTCACCCAGCTAAGTAAATGCATTGAGGCAGGATTTGAACTCGGGTTGTCCTAATTCCAAGTCCTGTGCTCCATCATCTAGGCTTGACCAAGCTAACCTCCACAGTTTGGATTTGGCCTGTTTTTATAGGTTTGTTGCTGTTGTCATCATTCACCTAGTGAGCAAGAGCTTCGAAGTATGAGGCTGAAGGATATGGCTAGAAAACAGTGAGCAGACCTGGGTAGCTGACTGCTGTATTAATGAAAGAAAGAGTGGTATGGAAAGGTAGATATAGGTCAAGGGGAAGGTCACATGTAGACTGATTTCAGATGGCACCTTATAAGTTGTGGGATATACCACCAAGGTGGGGGGGGGTTCTGTCGAAAGGTCCAGGTGATCTCTACCTTGTGATTTGGGGAAATCAGAGCAGTTGATTTTGTTTTCTGGGATCAGCCCATTTATTCTGTATAGAGCTTGCATTGTATATATTTGTTCAAATGTTGTCTCCTCCATTAGATTATAAGCTCCTTGAGGTCAGGCAAAAGAGGCCTTTTGCCTCTTTTTTGTATCCCCAGTGTTTAGCACAGTGTTCAGCACAAATTAGGTACTTAAAATATTTCTATATTGATTGATCAATAAAAGACACTGAAACAGTGAGAACAGTTTATATTTGTATTGCACCTTTCAAAGTGCTTTTTTGTACATGACCTCACTTGATTCTCATAACAATACTGTGTGGAAGGGAGTTATCATTCCCATTTTACAGACAAGGAAATAGGCCCAGAGAGGTCAAGAGAAATGACTTGCCTAAGGTCACACAGCTAGTCAGTGGCAGAGCTCTGATTTAAGCCCAGGTGTCTTCCCTGATTCCAAAGCCACTATTCTTTCCACTCTACCATTATAGCTTCAAAAAATGTCAACATCCTTCTGATAAATCCTGTAATCAAACTCCATTGCATAGGATTCAAGGTGGACCCAGCTTGTACCAAATTCCATACTTGATTGAGTCATGTTACAGTAAGGCTCTTGTGTCCTAGAAATGGCATTAGCTAGACCTGAGCTCAGAACACCTGCTTTGGTGTCTTGGCTCAATTACTTTGAAAAAGTCCCTTTAGCAATCCAAGCATCTGTTTTTCTCCTCTGCAAAATGGGGAAAATATTCCTTGTAATAGCTAATTTTCAGGGGTTTTGTGAGATGATGGATGAAATTGAATTGTAAAGCATGATGTCACTGTGAGCTATTATAATCCTCGTAAGGACATTAGAATCATTTTGTACATGATGATGTTTTAAAGTCATTTCCTATTGAATAGGGAACTGGGACCATCATTCATTTCAGTCAGTGTTGAGAACATCTGATGAAGCATCGGAGAAAGATGGGGGAATTCAGGATGAATGTGAAGGGAGATGATATGGTAGTGTGGAAAGAGCCCTGGATTTAGAGACAGAGGACCTGGTTAGAAGTCCTGACTCCCCAACCTAGCTCCTGTGTGACCTTGGGCAAGTCAACAACTTTGGGCCTCAGTTTCCTCATCTGTAAAATGAGGGAGTTCCTTCAGGTTAAAAAAAAATCTATGATCCTATGCCATAGTCTCAATCAGAAATGATCTGGTCCCTTCATCTTGCAGGTTGGGAAACTGAGACCCCAAATGTCTTTTGCCAAAGTCAAACAGTAAGAAGTAGTGCTAGGACTAGAATCTAAGTTTCCTCTGACTCTCCTCATGACTACATCATGTATTTTTTCATTGAGTGTCAAAATACTTGTTCCAAACAATCTCCTGGGTAGGCCCCGCTCAGAACCAGCTTCACCCATCATTTAAACAATTTAAAAAGCTGGAAGGACAGCTACTTATATGTGTATGCTGTATGACTGGGGGATGCTGAGATGGTTGGGCCCCTAAAATATCTCTCCCTACAAATGGGAGGGGAGGGCAGATTCAGACCAATGAATTCATCCTGTAGGGAACTCCCTGTGGGTAAGCTACCTCCACCAGTACAAATCAGGATCTATAACTTGAGTTTTAGAGAATTGCCTAGAACACTGAAGAAGTTAAGTGACTCCTTTAGGGTCATCCAATAACAGAGATGAGATTTGAACTCAGGCTTTATCCAATCCAAGTCCAACACTCTATGCCTTTTGTGGTAAAATGATAATAATAATTTCATTTTCCTATGGCGTATTTTAGTTTATCTACAATACTTTGTACTTTCCTCCCAAAGATCCTGAGCAGTAGATTATGTGAGACTCATTAACCCCCATTTTATAGCTGGGAAAGCTGAAACTGATAAAGGGATTTGACCATGCTAACACATCCTCTAAGTGGCAGAACCTGTTAACTGGGTTACCTAGGAAGAGTAATGCATTTGTTCTCCAACACATCAGGAGGAATTAGAATTTTTTTTTTTTGCAGGGCAGTAAGGGTTAAGTGACTTGCCCAGGGTCACACAGCTAGAAAGGGTCAAGTGTCTGAGGACGACTTTGAACTCAGTTCCTCCTGAATACAGGGCCAGTGCTTTATCCACTGCACCACCTAGCTGCCCCCTAGAACTTGTTTTTATCAACACTCACAAGGGAGATGCAAAGATATGAGGGAATGGGACCCAGATTAGAGAAAATTTTGAATGAGAGGAGAGGAGGGGAAAGAGAGGTAGATCAGTGAATGTAGGACCTGGAAGGGAAGGCTTAACAATTATTGACTATAAACCTTTCACTTTACTTATAAAACTGGTATTTAGAAAGTGGAATATAACTTATCTTAGGTCACACAACAAGTTAAGGGCAGAGCCAAGATTGGAACTCTGGTGTTTTTGATCCCATTTAATCATACTCCACTGTGTGACCTTGGGCAAGTCACATCCTTTCCTCCAAGACTCAGTTTCCTCATCTGTAAAATGAGATATCATCCCCAGAAAACCTCTGAGGTCCCTTCCTGCTATAACTCTGTAATCCCATAATGCTATGGTCCTTTGTTAAGCATTTCCTAGACTATTTGGACACTGTAGTTGGGAGGCCCTGGCTAACTATCTATCACTGGGTCCTTGGCTTCCTTCCCAGTTTTGGAGCAGCCTGCTCTGGTCCATTCCCCTTTGTAATCAGTTTCCTAACCAGGGCACATTTGTATAGTGATAAGCAGCATTGCAAACATCCCTAGACAAAGAACCAGGTGACATTGTTTCAATCCCTACTCTCCTGTTAACTTTCTGGGCCAATCTCTACTGGTGGAGATGTGGGTTGGGGTTACATCCCCTCCCTGGATCTCAGTTTTCTCCTCTTTAAAGTTCCCTCTAATTCTGTTGTCCTATGGGTCCCTATTCTAAGTCTAGCTCTGATATTCTACTCTTTGAGGTCCCTTTTTAGATCTATCCAACAGCAACGTGGAATGAGCAGTGTAGGGGAAGTAGCAGATTTCCCATCACTAGAAGCCTTCAAGCAAAGACTAGATGAGCCTTTCCAAGTCTGAGACCTCTGTGATTCTTTGATCCCAGCTTGGATATCCTAAGTTTTAAGGTTCTTCCCAAATCAGATATTTCAGAAAGTCCTTTCCACTTCTGATATTTTGTCTCCTAAATTCTAAATTCCATTCTAACTGACATTCTAGGCCTTTCCCCAAATCCCGGGACTTTCAAATTCGAAGTTCCTTTCCAGAACTGCCGATTCATGCCAATCAATCAAGAAGTATTTATTAAGTGCCTACTTTGTGCCAGGCACTGTTGGAAGGGCTTGGGGAAACAAAAAGAAGCAAAAGACAGGTCCCGTCCTCAAGGAGCTCACAATCTAAAGGAAGACGCATGCAAACGAATATATACAAAGAAGTTACATACATGTAAAATAGGAAATAGTGAGAGAGGGGAGGCACTCGAATTGAGAGAAGTTGGGGAAAGCTTCCTGTATGAGATGACACTTTAGCTGGGGCTTAAAAAAAATAAACAAACAAAACAAAACAGAGGTCAGTAGAGGAGTCTAGGCTTGGAAGACAGTCAGAGAAAAATGCCCCGGGGCCGAATTCCTTTAGGAGCTCGCTCTAACTTTCGGAGTTCTAAGGTGCCTTCAAACTCCACCATCCCCTGTTCTAGCTCTCTCAGGCTAGAGCTTTCTGCTTTTGGACCTGCCCCCCTGCCCAACTGCGCACAGTGGGCCCGCGCTCCTCTTACCCGATTCACAGGCGCCCTTCTGGATCTGGATGACAGCGGGCAGCCCCTGCTGCAGGGCTTTGCGGCTGGCAGCCTTCAGCCGGCACACGTTGTCGTAGGTTCGCCCGTCGCTGCCGCACACCTGGTAGGTCAGCTTGCACTGGCACACTCCCTTGGCGAAACGCTTGCCCGCGGGGTGGCCGCACTCCAAGCTGTCTCCGCATGGGGGGTCGTCCTTTCTGCCGCACGCATCGCCCTCGGCTGCGGCGCACACCAGGCAGCAGTTACAACGGTCGGGCACGTAGCCCCCGGGGCAGCTGGGACTGGGGCACTTGGAGACGTCGCAGCGCGGGGGGCATGCCAGGGGCTCTGCCCGGCAGGGGCGCAGCAGCGCCAGCAGCCCCAGGGTGCACAACAGGAAGGTGCTTTGAAGCATAGTGACCCCTCTACTTGGGCTCGGGGCTCAAATGCTGCAGCTGCAACTAGGATTTTAAAATTCAGAGGCGTTGTGGGACAGCGGAGAAACAAAGGCAGACACAGCGGTCGTGCAGGTCAGGGGCGCAAAGGAGTGCCGACTGACGTACCCGCCAGAGGCGAGCCAATGGGACTGACTGCAAAGTCAGCTTAGCTAAAGCTAGAGGAAGCTGCCGCTGGGGAACAGGGCTTGCGTGGCCCTCTAGGAAGGGTTCTGGGGCCCAGAAGTATGGAGCACCAGCCCCCAGGGGACTGGGCAGAGGTGGGTGGGTGAGGACAGGTCCCTGACGGGAGCTGGGTCTGTCAAGGGCTCAGTTCAAGTGAGAACCGGGCTGGAGAGCTCTCCAGGGACCTGCAAAATTCACTGAGGGTCCCTTAGGCGTCGAGTTCATTGAAGGCAGCTGCTTCTACCCTTGCTCTGCTGGCGGGGGAGCGCGGAGCCGAATTTTAAAGTAGAGCTAGGCATCCGATGCTCCACCCCCCCAACACACACCCTAGAGAAGAAAGAGGGAGGGGATTGTGGGAGTTGGGTGGAGAGGACTCCCCAAGTCTGGCTGCCAAGTTTTGACGCGGCAGCCAGGGATTATCGGGGGAGCCGTAGTCTTGCCTCGGGGGGAGGCAGGGTTGCGGGAGGCAGAGCTCAGGCGCAAAGAGGTATGTATGTGGGCTGTGCCTTCAGGGCAGCTGCAGCTGTCTAGGGGGCGGTGTCTGGGACCAGCTGCGCGCCCAGCCCCCGGGCCAGACCCCACCTCCTCCGAGAACCAAATTCAAGCGCCTCTTCCCCCAACTGCAGCTAGCTCCTAATCGCCCTCCTCCCCTTCTCGCCAAACTACTGTACTCCTCCTCCTTTCCTCTGCCCCCTGCTTTCCCTTCCCTCTTCTCCCACCTCCTTTGTCTACCTTCACTTTGGCTTCCCACCCTCCTCTTTTCCCTCTATCTCTTGCTCGGCTGGTCATCTTCCGTCTCCTTTCCCCCTCTGAACTCTCAATGCTTTCTTCCTTTACTCTCTCAGTTTTCCTCTTTCCCCTTCATTTTTTTCCTCTTCTTTCCGCCTTCTTCCCCCCTCCATTCTTCCCCAGCCATCCTTCTTTCTCTATCCTCTTTCCTTTCTTTTCCATCTTCTTCTCCAACCTCATTTTCTGCCTCCCCTTCATTCTCAAAGCCCCACTCCTTTTCTCTGTCCTAGAATGGAAGTTGGTAGTAATCTTTCTCACTTGAGGTCTTCTAGCGATGAACACTTGGGTATATTTTAATGGGGATTCTCAGCCAGGTATCATTATACTAGTCCCTTTAGCTCTGATTGTGCAATTGACAAAGTGATTATTATAGTTTATTTCAGGGCCTAGGGTTCCTATTGGGACATCTTTGTATCTATTTGCTGGAAGTGTTCCTGGACCTCAAGTACATTTTTAAAAGTCTATTTCTCTTCTACTCTTCCCTCTTGCCTCCCCCTTTCAGAAGGCAGGAAGTTTGGGGATGCCACACTGTACCTCTTTCAGATGTTCTCATATTTCTGTATTTCTTCAGGAACTCTTTAGGAAAAATAAATATTTGGTGTATCTGTAAAAAACCAAGACTAGATGCTAAAACTGTGGGGTAATATTTCAAACAGGCTGGATTAAAACTAGAAAGAATAGGGCCAAGAGCCATTCCTTCATACTGCATGCTTCCTCAGGCTAAAATGAATGATTCTGAAAACTGGTACATTTGGAAGTGGGAGAGACAGTCTTAATCATTTTGCCTTGGTAATTGGGGTAGTACTGGGGGTAGGAGTGGGATCCACAGACAGAGTGACCAAATAAAAGCTGTATTTCACCTTACTGGCTGCCTCTCTTAGTGACCAATGTCTAGTAGCACAAGTTTTCACATTCATTCATATTTTCACATTCATTTTTTTAAAGCTAGTCTATATTAAAAGTGGAGATTCAAACCAATGTCTTCTGTCTCTAATTTCAATGCTTCTTCCTTTCTTTAGTGGTGACATATCTTCCATCCAGTAAGGAATTATTATTTTTTAAACGGCCCAAAGTTACTTCAAATAAAGTCAACTGCAAGCTTACCATGAATCAGCAGTATGATTCATCATTCAAGAAAGCTCATTCAATCTTAGGATGCATCAAGAGAGCCCTAGTGTCCAGGATTAGGGAAGTAGTAGTCGATCTTTCTGAACTCTGCCTTGGTCAGAACACATCTAGGGTATTATGGCCACTTCTGAGAACCACTCTTCTTGAGGAACAACATTGTATAAACTGAAGATGCATGCAGAAGATAGCAACCATAATGGTTTAAAAAAAAAATTCTTGCAACATGTTCCTTGTGAATTACTTAAAGGAAATAGGAAAATAGGAGAGGGGTGGGAAAGGTGGGGGGAGCAACATTGATAACTATATTCCAGTATTTGAAGGCCTATCATGTGAAAGAGGAATCAGACTTATTCTTTTTGACCCTGGTGGAGGGCTGGAAGCAATGGTAAAAATTTCAGTTCAGTATAAAGAAAAACTTCCTAACAATCAGAGCTATTAAAAAATGAATCAGCTGCCTTGGTACATAGTGAGTTATGATTAGAGTTGTTTAAGTAGAGACTGAATGTCTACTTGAGCATGTTCCATCTGGTGATCTTAACCCATATTAGGTTATGGACCACTTTGACAGTGGGGTGAAGCCTATGGACCCTTCTGAGAATAGGATTTTTAAATAATTGAAGGAAATGACAAATTGCACTTAAAGGGTAGTGAAAATAAAGATGTGATTTTCCACCCCCCCCCATCCAAGTTCATGAATCCCTGAGGGATACCTGGAATCCAATCAATTAATCAATATTTATTATCAAAATAAAATTTGATTAAGTGCCTACTATGTGCTGGACATTATGATAAGTGCTAGGGATACAAAAAAGAGTCAAGACAGTCCCAGCCCTCAAGGAGCTTATAATCTAATGGCTAAAAACTGCTGATTAGAGAGATTCCTGTTAAGGTAGGGGTTAGATTATACAGTGGCTGAGGTCTCTAGATTCTGTGAATCAGAATTTCTACCTTGATACCTGAAACTGCTTTAAAAAGAAGAAAACTTTTCTTTTCACAGATGCCTTCACGTATGGCTTAGGGTCAGGTTCTACTATCTTGCATAAACATCTTTATTATAGCATTGGAATGAATTAGCATTGATTTTGTTTGGTGGGAATGGAGAATGTTTCACAAGACTCCTCCAATAACTAGAAATACTCTGGGGTGTTGCAAAACCAGAGTTGGCAACCTCTGTCTTAGCAGCATGAAAAGTGTGAAATTTGTCCAAAGGAAAAGAACAGATGGGCTGGTTGGTGCTAATGCCTCATCTTTAGTTCCACACAGAATCAGAATGGTATTCACATTCCTGATATATTTTCCTCCTCTGTAGTATTTTCCTTGAGAATCTATTTCTCTTTGTATGGGAGTGACACTATTGTTTCAAGGACAGCCCTGTGGACATGGAAGTTATTAGAGTTTTGTGCAATTTTAAAATTAAAGTCTTTTAATGGTTGGCTTTGGGGGGGGGCAGGGCACACATTGAACTAGAAGAGATCTGTCTCTCCACCCCCTGAAATTTACAAATAAGAAGAATGGGATTCAGAGAGGGTAAGTAATTTACACATAGCAAGTTAATGCCAGAGCTTGGATTATAACCCAAACCAGTGCTCTTTATATATTCTGCCTACCATGACTGGACTATGTTAATATCTAAAAAGACAAAACAATAAAAAAATAGTAAAATACAAAAGCAAATTAATGTTTTATAGATTGAATGGAACAAGGTGAAGAATTCTTAGCACAATACAAAAATTGAAAACGTTCCCATATTTTTTGTTTTACTTGTATTGATAGTTTTTAATATCCCATTCATTTCTGAATGTCCCCACCCAAAGAGCCATCTTTAGTTTAAAAAAATAAAAGAATAAAATAAAGCAGAAGAAATCAGTTCAGCAATGCCAACCAATACAGTAATTGAGTATGACAGTATTTAAAATATTCCTCATCCATAGTACTTCCCACCCCACCCCTCCAACCCCATTCCTACACATACCTCTGCAAAGAAGGCAGGCAGGTACATTTTCTAAATTCTTCTCCAGATAAAACTATATTGGTCAGTATAAGGACACAGCATTACATTTTGATATATTTTTTTTTACTTACATTACTATAATCATTGTGTAGATTGCTTTCCTGTTTCCGCTTACCTCTGTATCAGTTCATGTAAATCTTTCCATGCTTCTCTGAATTCTTCATTTAATTCATGACATTAAACATTTTATTCATATATTTTATTTTTATGTCACCTTCATTTCCAAATTTGTTCCTTCTCTTCCTTGACCCAGGGAAACATTCATTATAAGAAAGAACAAAAAGAGAAGAAAGGAAAAAGGTCATTTAGCAAAACTCACTAATAAATACCTCAACCAAGTCTGAAAAATATATGGAATGTTCCATGCCATTACTTTTAAGGGGAATAAGCTCCATGCTTATTATACGGTATTTAGTTTAGTTTTTGTTGTTTCCAATGTACCTTGCTGTAGTTATTGCTTATATTGCTTCCCTATTTCAACTCACTTCATATATATCTTTCTAGGCTCCTCTTAAATTCTTCATATTAACTTATGAACTTTCATAAAGGCATCAGTGTAAGTTAGATTTCACTTTTATCAGCTTATTAATTAATCATCAGCTCTGTAATTCAACTTAATAAACATTCAGTAGCTCAATAAAGGTCAAACTGTGCAAGTTTCTCTAAGCTTCTAGAAGATGAATAAAAGCACTATCTCCTGAGTAAGTGGCAAAGCTGGGATCTGAATTTAGTTCTAAAAAAAAAAAAACTCAAAATTCTGCAAAAGACCTCAGGAAAGAGGAATTCCTGGAAGAAGCTTCTTGGAAGAGGTGCCATTGGGCTGAGCTTTGAAGGATGGGTAGGATTTCAATACATGAAGGCAGGGGTCAGATATAATCAGATATACTGACCTGGTTTTTATGGATAGAGTACTGAGCCTGTAGTCAGGAAGACTGATCTTCCTAAATTCAAATCTGGCCTCAGGCACTTATTAGCTGTATGACTCTGAGCAAGTCCCTTAACCCTGTTTGACTCAATTTCCTCATATGTAAGAATGAACTGAAGAAGGGAATGGCAAACCACTCCAGTAACTTTGCCAAGGGAACCCCAAATAGGGTCATGAATAGTCAGACATGACTGAAAAATGACTAAACAACAACTTACAGCATCCTTTTCTTCAGACATAATATTATTCACCTGGAATAGGAGAATAAGTGGTAAAACCTATGGTTTTGAACATCAATTTGGCAGCTCTGTGGAGGATGGATTGGATGGGAGAGAGATTAGAAGCAGGGAGACATAAAAATAAAAATACCACTTAGTTAATATTAATTATCATTTTAGGGTTACATTTATCATTTCATGTGATCCTTACAGTAATAACAATAAAAAGAACTCACATTTCTAGAGCCTTTGAACTTTACAAACCTTGTTCCTTACAACAACCCTGTGAAGTAGACCAGGCAGGGATTATTATCCCCATTTTACAGATGTGTAAACTGAGGAAATGGAGTCAGGGGTGAAGTAGTTATGCATAATCTGAGAAATTCAAGACAACTTGAAACACACATACACACAAAATCACAAAACTAATCCTCTTCCTCAATTATCTGGATTAAAGGCACTGTGCTAAAGCATTAGAGATATGGGGGAAAAACCACCAATGTCTGCTCCTTGGGTTTATATTCTATTGGGGGAAGGGATAGTGTGATACAACACATGCATATATCAACAAATATGAAACAGATACCAAGTTATGTGACTTGGTATATATAAAGGATGAGTAAGTAGGAAGTATATGCAAAATGCTGTCACTTTCCTGCTAAACCTTTTTTTTTTGGGGGGGGGGAGGGCAATGAAGTTTAAGTGACTAGCCCAGGGTCACACAGCCAGTAAGCGTCAAGTGTCTAAGGTCGAATTTGAATTCAGGTCCTCCTGAATCCAGGGCCGATGCTTTATCCACTGTGCCACCTAGCTGCTCTTCTGCTGCTACACATTTTTAATGGCCCTCTTTCCTTTGCCTGCATGATACAACTCAAAGTGCTACCAGTTTGGTATTTAACCCCCTCTACCCATTCCCTCTCCCATCCATCTTCCCAGCTCCATTTCCTGCTGCTCACCTCCCTCCACCCACCCCCTTCTGCTCTACCCTTCCACCAAACCTCATTATAAACTGTTCCCCAAACCTGATGATCCCATCTGCTTCAGGCCCATGCATTTGCACAAGCCCCCCCGCCAAGGCTGGGATGCATTTCTCTGTCTTCATCTCCACCTCTGAAAATCTGTCTTCTTTCAAGCTTCCGTTCAGGTGCCACCCTTTTAACAGAGTAATGCAGTGGAAGGAGTGGATTGGGTGAATCCTGTCCTTGCCACTTCCTACCCCTAGGACAAGTCACCTAACCTCCCTGGGCCTCAGTTTCCCTAATTATAAAATGAGGGAGTCAGTCTAGATGGTTTCTTCCTAGTGTCCTTCTACCTCTAAATCTGTGATTCTCAGGGACACTTTCCATTGTATCCATCCCTACTTGCTAATGCACTCCTCCCCTCTTCATTTAATCTTCTGATCTACTTATACTCGTAGATGTTGAACCCCCCCCCACACACACACACCCATGTAACTCAGCAGTATAATGTAAACTTCTTGAAAGCTCATACTTTCTATTTTTGGTTTTTTGGTCTTTGCACCCGTAATACATATCCCAGTGACTTGCACATACTACTCATTTAATAAGTGTATTTAAAATTGAATTGAATAAGACATTTCAAGCAAAAGCCTTTCCTAAGAAATACAGAATTGAGGAGTCTGCAGGAGAGTAGGAATGGGAACTCTGGAGTTGTTTCTTCATTTCCTAGACGGTCTGTCCTGTCCAGCTCAGACAGCCATCTTGGTTGATTTCCACTGGACCATCCAGCTCGGCTTGTCTGAGTCCCTTCCTAGGCATGGGTCCTGAGAATTCAGCCTGTGCTTCTCTCCTCCCAGCCCTCTCCCTGTCAATTTGACACTTCAGTTGCTTGCTAGGGGAGTAGATTCATTCCCTTCAGGAGCTTCTTTCTTGAATGTGGAGCTTCTTTGCCTTTGTTGTTTTGGGAGAGTCTCAGAATCTGCAGGGAAAGGGAGAGGGTCTTCAGAACTATCGAACTCCTCTGCCTATGGCACGGGAGGAGGCAACCTCACCCCGCTGGGATGAAGAGCAGACCTCCCCACCCCCACCTCCAACCCCACTAAGTCTATAACACTTATTCTGGAAAACAAACCAGCAGATGGGGACTTGGAGCAGCTTATGAGATCCGCAGCAGAGGCCGGAGTGCATGGAGACTGAAGCCGTTCCATCCCGGAAATGAAAAGCAGACAATCAGATAAATACAGGGGAGTTTATTACTACATTTTATGATGTTCCTTGGGCTTCAATTCCAAGCCAAACTCAGTCAGTCACTTATGCAAATAACGTTAAACATGTGCTCCCAATTTAAAGGCACCAACTGTAGGATGACACCGGATGCTAATTATTTGGAGGGAGAGTCCACATTTGAGTCCTGTGGCAAACATCAGTTGATTGATTATTTGTTTTTCTGCCAAATAAATGGGGTTACTTAGCATGTAGCCCTTTTCTTCTTGGTCCTCCTCACCCCCTCCTGCCTTGCCCAAAGAAAACTCTACCAAATCACTTTCTTTTTTGTTTTTGTTTGTTTGTTTGTTTGTTTTTTGGTGAGGCAATTAGGGTTAAGTGACTTGCCCAGGGTCACACAGCTAGTAAGTGTTAAGTGTCTGAGGCCGGATTTGAACTCAGGTACTCTTGATTCCAGGGCCGGTGCTCTATCCACTGCACCACCTAGCTGCCCCCCAAATCACTTTCTCTGAAAGGTTTCAGCTTTCAGACTTTATTTAAGGGGAAAAGGGAATGCAGCCATTATGTAGCTATAGCTGTAGGAGTCACAAGTTCTGCATTCAAATCCTTATTCTGCCCATGGAAATCTTGATGCCACCTTGCATATATCATCTCACATTCAGTTTACTCATCTGTATGGTGGCAGTTGGGTGGTGCTATGGAAAGGGAAGTAGACTGAGAATCAGGAGGACTCATCTTCCTGAGTTCGAATCTGGTCTCAGACACTTGCTTTCTGACCCTGGGCAAGTGAGTTGACTCCCTTTGCCTCAGTTTTTTAATCTGTAAAATGAGCAGGAGAAAAAAATGGCAAACCACTCCAGCATTTTTGCCAAGAAAATCCCAAATGAGGTCACAGAGAATCAGACATAACTGAAAAACATCAACATAGTACGGATAACAATGCCTGCACCTTCTTTCTGATTTCTCAGGACTATTGCAAAATTCAAGTGGATGTGAATATGTTTAGTAAATTCGAAACAAAATATGTGAATTTATAATTATCTTACTGCATAAACTAGTTCTACATTGGCAATATAGTGTAAACTAGAAAATGCAGCAGAAGGGAAGCCTTGGAATAATAACAGACTTCCTTGTTCCAGATAGAACCTTGAGGTATTTGGAAATGAAGCATACCTACTCTCTCAAAGAAGTTAGATAGCTTTTGACTATACAAGCAATAGTTACATAACCTGTCAAACATCTCTAAGGCTCCAGCAGTTAGGAATATGTGAGAGGGGAAACCCTTTATTTAATTCTTTTTAAAGCAAACATATTGATTCTCAGAATTGTTCTTAAAAGTCTTGCCCCCCAAAAGACTATTTCTAAAGAAGTCAATTTCTGTAAAGCTGACGTTGAAAAGTTAGTAACAATAGGTAATAACTAACTTTTAGTGCGTAGCTTCCTTCAAGGTCTCAGGAAAACTGAGTATCTCAGACTAATGGACTCATATTAAAGCTATCTACAGACAGTTTGAAAATTCATTTTCATTTCTATAGAAAAGAAATGACATTTTTTTCAAGTATTCCTCAAGCATCTTTTCAGAAAATCAGAAAGGAGCTATTTGAAACATTCAAATTCCTTGCAAGTAGGGATCATTTCATCATTTTTGAATGTGGTGCCAGCCACTATACCAGTGTGTAATTTAAGATTCTAAATGTGGATTCTAATCTGTTCCCCCAGTTTTGGGGGAAACTGACTAAAATCACTGATAAAACAAGTTTAGGTTTTTAAGGGTTTATTGGAAAATAGAAAGAAAAAGATTGAGAACAGAATTCCAACAGCCTGGCATTCCTATCTTTCCTCAAATTTCCTGTGAAGTCCTCTGCCGCCACCACCACCATCAAGTCAGGAACCCCAAAAGTGCGAGAGCTCTCTGCGTAGGCTCCCTTTCCTCCTTCCTGTCTCCTCCCAGAAAATAGGAGGCTCCTCAAGTTGATTGGCTGGTAGCCTTGATAGACAGCACCCATGAGGAAACGTCATTTCCTGACGCCAAGGAAAAGCCACAATGCCTCTGAGGCATTTTCCTCATGGTGGAGCTTTCCCACAGCAAGTCTCCAGTAGGTGGCATCATTCCAATCATTACACCAGGCATATAATAACAAGCACTTAATAAATATTTGATTGATTGCTTCTTTGAGCAAGTCACTTCCTTACTAGGAGCCTCAATGACCTCATCTGTAAAATGACTAAAATACCTTTACACTTCACTCTAGCTGGTTCAGGATCAACTCTAGCCATCTCTAGTCATCCTGATGTATATCTTGCCATTGGGCTCAGATGGCTCTGGAGGAGAGAGTGAGGCCAGTGACTGAAAAATCCTGCCTCACTTAAGTACAATTCACGGTAAGTCATAATGTCACCTCCTGTATGTCACATTCATCTTTGAGAATGAAGGACAAACAACAGCAGCAGCAACAAAATACCTTTCAGTTCCCTTTTAATAACATACCATGTTCTATGTTCCAAAGGTCTTTCCAACTCAAACATTCTGTCCTAAGATCCTTCCAGAGGAATTATACTTTTATATACACCAACGACCCTTCCAGGTCTGACATTCTATTCTAGATCTGACATTTTTATTTTCTGTGTTCAGCTCTAATAGTCTATGGATCTATATGTCATCTTTCCTTCTATTAGATGTCCTGGCTCAAAAACCTATTGCACAAAAAATACTAAATAGCAACAGCAATTTAGTCATGAAGGGCGTCTTATATCCTAAGTAAGACCTCTCTCCATTTTCTGCCCACCATGACTGAGGCCAAGAAACCTGTTATTGAGACATAAACCCAACTCACCCAAGCCAGATGAATTTGTCGTTAGAAGCAATCAGCCAAAGAAAAACACCGGCCAAATGTGCAACATTAAGTTTGAGAAAACACAGTGAATCATACCGTTGGGGACACTGCACCCAGCCTGTTTGTCCTGGCACATTTCTTCAAGTGCAAAGTGCTTAGTAATGTGTCACATTGGCACTGGGACTCTGAACAGGCTGTGGCATATATGGCCAGCGGCTCATGCTAGAATCTATACACTCTGGTGAAATTGTGAATCTTATTGTCTTCTTTGGGTGCTCATTCTCCTCACTGTGTTCTTCCTCACCTCTACCTCCCCCACACTTCCCCAAGGGCCCAGTGACATCCATCCACCCCTCCCCCTAGAGCCCAGTGGCCTCTTTCCAGGCTGAGCTAAGCATATTAGAAGGAAGCTTAACAGGCACTTAGTCAAACCTAAAGACTGACTCTCCACTATAAAGGAGGTGGTGTGGAGGTATAGTGGATTATGTACCGGACCTTGAGTCAAGAAGTCTTGGGTTCAAATCTAGCCTCAGATACTTACTGCCTTTGTGACCCTAGGTGAGTTATTTAACTTCTTGAGGCCTCAGTTTCCTGATCCATAAAAAGAAGGGCCTGACTTTGATGCTCTATAAGTTCCATTCTAACTATAAATCTATGATTCAACTTTTTCTTAAATATTCAACTTCCTGTGTGACCTTAGGAAAGTCTTAATCTCACTGGGCCTCTTTACTTATTGGTGAAATGAGAGAGCTGGACTAGATGCTTCTTAGGTCCCTCCCAACTTGATATCTGTGATATGATGTTATACAGCAATGCTATGGTCACTACTTTATGACAACCAATTGCAAAATAAGAAAATTCTAATTATTAGCAAATTCTTCCTTATCCAAGCCTTAGTCAAAATCTTCTTCCCTATAACTTGGACTATTGGCCCCAATTCTACATTCTGGAGCTATAAAGAATAAATATCTTAATTATCCAAAGACAATGACCAATTCCTTCAACTGATATCCAACTGAAAGGCCTTAGCCTTTCTGTGAAGGACTGATCTTTCAAGCCTTCTGCCCTTACTGGCTACCTTCCTTTGAATGCCCTCCAACTTTTTAATGCATTCCTAAAAGGTGCACCATGAATAGATACTTTTCCTGCTATGGACCCATGTCTTCTTTTAGCCCCAACTCTGACCAATAGTGGCTTTCATTCAATCAAGACTTGTTATCCTAGGAAAGAATTGGATAATTAATTCACACTAAAGGACCAGTACTTGACAGAGAGTTGACAAGGATGGGGAGGAATGCATTCTCCATGAGGGAAGTGCTAATTAGATGCTCTTGGGTTTTAGCCTGCCATTATCCAAGGGCAACCTTATTTCCCATTTGGGGCAGCATTGGCCTAATACGTACCTGTAATTTCATATTTGCTATAATGGCTCTCTTGGACATGATTTGCCCAGTACTCAAATGTCAAGGATGTCCTACTATCATAATTACCAAGTGATACTTTGTTACCTACTTAGTACTGAGGTTGCTTCAGTGTTTCAATGTTAGGTTCATGATCTCATCATTTGGGTGCCAAATTGTATCTGGTACCATTTTTGTCTGTGTTCTCCCTCATGGAGGAGCTATCCACCATGCCAGATGAATGCTTTTCTCTAGGCCTTCTAATGCTTTGTAGATAGCAGTGCAACAGTTGTGCTATCTACTTGTCATTCCTTGCTCTCATTTCATTACCAGCCCTACTTCCTTTTCCAATTATACATGTCCTTGGTAGTTTCTTTAATACTACTCTTTATTTTCAGATCATTATGGGTAATATGTCACCCTCTTTGTATCCACCTTGTGTCCTTCCATTTCCCTGAGATTATGATACAGGCATACCTCATTGTATTGAACCTTGTTTTGTTGCACTTCATAGATATGGTGTTTTTTACAAATTGAAGGTTTGTGGCAACCCTGCATGGAGCAAGTCAGTCAGCACCATTTCCCTAACAGCATACACTCACATCATGTCTCTTTATCACATTTTGGTCAGTCTCACAATATTTCAAACTTTTTCGTTATAATCATATCTGTTATGGTGATCTATGATCAGTGATCTTTGAGGTTGCTTTTGTAATTGTTTGGGGTGCCATGAACCACAGCTGTATAAGAGGCAGACTTAATTGATAAATAATGTATGTCCTGACTATTCCATCCACCACTGGCCATTCCAGTATCTTCCCCTCTCCTCCAGCTTCCCTATTCCCAGAGATACAATATTGAAATTAGGCCAATTACTAACCAAACAATGGCCTCCAAGTGTTCAAGTGAAAGGAAGAATCAACTGATGAGGCAAATTTTAAGAAATTTCCACAGCCACACCAGCCTTCAGCAACTACCACCCTGATCAGTCAGCACCTATCAACAGGCACTCTATCCACTGAACCACCTAGCTGCCCCAGCAAAAAAGATTATGATTCACTGAAGGCCCAGATGATGGTTGGCATTTTTAGCAACAGCATATTTTTAATTATATGAACTTTTTTAGTTTTAATATTATTGCATACTTAATAGACTACAGTGTAGTATAAACACAACTTTTATATGCACTAAGAATCCAAAAAAAATTGTGTAACTTACTTTATTGCAAAATTTGCTTTGTTGTAGAAGTCTGGAACCAAACTTGCAATATCTCTGAGGTATATCTGTATTTCCATGAAAAACAGCCATATTGTATCACTGGGAAAATGCTTCAAAAACTTCCATCAACCTGTGATCCCACAAATGTGGAAACATATTCCCTTCAGTGGTGCAGATTGCAATCCACATATGCTTTCTCATCATGTTTGACTTTTTTATGTCCTTCCATAAATCCTCCACAGCAGGGTCCCCCCCACCCCAAAGTGCTGCAGGCCTTCCTCTGAATCTCTTGGCATTTCTTGGATATCAGTGAAGCAAGAAGGCTGTTCATCAGTTATGCCCACCTTTTCTGGTCAAACTACAGTCTGATGGTATCTTTGTCACCATTTCCCTTGCATAGTCTTTCTTTGGTAATTGTGGTGCAGCCTCACCTACCTAAGTGGGTGAAGCCTATTTGTTCTTACCATTTGCCTTTCCACAACATTAACTCTTTGGAGACCATGGGATTGCAGGATGCACAGCCATATTGAAAGAATAGTAGGATTAAAAAGAAGGGCCTTAGTTTCAAGGAGAACTTCAGGGTCATTAAAAGTAATAAACAAGGGGGCGGCTAGGTGGCGCAGTGGATAAAGTACCAGCCCTGGATTCAGGAGTACCTGAGTTCAAATCTGGCCTCAGACACATGACACTTACTAGCTGTGTGACCCTGGGCAAGTCACTTGACCCCCATTGCCCCGCAAAAAAAAAAAAAGTACTAAACAATTCCTCAAGGGCAGTGTAGACAGCCTTTTCTTCCAAGACACTTCCAGTTCACCATGATTTACAATTTTTATCCAAGATATATACCCTTATGGACCAGCTTTATAGTAATACCCAGGTGTTCTTCATACATTCAGTTTTTTCCTGAATGGACAGTTAAGCCAACATATTTTGAGTAATTATATCTCACTTAGGGCAGCTAGGTGGCTCAGTGTATAGATTGCTGGGCTTGGGGTCAAGAAGACTCATCTTCCTGAGTCCATATCTGGCCTCAGATACTTACTAGCTGTGTGACCCTGGGCAAGTCAATTAACCCTCTGCCTCAGTTCCTCATCTGTCAAATGAACTAGAGAAGGAAATGAAAAACCACTTCAGTATCTTTGCCAAGAAAATTCAAATGGGGTCACAAAGAGTTGGACATGACTGAAACAAATACACAACAAAAAAGATCTCATTTAGGAAACTGCAGTGATCATGCACTTGATGCAATCAGTACTGTATCATCAACAAACAGGAGCATATGTAGGACTTTATCATCTCCAGGGATTCTCTCTTTCATTTGGATTATGCATCAGACAGTCTTCAGGACAATGAGGACTACTTTGGCAGGCATAATTCCCTTGTTTTATGAGTTACTTGATAAACAGGGGTCAGCACACAAAATTATCTTTATTTTTGCACCTTTCAAAAGTCTTCTCTGTGCCTCAGTTTCCTCAATTACAAAATGAGGAGGGTTGGTACAGTGAAAAGGGCATTGACTCTAGAATCAGAGGACCTGGGTTGAAGCCACTTTTCTGATATTTATATGATACTTATGATCTTGGGCTCAGTTTTCTTTGCATAAACTTATGAATTAGATTAGATAGCTGCCACTTCCAGCTATAGATCCACGTTCCTTTCAATTTTATGAATCTCGCCTTTGATTTTCAGGATTTCCAATTTGGTGTTTAATTGAGGATTTTTAATTTTTTCATTTTCTAGGTTTTTTTAGTTGCACACCCAATTCATTGATCTGCTTTTTCTCTATTTTACTGACATAAGCAGAGATATAAATTTTCCTCTAAGTACTACATTGCATCCCAGAAATTTTGATGTGTTGTCTCATTGTTGTCATTTTCTCTAATGAAATGATCTATTGTTTTTAATTATTTTTTCTTTGACCCACTTGTTTTTTAAGATTAGATTAATTTTAATCTCTTTCCATTGTCCATTATTGAATGTAATTTTTATTGCATTATGATCTGATAAGGATGTGTTTATTATTTCTGATTTTCTGCATTTGGTTGTGAGGTTTTTATGTTCTAATACATTGTCAATTTTTGTACAGGTCCCATGTACTGCTGAGAAAAAGGTATATTCCTATCTATTACCATTCAGTTTTCTCCAGATATGTATCATATCTAACTTTTCTAGTATTTTATTCACTTCCTTAACTTCTTTCTTGTTTATTTTTTGTTAGATTTATCCAGTTCTGATAGGGAAATATTAAGGTACCCCACTAGTATAGTTTTATTATCTAATTCTTCTGTAACTCATTCAACTTCTTAAAGAATTTAGATGCTGCTATACCATTTGGTGCACATATGTTAAGTATTGATATTACTTCATTATCTATGGTACCTTTCAGCAAGATTAAATCTATGTTCCTATATATGACCTTAACATATGAGTAAGAAATGCCTGGTTTTGGGGGGGGGGTTCTTTAAAAAGCACTTCCCTCTAGTGAATCAGTATTTTCATATTTAGTAAAAAATTTGGGGAGTAAAAAAACCTCAGTTAACACCATGGAATCTTGTATCTCAATCATGTAATCAACAAGCATTTATTAAATACCTACATTGCACTAGTAGCTGGAGATACAAAGCAAAAATGAAACAGCGTCTACCCTCAAGCAGCTTATATTCTCTCAAAGTTTACATCTGATTGCTCCACTTTTTTACAATCATGTGACTGTACAGCTGTGAGCTGCTGTAGAGTATTATTTGTGCAAGCCTGACTACTCTCCCAGGATGCCAATCATTTCTCTAAGGAGACATTCTTAAGTATGATTTGGTTCTCATCCATGTCTAGCCCCTTACTCCAGCCCTATTGGCAACTTAACCTTTTATTAACTGTTCCATTGCTGACAATATGGAACCTCTTCTCTTCAGAAATGACTTATCCCTTAGATGTGACAGCACTCCCAATGACCTTTAGAGTATGACTTGAGTTTGAAATGCAGAAGGTAAATTTACCTCCAGTTCCCAGAGGGAAGCTACAGTGATACAAGCTGGAGGAAAGCTAAGCACATGATCTGACTGATTTGGAAAGAGAATGAAGAACTTAGAGATGATATTCATAGGACTTCTGCTTTTTCTCTTTTGGGAATATGGCACCAGGCCACTAGTCACTGCCACCATTTTTTCCCCTAATAACATCTACCAGTAAATTACCCAGAGCTTCAGTGTAGTGTTATAGGATCAAGAGACATAGAACATGTGATGCAGTGGAAAGAACCTTGCACCAGAAGTCAGGAAATCTTCTATTTAATCTCAGATCTGTCACTAACTCTCCCTTGGGCAAACCATACTGAGTCTCAGATTCCTCCTCTATAAAATTAGGAAATGATGATCACTAAGTTTCTCCTAAGCAATGACCTCTTGAATATCTGACACCAGGATCCTCCCTCTGTTGGTTTGCTTCCAAGGGCCATGAAAGGTGATAATACTGATCTTTAGGAGAGGGGCCATTCCTTGTCTGCACATCAACACCACTGAGGCAAGATACTTCCCTGCCTCTCTTGTGACCAGACGTTGAAAACTTTAGCCAATTTCCATGGAGCCACTTCTCCATCAGAGTAAGGCAATAGAGAGGTTATTGGTCTTCAGGGCTGAATGAGAGATGCAGATGTACATTTTAAGTGATCCTTTTTTCCCTCCTTCCTTTTTAATGTATATCCACGAACCCTGTCAACCTCACAGGGCTGTTGTGTGGATCAAATGAGATCATACCATGGGGTCATGGGATTTAGAGCTGGCAGGGACCTGCCTTAGAGATCATCACATCTAACTTTCTCATTTTAGACATGATGAAACTGACACCCAGAGAAGGCAAATGCCTTGCTCTGGGGTAACACAAGTAGCAATACTAATAATAGCTAGCATTTATATAGATTTACAAAGCACTTTTCAAATATTATCTCATTTTATCCTCATAACAACCATGAGAAAGAGGTACTATTATGAACTCCATTTTACAGATGAGATAACTGGGGCAGACAGAGGTTAAGTGACTCATGTTGATGTTAGGAACAGGACCAACAGATTGGCTGAGAAATATAATTTGCACCAACAAAGGTTTATTGAGTTCACCAGCAGGGAATTCTCATTCAAAGAGGCAAAAACTCTCCAAATGAACAACACACAAGATCCATATAGGTTTTAGGGAGTGAGGAACTGGGTAGGAGCATGGGGCAAAAGTTGATTGGTCAAGGTCCCTGTTGCTAGGACTTGAGGTCGATCTAGTACAACAACCCTTCCACCTACAATAGGATACAAGGGGGATGCTAGACTGCCTCCCAGAGCAGGCTGCACAACAGGACACCATGGAACTTCCCATGATGGGCCACTTGTATTGCAAGTGCCAATGAGAGAGCAAAAACATATACGTGTGAACAAAATGGAGTGATCTTCAAAATGTAGTAGCTCAGGGTGCACACAGCTACTAAGTTTCTGAGGTAGGATCCAAATTCAGACCTTCCTGATTCAAAGGCCAATACTTTATCTAGCTGCTTCCAGGAGTGAGTGAGCAGTCTTCCAATGCCAAATCTTTCCATTAACCTATTCTAGAAGTAGCAGTTTGGGAGCTATGAAAGACCCCACTGGTCTGCGAGGCCTTGATGAAGGAGAACTCACTTTCTCCTGGAGATAGAGTTGGGGGGGAGGATCAGGGAAGGCTTCCTGGAGGAGCTGGTAACTGTACAGGTCAGTATGTGTGGCTAGGGCTCTGGTTTCTCTCCTCTCAGCATGAGTTTCTCTCTGAATGGCCTTGAGGACAGTAAAAAGCAGAATGATGTCACTGCTGTGTTAAGAAAGCTCCCTGCAACAATAGTTAAGTGTATAAATCACTTAGATGCAGAATTTGGCTTTGGGTCCTTGGAATAAAGTCATGCTTGTCAATATAACATTGCTCATGTTAACCATAAATACCTGCTCAGATGGATTTTCATTTAACTGAGTGAAAAATCCCTTACAACTCTGGAAATATGCCTTGGAAGTGATTTGGAATCTTCTGGTCCAAAGAATGTGATCAACCACTTGCTTCAATACTTCAGCCATCTGGGATTTCGTCAGTGTGAGTAATAACAATTCCAATTGCTATAGCAGTTTGAGCTTCACAGAATGCTGCCCCCTCCCCACCCTCAACTCATTTTGTCATGCCAATATTATACTTGCCTGTGATCACACAGAGAGTCAGTGGCAGAGCCAGGATTCAGACTGAAGTCACCTCCCTCCAATTCCAGGCCTATACCCTTCGACCCCAAAGCTTCTGCTTATTACCTCCACCAAAACACATCCTAACTCCTTTATCTAGGACAGAATCAAGCTGTGTTCCTAGGACAGAAAAAATCATCTCTTGGTGACCACTTGGTGATGCTGCAGTCCTGTTTACCTTTGGTAAGGCTGGTGCTGGTACAATAGGACCAATGAGTTAATGAGCCCAACTAAAAGTATTTAGAGCTTAGTAGGACTTTGCAGAGCTTCTATCCCAGTGATAGATCATTGAATACTTATGGGGCACTTCCATGCCAAAAAGGGAAATCAGACGAGGTGAATTTGACTCTAAAATCAACATAATAAGCCCTACCCCATCATTTTCCTATTGTTTATATTATTAAGATTTGCCATAAGGGGGCAGCTAGGTGGTGCAGCGAATAGAGCGCCAGTCCTGGAGTCAGGAGTACCTGAGTTCAAATCCGGCCTCAGACACTTGATACTTACCAGCTGTGTGACCCTGGACAAGTCACTTAACCCCGATTGCCTCACTTAATAAAAAAAAATTAAATAAAGATTTATAATAAGGCAGAGCATAAAATGTGTCACACACAAATATTCATAATATCCCTTACATTTCTGTCGTCCTTTCTCCTTCCTCCTTCCTCAGCCACCACCCTAGTTCAAGCCCTCGTTACCTCTCTCCTAGAAAACTACAATAGAATTCTAACTGGCCTCCTTGCCTCCAGTTTCTCTCTATTCAATCAGTCCTGCACATCAGTGCTAAATGAATCTTCTTAAAGTAATATCTGATCATATCACTCTCTTGCTCAAAGGTTTCTATGATTATTATTTATTAGCAAAAATCCAAATCTCTCGCCCTATCATTCAAGGTCCTTCACAATCTGACTCTAACCTATCTTTTCTTTTTTCTTTCTTTTTTTTTCCAGGGCAATGAAGATTAAGTGACTTGCCCAGGGTCACACAGCTAGTAAGTGACAAATGTCTGAGGCCGGATTTGTACTCAGGTCCTCCTGAAACCAGGGCTGGTGCTTTATCCATTGTGCTGCCCGACTAACCTATATTTTCAACCTTAACTGTTCACCATAACATACCCTATCCTTCAGTCAAACAAATACTACCTATGTCCTATATACATTCTATTCTTTCCCAACTCCACATCTTTATCCATGCTGTTTCCTAGACTTCTCACAAGCCTTTCCCTAGCTCTGTCTATTGACATCCTACTCACCTTTGAAAATCCTATTTCAGGAAGCCTTCTTTGATAATGCCTACTGGCAACCAGGAAAACTTATCTTCCTCTGTTCAAATCTAGCCTTAGACACTTACTGGCTATGTGACCTTGGGTAAGTGACTTTAACCATTTTTGTCTCAATTTCCTCATCTGTAAAATGAGCTAGAGAAGGAAATGGCAAACCACTCTAGCATCTTTGCCAAGAAAACCCCAAATGAGGTCATGAATAGAAACAATTGAGCAAAAACAACACTGGCTTATAATTTCTTCAAGGTCAGGGAACGTATCTAATTTATCAAGGTAATCCTCTCAGTTCCTAGCATATTACATTATATTTATGTATATGTATATGTTATATATATGTGTATGTGTATATGTGAATATATGCATATAGAGAGAGAACTAGTAAATATTTATTGAATGAGTTAATGTATAACTTCACAAATGAATGAATGAGTATAAAGAAGATTCTACTTACACAGCATTACCTATCATGCCACCCAAACTAAAGTTGCCTGTGTAGGACTCTACCCTCTGCTACTAACAGGCAATATCTGCAAAACATCTTTTTGGTTCAATCAAGCATTTAGTCCTATCTGTTTTGTCTGTGTGACACCGACCATTCAGAGCTCTCAAGTGACATCTCTAACTGTCTGTGTACCATGCAGACAAAGCTATCACTTCAGTTTTGAAACCTTATTCATTTTAAAGGTGGAATCCCAGTTTTACAAGTTGACTCTGTCCTCTGGGAGGAATAGAGTCATTCCTTAAAAAAACTTTGATTTAGGGAAAAGAACACTGGTCATAGCATCTGCAATGAGCTCCAATCATTAGGAAAATTTTCCTTATATCTCACCTAGATCTCTGTAGCTAATGGTGGCACTGAACAAAAAAAAAGTCTTTTCCCTCATCCACATAATAACCCTTCAAATAACTGAACATTGCTAACTTGTTCCATAAGGCTTCTCTTCTAGATTCTAAACCTCCTTACTTTCTTTCGTCAGTTTCACATGACGTGATCTCCAGTCCTTTCACCACTCTGGTGGGTCTTCTGGATACACTCCAGTTTATCAATATCCTTCTGAAACTATGGTACTTAGAACCAAACACTGTAAGTGCTCTCTGGAGTCTGAGATCTGATCAAGGCAGAATACAAGGGCTTCATCATCTCATTTATGCTGGATACCTCCACCCTTTCATTGCATCTTTGGGAAGTATTAGCCTCTTGTCTGCAGTATCACACTTAGGACATGTTGAACTTGCAGACACAGCTAGTGTCTGAAGCCAGATTTGAGCTCAGGTTTTCCTGACTTAAGCCCATACTTTAATTATTGTGTCACTTAGCTGACCCTATAAAGCACAAATTTGTTGTTCAGTTGCTTTTCAGTCATTTCTGACTCCTTGTGATCCCATTCAGGTTTTCCTTGGCAAAGAGACTGAAATGGTTTGTCATTTCCTTCTCCAGTTCATTTTATAGATGTGAAAGTGAGGCAAATAGGATTAAATGACTTACCTATGCTCATACAGCTAGTGTCTAAGGCCAGATTAGAAATCACGATGATGAATCTTCCTGACTCCAGGCCTAGCACTCTATATACTGTGCCACCTAGATGCCCCCAAAATATATCTATGCATGTGTCTATCCTATGGTTTAGCTTCTCAAGGAGAGCCAGCCCAGACCATGTCCCCTAGCCTAGCTGGTTAGTTCAAACCTCAATAGTCCTAACCCCATAACACATACCTATACATATAAACACACATGTGTACATATATATACATATACACACATATATGTATATATATATATATATATAAAAGTTTAAAACTACACTTAACTTTTGGGATGTATGTGCACATGTATACTTTTGTATATTATATATACATATTCATTTATACGTATACAAAGACTTTCTGTCCAAGAGAATATTTTTGCACTGAGAAAATATTATGTAACTTCCCTATTTCTTTTGAGTATAGCAATCTGATGCCAATCACACAGATTTTCAACTCATCTTCCTCAATTCTTCACTTTTCTTGCCCCATTCTTCTTCATCCAATCAATTGCCAAGTTTCATGAATTCTATTTCTACCATATCCGTCACATTCATTTCATTCCCTCTACTCATTCAGCCACCACCAGAGGTCAGTCCCTCCACCCTTCTTGGACTATGTCAGTGACCTCGTAATTTATCTCCTTGCTTCTGCTTTTTCCAGCCTCTAATCCCTACCTCCCAGATCAGCCCAGATTATTTTAGTAAATTCATATTTAAGTATATCACTCATCCATTCAAGAGACTTTAATGGCTCTTCTTGCCTCAAGGATAAAATGCAAATTCTTTTGAATAGCTTTAAAGCCTTCACATTCTCATCCTAGTCTGCCTTTCCTATTTCTGTTTCTCAACTATTCTATTCTACGGATACCTTGTCTATTTGCTTCTCCTTGAATCACAAAACCACAGAATTTGAGAGGGGCTTCAGTAGGGATCTTATCTAACCCACAGAAGTGTTCATCTGGCCTCTTAACATCTCTTAAAGTCAGCCCATTATGGTTTGGGACAATTCTAATATCACCAAGAAGTTTTTTTTCTGAAATCAAACCTGAATTCCTTTCATTGAAGTGTCCACTCATTGTTCCTGATTCTCTGAGGTCATATAAAAGGAGTCTAATCTTTCCTCTGCATGTGGCCCTTTAGATGTTTGAAGATAACTATTGTGTCCACCATGAGTCACCATGTCAAAAACATGCCCAATTCATTCAATTGATGTTCATATAACATTGACCTAAGTCCCTTCACCATCCTGGTTGTCCTTTCAACACTTTCTAGTTTATCAGTGCCTTTCTTTTAACCATGGTGCCCCAAATAGATGAGGTGTGAAGAAAGAGGGTCTACCACCTCCCCACTGCTGGAAACCATATCTTCCTTAATGCAGCCCAAGAGCACAGTAGCATTGTGGGTTTCGATGTCACACTGCTAATATAAATGAGCTTACAATCCATTAAAATCCTCAGATCTTTTTTTTAAAGAACAATTGCTTTCTAGCCATGCCTTCCTTATCTTATTCTTTGACATTAACTTTTTGTGCCCATGTATAAGACTTTACACTTATCCCTATTGAATTCCATTTTATTAGATTTGACCTAATTCTTTAGACTGTCAAGATCCATTTGTATCCTTTCTCTGTCATTCTGTATCCTGGATAAAATTCCCCTCATAACTTTATATCATCTGGAAATCAGATAAACATGCAGTCTATTCCTTTATCCAAGTCACTGATAAAAAAAATATTAAACAGCATAAGAACATTAAGTTACTACAAAGAAGACTTGCTACTATGTTGACTTTGAGCCATTAACAACTTTTTTGAGTCTGGCTATCTGACCAATTCTGAATCTAGCTAATGATATTATTATCAAATGTGCATTTCTCCCTTGTTTCTACAAGAATAGTATGATATACTTAATAAAAACTGCACTGAAATCCAGTGAAGCTAGATTTCTATACCTATACTATACTATAGCTATACCATTAACCTCATTTAGTAATCCTGTCAAAACAAGAAAACAGGTTAGTCTGGCATGACCTCTTATTAATGAAGCCACACTGGCTCTTTGTAATAATTATTTCCTTTCTAGAAGTCTCTCAACCATTTCTATAATGATTCCCTCTAGAATATTCCTGGAAATTGAAGTTGTTTGCTGCTTTATAGGTTGTTAAAGTCTGTTTCTGCACTTCTTTGAAAGTTGGGACATTTTCCCTTCTCTAAACTCGTAGTGCTTCTGTTTTCCACATTCTTTCAAATATAACTTTTAGTGCCTCTGCAATCACATCTGTTGGGTTTTTTTTCCCTCCCCAGTAACAAAGGATGTAATTCTTGGAGGTAGCTAGGTGGCACAATGAGTAGAACAGAGGACCTGGATAAAATGAAATAATACTTGTAAAGTGTTTTAATCTTTATCTGCCTTAGTTTCCTCACCTATAAAATGAGAATTAATCATAATAAGTACTTGTACAGTCCTTTGCAAAACTTGTTCATCCTTCATTTTCAAAGAGGACAATGACATCACAGGTAATGTCTTAACTCATATATGAATTGGATTTAAATGAGGTAAAGTTGCACAAAATTGTCTGACTCACTTTCTCTTCTAGAGTCTTTGAAGTCCAGTGGTTGGACAAAAGTCAAGACAACTGGCAACAATTCAGGATGCAGTGTAAAACCTTGGTGTCTTTGGTATCTGACCAAACTTTAAGTACTCCACCTCACCTATTTCATCTAGCTTCATGGTGTAATGGAATGTACTAAATTTGATCATTGACAATGCTATGCTAAGGTTTAGTAAAAAATCCAGCAATTCAGTTAAAGAAGAAGAATCCAGTTTTCCAGACCAGAATCCAGCTTCCTCCTGATGACATCTTACCACTCCAAGAAGACAAGAGAACTGAGAAAAGACTTACAAAGACTTAATTATTTTTTTACTGTTTCATCTAGGAACACCTGTTCCTAGAAGAAACAAAGGGGGGAATGTGATGAAATAATGGGATTTAGCAGATACTCGAAGACCCACCTGGAGATTAATCTATACTGATTGAATCAAGTGAGAGTGATTGACTGCTAATTAAGCCTACTTCAAGTTAATTGGATTGTAATCACACCTGGCTATCCCTTAAGAAGGCATTGTTCTCAGAAACTAGACTGTGAACTCAACTTGAGAACACCTTCAAAGACAATGGATTTGGATGACGCCAACCAATCACCTTGAAGCAGTGTGTAAGGACCGCCTCTGTTCCAGATGTATAAAAAAGCTTCCACAAACAGCTTGCAAAAGGGAGTTCCTGATTAAAGCAGGCTCGTGGAGGAGAACTTCAGGAAGAACCCAACCAGGCTGGAACTCTAGGCTAGACTGGAGCTGAAGCTTCTGATTTAAGGCAACCACAATTTAGATTTTAAACATCACAATGGTCATTGGAACAAATTGTTCTCATACATGCTTGGAAAACTTAAACTGCTTTATAAATGCTAGCCATTAATTTTGTTGTTATTACTATTCTATCTAGGTCAGGTGACCTGAACTGATCAAGGACAGCTCAGGGGTCTCTTCTTATCTCTTTATTTATCTTGGGTTTTAACTCCCCCTTAAAGATTTTTAATCTGTTATTTCTAGTGCATAAGTCATCATCCTTGGCAAAACAAAAGCAAAAAACAAAAACAAAAAACCAGAAGGAAAATAAAAATTGAGCACTACCCACTGAAAGGTTATATAACATGTACATATATACAGGTGTGTTCATATATGTGTGTGTTATGTATGTGCATGTTCATGTGTATATGTGTGTGTTTATGCATATGCATACATGTGTTGTTGTTGGTCCTTCGTTCTTGAAGAAGACCATGACAGATGTCATGACTTGCAATGAATTAGATTTAAGTGAGGGAGGGTTGATGTGTGTGTGTGTATAAATGCACACACACAGAGTACTTTCTGTATAATGCACTTCCAGTATAGTGTAGCATATAGAGTACTTCCTGACATTTTCTCTTTGTTATCCTTCTCTAGTTGACAACTGAACAGAAGACTCATTCCCCTTCATCTTATGCTGAGTAGAGTTGCAAACAACTTAGTCTCTTTTTTCTTTCCTCCATTTTTCACTCTGTTTCTCTCCCTGTTAGAACTTGGGAAAGTCTGTGTGGTCTCATGTCAGAATAGGACCATTTTATTTGGGTGAAGCAATCCATTTCTATATTCATTTCATAAATAATTGTGTGCATTATATGTTTAAAATTATGGTTAAGGATCCTATTTTGTCATATACAAATTATTTTTGGTGGATTTTTGTGCTTGTACAAGGCTGGTAACTTCTCCAATAGAACATATGTTTGATAGTCATCATTTAATCTCTCTTTCTGGGGCAAAATTGTTCATTTCTGCACTAAGGGTTAGTCATTCAGGCCTCCTATTGGTCCTGTTGTCTGACTTTCAAGACTTTTAGGACATCTTGAATAACAGGGCTTTGTATATTATCCTATAGGAAATGGAAAGCCCTTTCATTTAAAGAAAATTATTTTCAGGGCAGGTAGATGATATATAGTCATACCCAAGCATTCAGAAATTACAGGAAGGGTGAGTAGATGTCATAGAGATAAATCAAGTTAACAATAGGTCAGATTTGGTAATAACTGTCCAAAGGTAGAATAGGCTAGCTCAGGAGGTAGTGAGCTCTCTGTCACTAGAGACTTTCAAACAAAAGTTAGATAATGTTGAGGAGGTAATTCCTCAGGTCAAGTTTGGACAACATGATCTCTGAGGTTTATGTTTCTACAAAGGGGAAAGCAGACACCAAATGTGTTTAGATGATAAGCTCTCTGTTCTGAGCTGTATTCTGTGAAAGACCCTCAAACCTCAGCATCTGGCTTTGATTTCAAATTTCTGAAGAATCAAAAATAACTTTTACTTAGTGTCTGTAAAGAATTACTCAATGAAATGAGCAGAACCAAGAGGACATTGTACATGGTATCAACAACACTGTGTAATGATCAACTCTGATAGACTTAGCTTTTCTCAGCAATACAGTGATCCAAGACAATGTAAAAAGACTCATAATGGAAAATATTCTCCACATCCAGAAAAAGAACTCTGGAGTCTGAATGCAAATTGAAGCATACTATTTTCACTTTTGTTGTCTTTTTGTTTGTTTGTTTTTTTCTTGTGGCTTTCCTCTTTTATTCTGATTCTTCTTTCACAACATGACTAATGTGGAAATGTGTTTCACATGATTGTAATGTATAACCTATATCAGATTGCTTGCTGGATTTGGGAGAGGGAAAGGAAGAGAGGGAGAAAGAAAAATTTAGAACTAAAAATATTAGAAAAATGAATGTTGAAAATTATCTTTACATGTAATTGGAAAAATAATATAAACAACTATTTAAAAAAAGAATCACTCAAGACAGGATTGGTGACTTAGCATTTCCATGAACATAGTTTGCAATGTCTCTTCTGTCTAGAAAACCATTCCTTCTATGACAATGATTCATTCCCATGGGGGTCAGTTCATAAAACCTTTGTATTATTCAGTTTTCTGGAATACCAAATTGACATGAAAGAATATTGGATTGAGAATCAGAAGACCTGCATTCAAATTCTAAATATGCTTAGTGATCCAAGGAAAGTCACTTCTCTCTGACATCTAAGGATCTCAATTTCTTCACCCATAAAATGAAGTACTTAGACAAGACCATCCTTGACACTTTTCTGAATGATATTCATACACACATTACATGTGTACATAGGTATATGTATATGTATACACTGAGAGGTTTAGAAGCAATTATCTGCAGAATTTCTGAAGTTAGTGATAGAAAGGTCCCACGTATATGAAAATATTCATAGAAACTCTTTTTGTGGTGGTAAAAATCTAGAAGCAAAGTGGATATCCATAAATTGCTAAGTAAGTTGTTTTATATGAATGTGATGGAATTCTAGAAACAATGAAGATGAGAAATTCAGAGAAATATGAGAAGACTTGAATGAGCTGATGTAGAGCAGAATGAACAATATGAACAATAGCTACAATATTATAAATGAAAATTACACTAAATCAAAGTCAAATACCATGTAATTCTAATGACCAATCTTGGCCAGATTTTTAACTAAGGAAATGCACCCCTACCCCAATTATCAATGGAAAGATAAATTGGCTGGTTTTCCTTAACTGTTTTTCTTTGTTGGAAGAGAAAGCTCATGGGGTGGGTGGATGGGTGGGTATATCTGGAAATGAATTGTTTCTGAAAGCTTAAAAAGAAATACTACTCTAATATCTAAGATCTCAAATAACATATAAACAAATTTCACTTGCACTGAGAGTCACAGGAAATATTCTTTTCTGATCCAAGACAGAGAAGTCATACCAAAGTGTTCTGTGTACAACAGTGAGAGCTGTCAATCTAAAGAGTAAATGTAAATCGGAGAAACAAATTTGAAATTTCTAGACTTATGGATGTGAGGTAGGGGAGGAGCAGTTAGGAGGAAGTTGAACAAACTATATTGTGTGATAAGGTAAGGAAGAGGATCAGATGTGGAATCAAAAGGCAGAATCTAAGTATCTGAATTAGATTAGTCTAAGCTGTATCTTAAGAAAATTCCTTTCTAGAATATCCTCAAATGGTCATCTAATCTTTTCTTGAAGACTTATAGGTTATCTATCTATCTATCTATCTATCTATCTATCTATCTATCTATCTATCTATCTATCTTTATTTTAATAATAAATATTTTTATTTATAGCTTTGGGTTCCAATTTTTATCCTTCTTTCCCTCCTTCTCCTTTCTCCTCCCTGGGGTGGCAAACAATCAGACTTGGATTATACATGTATGATTATGCAAAATATTACCATATTTGTCATTTTATACAAGGAAACTTGATTAAAAGAAAAAAATGAAAAGAAGTGAAAAATACCATGCTTCGGTCTGTGTTCCATCAATATCAGTTCTTTCTTTGGAGGTGGAGAGTATGTTTCTTCAATAGTCATTTGGGATTGTCTTGGATCATTGTATTGTTGTGAATAGTCAAGTCATTCACAGTTCTTCATCAAACAACATTGCTGTCTCTGTGCACAATATTCTCTTGGTTCTGCTCACTTCACAATACATTATTTCATACATGTCTTTCTAGGCCTTTCTGAAGTCATCCTGCTTGTCATTTATTATAGCACAATAATATTCCATCACCATCATATACCCCAGTTTGTTTAGCCATGCCCCAGTTGATGGGCGTTCCTTTGATTTCTAATTCTTAGGCACCAGAAAAAGAGCTGCTAGAAATGTTTTTGTACAAATAGGTTGAAGACTTATAGTTAAAGAGAACCTTAAGCCTGCTGTGGTATACTACTCTACTTTGATACAGCTCTAATTGTTAAAAAGATTTCCTTAACTTACTAGCTGTGTGACCCTGGGCAAGTCACTTAACCCACATTGCCCAGAAAAAAAAGAAAAAGAAAAAAAAAAGATTTCCTTACCCCAAATCTATCTCTTTGCAACTTGTACATATTGCTCTGGCTTCTGAATTCTGGGGTAAAGAAGAACCAGTCAAATCTATACCTGACATGACAGACTTTCACATATTTGAACATAGGTATCATATTTTTGACTAAGTCTTTTCTAGGCTAAACATCTCTAGTTCATTCAATCTATTTCAATATGGCTTAATCACCTGTCCCTTCACTAACTTGGTTGCTCTCCTCTATGATATAATGCAACCTTCCCATGTCCTTTAATAAACGAAACTTGATTCAGGAGCTTCCTCATTTTTAATTTACATGGATGGGATGAAATCTTAGGCGAATCTCCCTAAAAAGGCCAGTTCTCTCTTCTACTGTTATGCCTCCACCAGAATTTCCTTTGGAAAATCCCCAAATATAGCTTACCTCTAGTTTGTCTCTGGGTTTCCCCAAATGTGTATATCAGAGTCCCAAGTTTCTACAAGTTTACAACTCAAGTTAACACATTTATATAATGTAAAGGATAGTCTTTATTTGACCCCATCAAATTGCAATACTGCAGAAGACTTAGCACAGGTAAGGTAAGAAGGCACTTAACTGACATCTGTTACCTGAATTACTCTATTATCTGTCACTATCACTTTTTGGTAATTCCTTTAATAAGGAATTTCCTTAATAATAAGTCACATTGACCTAATGCTTGTAGGCCAGCTCACATCTCAAAGGGTTGTTGTGAGGACTGTAGAATCACAGAGTTAAAACAGATTTTTGATGCTATCTAGTCCAACCTCTTCATGTTACAGGAAAAAAATTGCAAAAAAAATCATGAGAACCAGAAACCAGAGAGAGAAAAAACACAACACGTTCACAATTGTCCATAAACAATCAACATATTTCTCCTCCCTCCCTGGCATAGCACATTTTCCACAAGGGTCCTGAGGCCTTCTGATTCAAGTCCACCCTATGCGTTATATTCCCTTCAGAAGAAAATATCTTGAGATCACCAGTGGAGCAACACCTTTGACATTAGGGTGATTCTCTCCTTATTCCTCATTTAGGTCCCATGGAGTCTCCTTCAGATACATCCTATCACCTTCTGAATGGAAACATACTTCAGAGGTGCTCAGTTGGCAGCTCCCTTCCCATCAGACCTGCATCATCTAAATAACTCTCTGTAATATGAACTCACCAAATACAGTTCCATAGCATTATCAATTGAGACCTAGAAGGAACTTCAGAGGCCATTTCCTCTAGTCTTCTCACCTTAAAGATGAGAAAATTGAGATCCCTGGAGATTCAATGATTTGTGCCAGGTCACATAGGAAATAAAGGTTTGTGGGATTTGAATCCATTTTTTCCAGAATGCAGAGCAGCCAGGTCTTTTGTTCCCTCATATCATGACTTTAGTCCTCTAGTACTACTCCAGCTATGGGAAAGAGGGGGGTGATCAGAGGGGTAATCTTTTTTTTTTCTCTTTCTTTAAGAGGTATGTTGCTCAGGTATGCTTCTTTCTCAAGGCCAGTTTCCCAAATTCTCAAACTTGACATTACTCTTGTAGCAGCCCACAAGGCTAGCAATAACAAAGAAAGGGAATAGTTCAAAGGGATCCTACTTATTTGGGGTTGAAGTTCCTGAGATAAGTGATTTGCTAATTAGTTGAGGAGAAAAATGTCCTTTACAATCCACTGAGAAGTGTGTGGCACAACAGAAAATAGAAAGAGTACGAGATTTAATACCAGAACTTGTTGTCATTTATTATTTTTTCCTACAGTCATGTCCGACTCTTCATGACCCGTTTTGGAGTTTTCTTGGCAAAGATACTGGAGTGGTTTGCCATTTTATTCAAATACCACCTCTTATTATCCATGAAAGTTGCTTTGAGCCTCAGTTTCCTCATCTGTAATACAAAGGAGATTGAACTAGGTAGTATCTAAAGTCTATTCTAACTGTATGATCCTCCAATCTTCACAACAGTCCTTCGAGATATGATCCTGCCTGCAAGCACTAGGTCAATGTGATGTATTTTTAAAGCAATTCCTCATTTTAGAAATTACATAAAAGTGACAGTGACAGATAATAGATTAATTCATTTAATTAAATCCAACAAGTGTCTGTTAAATACTTCCTACGTGCTAAGAATATGCTGGGAACACCAACCAAGATTCAACCCAGACCCTGTCTCTTAAGGAATGTATAATCTAATGCACTAGGGGGAGGGTTAAGTATATACAGAAATAACTGTGATAGAAGGGATAGCCAGATCAGCATAAAGCACAGGCATAGACAAGATGTTATATGAAAAATTAATTCAAGATGGGAGTTGGAATGTTCAGGTGGAGTGGAGGACCATAGCTGAGTTTTGAAGGAAGAGAAAAAATTCCAATAGATGGAGATAAAGTGGAAAGTTCATTCTAAGTATGGAGGATGGCATAAATGGGGCACCTTCACATTTTATTTGTTGTTATAGAAACCTATATAGGAGACATCTTCCCAAATGGACTTTAAGGTCTCTGAGGGCAGGAATTTAGCCATCTTAATATAACCCTGAGAGCCAGGCACAATGTTCACATTATTGGTGCTCAAAACATTTCCAATGATGACTGGATGGATAAATCATAAACTGATTCTGACATTCAATATGATCTCAATCTATCTCATACCAATCCCCCTTTAGATACATACATCAGACTATTCTTCATCCCCTGTTCTCTGTCATTTTCTACCTTTGTTTCTTGCCTTGGGAGAATTCAGAGATAGGAGAGCTCTTCTAACTGGGGTGGGTGGAATTGGGGAGGCATGATAGAGGAAGTAGCTTTGGAGCTATTCAAAGAATAGGTATGTAGGTATGACATGCATTGATGGAGATATAGGGGGGTAGCTACAGGAGAAAGGACTTCCAGGTAGAAAGAACAGTGTGCAAATAGTTGATGTGGTAGAAGAGTTTGGGATGAGCAGGGGCAAGAGGGATTAGGTTTGTTCTGCTCAGCCCTTTGGAGGATAGAAGAAAAAAACCTAATTTTTTTTTCCAGAAGTAGAATGGAGTTCCACCAAATGTAGTAAGCTTTCCCTCTCTGGAGGTCAATAGCTTGTGACCATTTGCCATTCGTGATCTAGAGGTGATCCTGGCTCAGGTATAAGTTGGACAAGATGTCCTCTGAAGTTCTTTCCAACTCTGAGACTGTAATTTTCCAAATGGGGAGTAATTTGTATTGGCTGGAGGACAGGGTGGATGAAGAAGAGGAGCAAAAGTCAAGGTGGAGGCAAATCATAGAGAATGTTAAACACACTAGATGAATAAACATTCTTCCAACTTAGCAGCTCACCAATTTTCCTTTACTAAATTCAGTATCCATATTTGGGAGTGGGCAGTTTCATTTCGCTGATGCCAACCGGGGAATAACAAAGTATCATGGGACCCTAGCAGGAATGAACATTCCAAAGAAACTAGACAAACAATCACAACAATCTAGTCAGGAGATGAACCTGGGTACTCTGACTTCAAATCCATCACTTTTTTCCCACCATACCATGCTGCCTAAGTAGAGAAAAACCCTGACTTTACTGCTTTTTAGAAAGTTTTGCAATTATTTCATAGCATCATAGGATTCAGATTATTCAGTCAATAAGGAGGTATTTAAACATAGACTTTGTTCCAGATGATGCTAAGAGAGTTTGGGAACTGGTAAATGTTTAACAACTAACTCTCTAAAAAGAAATGTACTAAGGACATACTTTTAGGTTTAACCTGAATTATTCATATTTTCTTCATCACTTTCTTAAGTCTAGACAATCAACAAAGCAACCAATTGAAGCTTTATTTGTAACCTTTGCTGATTTCCAAGGTGGTAATGTTCACACTGAAAATTTAACAATCAGCTCTGGCTAGGCCATTTGGAGATGGCTTCAGTATGTTCCTGCTTCATTCAATGTGAAGAAAGTGAGGCTTACACTTAGAGAAGGCCCATGACTTGCCCAAGACTGCCAAACTCATAAAATGACAGAGCTGGGATTTAAGCCCTGGCCCTCTGATTCCAAAAGTCATGTTATATTATAACATAACTTTCTACCATAACATAACTATTTTCTTTGGCAAGTCTAATTGGAGGTCTCTTTTCAGGGCTGGGCTTAGGTTTCTGATTTTCAACTTAGCTACCACATTTGATGACCAAAAGCCAAGTCCAAGGCCCCTATTAGCAGGAGGAAATTCTACCCTCAGCCTACCTCAGCTATTATTAGGAGACCCAAATTCTGACATTTCCTCTTCTGTTCCCCACTAATAGTATAGGGTCCATCAACTAACATCACAGGGTACAGAGTATTTAGGAGATGCCTGGGTGATGACATAGCCCACACTGACTCACTGACAACACTGCTCTCTTGGCCTAGTTGGGACCTTGCCTGTTTGAGGCCTGTAAACGCCCAAGCCTTACTTACTCAGGCTTCAACAGAGGCAGAGCCACTGGGAAGGGAGCAGCTGGGGTCTGAAGGCACAATTTCAGAGTCTTTTTCACAAGGGATCCCCAAAGAATTCCTTGAACAATATTGTTTAAGGAGGGCCAAATGGGCCTTTGCATGTAACTGGAGGATGTTTTGGGGAAGGAGCAGAATCAACCCTGGACAAATTGGAAAATGAAGTGCCAAGAGTTGGTACTAAGGTGTTTACCTTTTTCTCTTGGATGATGGTTTCAGTCTAAACAATGGCCCAGCTCCAGGGAACACATACTCTTTTCAGACATGATATCATCACTATTCACAACAGCATGGTAAGGTCCTTAATGGTGATGCCTTGCAGGTATACATAGTATGGTGGGCTTTTCAAAGCACTTTCCTGTACATTCTCATTTGAGTCTCCCAATTATTTTTTAAAATATTTTAAAGAAATATTTATTTGTTTTTAACTTTCATTAAAAAAATAATTTAATTCCAAATTCTCTCCCTCCCTTCCATCCCTCCTTTACTCATTGTGTAGGTAAGAAATGTGATGATATCAATTATGTGCATGAAATCATGCAAAATGTATTTCCATGGCAGCCATGTTGAAAAAAAAAAGAAAAATAAAGTAAGTGAAAAAATTATGTTTCGACCTACATTCAGACTCCATCAGTTCTTTCTCTGGAAGTGGAGAGCATTTTTCATCATAAGTCCTTTGGAATTGTCTTGGATGATTGTATTGATCAGAATAGTTAAGTCTTTCACAGTTGATTATCCTTATACTATTACTGTTACAGTGTACAATGTTATCCTGGTTCTGCTCACTTTACTTTGCATCAGGTCATATAAGTCTTCCCAGATTTTTCCAAAACCATTCTGTTTGTCATTTCTTATAGCACAATAGTGTTCCATGACAGCCATAAACTAAAACTTGTTCAGCCATTCCCCAATTAATGGGCATTTCCTCACTTTTCAATTCTTTGTCACTAAAAAAAGAGTTAATATAAATATTTTTGCACATGTAAGTCCTTTTCCTTTTCCTTTGCTTTCTTTGGGATAAAGACCTAATAGTGTTGGGGCAGCTAGGTGGCACAGTGAATAGAGCACCGGCCCTGGAGTCAGGAGTACCTGAGTTCAAATCCAGCCTCAGACACTTAACACTTACTAGCTGAGTGAGCCTGGGCAAGTCACTTAACCCCAATTGCCTCACTAAAAAAACAAAAAACAAACAAACAAACAAAAAGACCTAATAGTGTCAATGTTAGGTCAAAGGGTATGCACAGTTTGATAGCACCTTGAGCATAATTTTAAATTCTTCAGAATGGTTGGATCAGTTTACAACTCCACCAACAATGTATTTGAGTCCCAATTTTCCAACATCCCCTTCAACATTTGTCATTCCCCCCTACCCCGTCAGATTAACCAATTTGATGGGTATGAGGTGATACCTTAAAGTTGTTTTAATTTGCATTTATCTAATCAATAGTGATTTAGAGCATTTTTTCGTATGTCTATGGAAGAAATAAATTGATTTCTATTCTATTTCTAAATTTCTATATTCTATATTTCTAAATCTACTGATGCCTGTTCATATCCCTTGATGATTTATCATCTGAGGAGTGACATACATTTGAGTCAGTTCTCTATATATTTGAGAAATTAAGCCTTTATCAGAAAAACTTGCTGTAAAAATTTCCCCCAGTTTCCTATTTTCCTTTTATCTTGAATGCATTGGTTTTATTTATGCAAAACCTTTTAAATTTAATGTAATCAAAATTGCCCATCTTATATCCCATAATGCTCTCTATCTCTTATTTGGTCATAAATTATTCCCTTATCCAGAGCTCTGACAAGTAAAAATTTCCATGATCCTCTATTTTGCTTATGATATGACTCTTTGTTTCCAAATCATGTACCCATTTTGACCTTATCTTGGTATATGGTGTGAAGATATTAGTTTATGCCTAGTTTCTGCCAAACTGCTTTCCAGTTTCCCCAGTAATTTTTGTCAAATAGTGAACTCTTATCCCCAAATCTTTGATATTTGGATTTATCAAACACTATAGTCATTTACTACTTTATATTGTATACCTAATCTATCAGCTACACTACTCTATTTCTTAGCTAATACCAGACTGTTTTGAAGATTACTGCTTTATAATATAGTTTGAGATCAGGTACTGCTAGGTCACCTTCCTTCACCTTTTTTCCTCTTGATTACCTTGATATGCTTGACTTTTTGTTCTTCCAAATGAATCTTATTATTTTTCTACCTCTATAAAATGCCTCTGGTAGTTTGATTGGTATGGCACTGACCAATAGCCTTTCAAGGTGAGACAGACACAGGCTGGACTTTATTATGCCTAATTTGAAAAGAAGGAAACTATCCTAAAGAGATTGGTTGATTTTCCTAATAATGCATAGCCAATATTATAATGGAATCATATAATTTAGTGCTAGAGAGGATTTTAAAAACCGTCTAATCCAAACCCTTCCTTCCATAGTTGAGGAAACTGAAGGCCAGAGGTGGGAAGAGACTTATGTAGCAAGATTATTTAGGTAGTAGAGGCAGAAATTCATAAAATATTCTATGACAGAACTGGGCTTAGAACCAAGGCTTCTAGTCACTGAAGGCAATGCATAAACATTATAATCAATGGATAATGGATAATCAATTATGTGTGTGTATATACATACACACATATATACACATATGTACACACACATATATAAAATTGTATACACATATAATTATATACATTGTATAATAATATATTGTATAATCAATTATAATCAATCTATCAGAGAAGCAATGGTTTCAGTGTTAAAAGAAGTTTAATTGGGGCAGCTAGATGGAGCAGTGGATAGAGCACTGGCCCTGGAGTCAGGAGTACCTGAGTTCAAATCCGGCCTCAGACACTTAACACTTACTAGCTGTGTGACCCTGGGCAAGTCACTTAACCCCAATTGCCTCACTAAAAAAAAAAAAAAAAGCTTAATTTCCCTCACAGTTAGATAATTGCTGATGGTATAGACTTAAGAAAGTGATGGAGAAAATATTAATAATACCGATTAAACTTTATACAGATTAAACAATGGGATTGTTGAAAGTTTATTAGCCATCCCTGTTCTCATCCCTCTTGAAGTGAGTTCTCCTGTAGAACATTACGTCAAGAATCAGATCCTACTAATCCTTTCTCAGACCTCTCTGAAATTTGCTTTCCCTAACTGGAAAGCCAGTATGGTATAGTGGATAGAGTAGAACTGGTGTTAATAAGGCCTAGGTTCAAATTCTACTTTTGGCCCTTACTAGCTATGTGACCATGGATTAAATCCAATAAATATTCATTAAGTGCCTACTGCAGGCCAGGCCCTATGTTAAGCCCTAGGGCTACAAATAAGAAAAAGAAAGACAGTCCCTGCTCTCAAGGACCTTATGATCTAATGGGGGAAGACAACACACAAAATGAGAAGTTGTTTAACCTCTCTCAGACTCGGTTTCCTCATATATGAAACAGAGCTATTAATATCTGTAATACCTGCCTCATAGTATTACTGTAGGCTCAATTGAGAAACTGCCTTGCAAATTTTCAAACACTATGAAACTGTCTTTTATTCTAGGGTACATGGAGTCTGTGCACCTTTTCCTTCCTTATCTAGGAATAGTTTGAAGGTGGATACCTCCCAAGATTCCTGTCTCTTTTTTTTTACCTCAGCAACTAGTAGAAAGAATCATATTGGTTAGAATTTAAATTTAGCAAATGAAGACTTTGGGTCAAAAGCAAAAGATTAAAACTATCTCAGTTCCTATACAAAGTGGTAGGGCTTCTCCCATAGAAAAGGTCACCTCAGGAAGGAAAAGACAAATGTGATTCTTTTTATCAGACATGGAGAAGCCTCAGAACCTATGTAGTTCCAAGACAGATCAGGACCAGGGAGCCTCAGAAAATTTTCATATGCTTTTGATAAGTGTGCAGACATAAGGAAGATTAACTTAACCAAACCTCTAACTATTTTGGGGTTTTTCCACCCCAGTGAAATTTGCAGAGTTCAGCTGAAAAACTAAATCAAGCCATCAGGGAAGTGGTACAGGGTGGGATCAGAGTCCCAGGCAGTAAGGAGCACGTTGTTTTGTCAGTTTGCTCCATTTTCTGGATATTTCTTAGCACCCAGTGCTTGGCACTGTGTCTGGCACATAGTAGGTGGTGCTCAATAAATGTTTGTTGACTGACTGACACTGATCTTGGTTTGGGGGAATAAGGTGGAATAAAATTGGAAAGGTGTGTGTGTGTGTGTGTGTGTGTGTGTGTGTGTTTGTAAATGTCAAATGGAGGACTTTACGTTGTTGTTGCTTGAACAGGACCATGATATTGGGAGATTATGATATCATGAGTTGGATTAAACGAGGGAGGGAGGGCTGTACAAAGTCATCAGCTTCAGTTTGCCTGAGGCAATACCCGTTCAGTGATTAAGGCTAGGTAAGAAATGAGGCAAAGGGTGGCCTCCTTTACCTAGTCAAAATGAATGAAGGAAGGAAGGAATGATCGAAGGAAGGAAGGGAGGGAGGGAGGAAGGGAGGAAGGAAGGAAAAAAGAGAATGAGAGAAAGAAAGAGGACTTTAGATACTGAAGGTAAAAAAGGAGCAAATGAAGTTTATTAAGTAGGGGAGTAATGTAGTCAGGCCTGTACTGTAGAAAAATTACCTTGGCAGCTGTACGAAGGTGGGATTAGAATGAGAAAAGACTTGCTGTGGGCTGACCAGTTAGAAGGCTACTGCAGTAGTCAGTTTGAGAAGTGATGAGGTGCTGAAATTGAGTCATAGCTATGTGAGTAGTGAAGAGGGAATATTTATGAGAAATGTTGTGAAGGTAGAAAGGATAAGATTTGGATATGTAGGGTAAGTGAGAATGAGGAATCTAGGAGGCTAAAAGATTCCAGACCCAAGTGTTTGAGAGAATAGTGGTACCTTCAACATAGATTGAAAAGTTTTGCCAAGGGGAGGGTTTGAAAGGAGGGAAAGATAATAACTTCTTGATTGGACATAGGATCATAGATTTCAGTCTGGAAGAGATTTTAGAGGTCATCAAGTCTAACCCCCTTATTTTACAGATGAGGAAATTGAGGCTGAAAGTTTGTTCAGGATCACAGAACTAGTAAGTTTCTGAGGTTTAATGTGCCACCTATCTGTCTGTGAGAATGAAATGCCTTCTAGACATCAAGTTCACCAAGTTCAAAAGACAGTTGATGTTATGGGACTGTAGCTCAGGAGGGAGACTGGGGTTAGATATGTGGATCTGGATATCTACGTTTGTTGTTGTTCAGTCATTTTTCAGTTGTGTCCAACTCTTCATCACTCCATTTAGGGTTTTCTTGGCAAAAATTCTGCCATTTTCTTCCTACTTCATTATACAGATGAGGAAATTGAGGCAAACAGGGTGAAGTGACTTGCCCAGGGTCACACAGCTAGTAAGTGCCTGAGGCCTGCTTTGAACTCAAGAAGAGGCATCTTCCTGACTCTAAGCTTGGCATTCTATCTACTGTGCCACTTAGCTTCATTGAAGCCATGGGAACTGATGAGATTACTCACCAGGGAGATGAGGAAAGGAAGAAAGTGTAATTAGTGCAGAGGTGATGGCCTGAGACAGAATTTAGGAATAAAGGGAACCGTTGCCCTGGTGAGGATGAAGAACAGGGTGAGGGGTTGAAAACATGGAGTGATAAAAGTTTGTGATCAGATAAAAGCAATTCAAAGTTGATAAACATGGACTGAACACTTGTGGGTGATGGCAAGATCAAAGGTATGACCATCTCTGCATGTAGCTGAAGTGGAAAAAGTCATAGGTATTGAGTAATTTTAAGAATTGGGAAGTTAGTGTATTTAAAAAGATCATTAATATGTATATGAAATGCCCACAGTACATGGGCAGGAGTTGAGGTTAAAAGAAAAGCTACCAGGCACTGAACTCACTGGGGAAGAATTTAATTGATTGATTAATAGCTAGCATTTATATTAACATTTTTAGGTTTTCAAAACACTTTACATATATTATCTCATTTGATCCTCACAATAATACAGGAAGGCAGGTGCTAACCTTTTTCTCATTTTACAGATGAGGAAATTAAGTCATTATGAGAGCAGTTAAATGACTTGTCCAGAGTCTGCTGCTAAGAATCTGAGGCAAGAAGGAGAATGCTCTAGGAATTAGTAGGTGAAGATCATTAGGATCTGGACTGGGTGATAAGTTTGAAATAAGTACATCTTGGGGAGGAGGGTAGCTAGGTGGTGCAGTGGATAGAGCACTGGCCCTGGATTCAGGAGGTCCTGAGTTCGAATCTGGCCTAAGACACTTGACACTTAATAGCTGTGTGACCCTGGGCAAGTCACTTAACCCTCATTGCCCAGAAGGGAAAAGAAAAAGATAGAAAAATGAGTACATCTCAAAGGAAGAGGGGTACCATGAAGGGGACCCCATTTCACTTTTGGATTGCTCTAACAATTGACATTATATAAACTTATAAAACTTAATTAAGTTTATATAAACTTAATAATGTTATTCCTAATATGGGGCACTCAGAACTGAACTGGATACTCTAGATGTGGTCTGACCATGGCTGAGCACAGTGGGACTCTTGCCTCCCTGGGTCTGCATACCATGCCTCTCTTTATACAGCCTAAGATTACATTAGAATTTTTGACCGACATTTCACAATGTTGACTCAGTCCACTAAAACCACCAAATGTTTGCCCAAGTCTTGAATAGACATTTAGAACCACACACCGTAGTTAGAACATAGTTCTTTCCAGGATAATAATATGTCACCAGCCTCTGAAATGAAGCCTCTTCCTATGTGCCTAGTCTTTGGCTCTTGTCCAGCCATACCCTGAGGAAGAGGAGGAACCACAGAGCAAGACTGACAGATAAGGAAAGGTGAAGTAGCCAGACCAATACAGCTAGAGTCAGAGAGGAAACTTGGGTTTCCTAACACCCAGACTCCATTGATTTGTTTGGTAATCTCTAACAAAGTCTTAATGGCTTATAGAGATCATTTCCTAGTCCTTCCCTTACCTATGGCTCCAAAACTTGTCTTAAAGAAGGAGATTTGTGGAAGTCACATTGCTTTAACCAAAGAGTAAAATATCTACAACAGGCAGTTGGAAGAAACCAATTTTCAGCAGGGTAGGGAGGAGAAGCGGCAGAGGCTAAGTTTAGTGACTCATGAATAATAATAATAAGTTGTATTTATATAATATTTTAAGGACAACAAAGTGCTTAGAACCCTCTCAAGAAAGGCTGTCCCTTTTTTCAAGAATATCTTAAAGAAAAAAAATCAGGGTTTGGTTAGATTTGATGGCAATTCTGTAATTATAGCATTCTCTTTCTCATCACTACTGATTTTATTGAGGAGGGTTTGATATTTAATATGCTTATTTAGCACACTGATATTTAGTACATTTAATACAGGGAGGCAGTGGAGAGGTTGGACAGAGAGAGAGAGAGAGACCTCAGACAGGAAGATAATTCAAATTCTGACTGAGGCATACTGGTTCTATGATCTTGGGCCGGGCCAGTCTGAGCAGATACTAATCTGCATTGGTAAAGGTAGTTTCCTCATTGGGAACTTAATGAAATCATGTGTCTGGTTTAAAAAAAATAAGGTCATTCTTTTTTTGGTTTGTTTGTTTTGTTGTTGTTTTGGTTTTCGGGTTTTTTTTGCAGGGCGATGAGGGTTAAGTGACTTGCCCAGGGTCACACAGCTAGTAAGTGTCAAGTGTCTGAGGTAGGATTTGAACTCAGGTCCTCCTGAATCCAAGGCCAGTACCTTATCCACTGTGCCACCTAGCTGCCCCAGGTCGCTTGGAAATAGGAACATTTCCAGTTGTTTCAATCATGTCTGACTCTTTGTGATTTCATTTGGAGTTTTCTTGGCAAAGATTCTGGAGGGTTTTGCCATTTCCTTCTCCAGCTCATTTTACAGATGAGGAAACTGAGGCAAACAAGGTGAAGTGACTTGCCCAGGGTCACACAGCTAGTAAGTGTCTGAAGCTGGAATTGAAGTCAGCTCTTCCTGACTCCAGGCCCAGTTTGGTCTTCCATTCACTAGGCCACCTAGCTGCCCCAAATAGGAACATTTAGAAAATTCATTATCAATAGGAAACCTTTCTCTTGTAAGCCCCTTGCAGGCAGGAACTGTTTTCATTTCTGTCTTTGTATTTTTGGTATGTAGTACAGTGCCTGGCCCCTAGTAGAATTTTTTAATTGATGCTTTTTTAATTAAAATGAATTAATTGGGACAAACCACAATGATTGCATGCCTCTAGGATACCTCCCAGCCTTTGATTCCTTGCATTTATGTCACAAAGCTGAGTCAGTTGTCAAGAAAAATCCAAGAATTTGGGTTCTATGTTGTCTAGACTGAATATCTACGTGAATCTAATCCCTCAGATAAGTATTGAAGTTTTGACCTCATTTTGCTGAATTAGGCACAAAGCTAAAGACACGAGTTTCTTGCTGATTACAGAAGGCTGACAAACTGCTATGTGTTTGTGAAGCCAGTGTAATTTACGAGAGGAGATTTTTGTGATTTCCTCATCCCCTTGGAAGGAAGAGGCAGAAAAGAGCTGCTCTGTGTGTATCTCATGAATACTCATTCCTGAGGATGAAATTGGGTACCGCCCTACAAACAACAAGTGGCCTTCTGCCCAACACCCCTTCTCTCATCCAAACACTGGATTCAACCTTGAAAATATTGGGGGAAAAACAACCTAATAACAAAGCCAGTAGACCATCTTAAGGAAGTAAATTGAGTAGAAAGAGAACAGGACTTAGAGGCAGAAGACCTGGGTTGGCATTTGGGTTTGACCTTTACTAGGTCTGTGACCTTGAGCAAATGTCTCTATGTTATGGGCATCAGTTTCCTCCCAGTGAGCATGATAATCCTTGCCCGGCTGAGTGCTGCCCCAAACCACCAAAGATGGTGTGGTAGCTAACGAAATAATGTCTAGAAAGAATGTTATCATTGTAAGTCATTGTAGAAACAGGAGTTATTGGTATCTCAGAGTCTCATATGTGTGACCTCGGTGGCAGACATCAACAACACAAAGAACAAGTCCCCTTTCCTAGACTCCCCTAATAGAATGTAGGTTCCTCGAGAGAAAAGATTGTTTCATTTGTGTCTTTGTATCCAGTGTGTGGTATATAGTAGGGTCTTAACAAATGGGTGGTGATTGACAGATGGATTGATAGTCCCTGGCACTTAGCTATGTGAGAGTGGCAGCTCACATCACTTTCCAGATACTTTTAAAGTGACTGTGCCCTTCAGGTGAGGAAATCAAAGAGTAATAGAACAAGAAAACCTTAAAACTCTTTCCCTTTAAATACTTCACTTGATGGATAGGGAAACTGAGGTACAGAGTGGACTCAAGGTCATACAATGAGTTTGTGGGTGATGGAGCCAGGATTTGAATCCAGTGTTGTAGAGGTGAGGGAGCAATAGATAGAGAATTCAGAGATGGATGTTAGAGCATCTTCACAGATTGGAGAAAACAAAAGGTTTTCCTGGCTTAAGGTAATAATTCACTGGTAGGACTTTCCTTACTTGGTGCTTTCCTTTTTCCAATAAAATTAAAGGTTCAGACTTTAAAAAAAAAAAGGGATGATATTAATACTTCAGATGGTTTTATCTAAAAAGCCAGTATAGAAGCACTTGATCTTCAATCACAGATGTCTGTCAGAGCTGGAAGGCCTTCTAATTTAACATTCTCATTTTGTGGAAGAGGGAGCTGAGCCTGAGAGGAAAGGGGTGACTTACTCAAGACTAAACGTGGAGTTAATGGCACATCAAAAACTCAGGCCTTTTTACTTCCAGCCCAGGGCTCTTTCCATTATACCAGGCAGTCTATAGAGATAACAGTTCTTTCTAGTTCTTATGATTTTCTAACTTTCTTTCTCACATCACTCATTGATTGACACCAGCTGAATGATGGATTTGCCATCCAATATCATTGGTCCAGCCTTTGAGGCCATGGCAACTGAAAACAAGGAGAAGAAGAAACATTGACTAAGTGACTTAATATGCTTAAATCACAAGACATTTTAGAAGGTGACAAGTGCTATGTGTCTTCTTTGTTCTTCGTTCCACTCTTGTGTGTTACTTCTAAGACTCCCCACTGAGTGCCCAGCCCTTGCTTTGGGCCAGTTTAGGAAGTTCTTGGATGGATGGGCTAACCAGCTGTATCAGCACTGTTTCTTGGCTTCAGAGGCAGAGTTTGCACTGAGTTCTATAGGTTGAGTATGTAAAATAAAAAGAAAGAGCCAAATATTTATAATGTGCCTAAGCAACAGACATGGGAGTCAATGAGAATAATCCATCAACTGGGCCCTGCTGGCTGCACCTTGGAGTTAGATACAAGGAGACTCCAATTCACTGCTTGCCAAGTACTTAAAATTGAAAAGCATAACATTAGCTCAAATTTGTTAATGTGATTATTGGGCCATGTTCCACTCTTTCTCCAAATTCACCTCCTAGTTTTATAGAATATGTGAAAATGGTCTTTCTAAATTGATGGTCTCATATGTTGTGGGCAAAAATAAAGAATGAGGCCCAGCTAGGTCAGACCAAGTACATGTAGATTTGTTAGAAAGCAACGTGGAACCTGATAATGTCCAGATCTTCCTTTATAGGTTAGCCAAAGCCAGAAAATCATAGAGTTGGGGAAACCCAGAAGTGAATGAATGGATACTCAGAGGTCATCTAGTCTGACCTACCCTTGAACAGAAATCCTTTCTATAATATCCCCAACAAGTGTGTTCATCCTCTGCTGAAGACTTTCAGGAATGGAGAACCCATGATCTCCTGAATCAATCCATTCTCTATTTTTAGTAGCTCTGACCATCCCTTCTGTCCAGTCTTTCTGCAGTGTCTTACTATGTTATGGAGGTGATCCTAACTTTTTAAAGGCGATAGCAGGGAACAAATTCTGGTTGGTTCATCCAAGATAGAAAGACTTCATGACTAAGCCTGGTGATAGATGGTGTGTCTCTGGCATAAAGACCATCCTGGATTGAGGCAGAGGATGCCCAGTGGATAGAACACAGGGAATCAAGTCAGGAAGACCTGAGTAAAAATCTAGACTCAAATACTTATTAATTATGTGACCTTGGGTAAATCACTTTACCTCTGTTTGTCTCAGTTTCCTCAATTGTAAAATGGGGATGATAAAGCACCTACCTCCCAGGGTTGTTGTAAAGATCAAATGAGATAATATTTGCTAGGTGTTTTACAAAACTTAAAGTGTGTTTGTGTGTGTGTGTGTGTGTGTGTATCTATATATCTATGTGTAGCTATCCTCTCTCTCTCTCTCTCTCTCTCTATATATATATATACATATATTATTATTATTATTATTATTATTATTATTAACTAAGTTTGGAGAAGCTCATGGACAAGTTGACTGACCATGGGGTGATGAAAGTTTGATGAATTTTTAGCCATAACAATTCTTGAAGACTATCTTGTAAGCCCCATGAAAGTTTCAATCTGTCAATGGAGGGAGAAATTATATACCTTTGAAATATAACTATTAGGCAATGCTTCCTTTTATTGGTCTAAAATCTGCCTTCCTATAACTTCTACTGACTGCTCTTAGTTATGTCCTTTAGGACCATGTGGAACAAGTTTAATCTCTTCAGATATTTGGAGACAGGAACTATGCTCCTGCTATTTCATTTCTTCTTGGTTTTAAAAATCCCCAATTCCTTCTACTGATCCTTATATCATGTGTTTGGGTTCTATTACCACCTGGCACCATCCTGTTCATCCTCTCTGGGATGTGGTCCAGAGCATTAATATCTTTCCTAAAATATGGTATCCAGACCAGAGCACAGTGCTCCAAAGAGGGTTCAACCAGTGGATAGAGGACCCTTTAAAAAGAAGGGTATCATACAAATGCCCTTGTGTACAAACTCAGAGAACAACATGATGAATCACTGAAAACCAACTTAATGCTAACTTACCCTGAAAAGGGGGCTTCAGCAAGGCAGACATTACCATTTTCTTCAAATGGATTAATCCCAGAATACTAGAATATCTGAAGAATTGAAATTGAGGTTCATGTAAAGGACAAGGAAAAGGCACATGGTAGATATGAACAGGGTGATACATATGACAAATGAGGAGAGGTATGAAGGATGCCCTCACAGAAATATATGAGTGAAAAACATGTCCAGAGGGAAGGATGATTGATGAATAGCCCATGTGCTTAATTGGTATCTTCCCATGTCAGAAGAAAGTGCAGCAGCTTCCCTGAAAAGTGGGTGGGTTCCCTATGGGGAGTTTGTGGGAGAATATGGACAAAGGTTCAGGGAATGGGCAAGAATAGACTGTCACCATGCCTTGTACATTCATGAGATTACAGGTGATTGAGTATTAGAATCTACTTATTATTAGCCTAATGACCCATTTATTTAGCTGGTGGAGGCAGCTTATAATATAATAGTTTCTAGCTATTAACACATGCTTCAAAATGGTCCAACAATTACACTTTGTATCCTAAAGCTCAATGTTCTTTTCCCCCCTTCCATATCTTCCTTCATATTCTAGGAGACCCTACTGAGAACTATCAAAATAAATAAATCATTTATCTAGACTATCAATGATTCCTTGTTACCTACCCAAATGAAGTCTAAATCCCTTAGCCTGGCAACTAAGACCCTCTGTGATCTGTCTCCCAAATTTCTTTCTAATTCGTCTTCCACTACTCCCCTTCCCAGCACCTTGCTGCTAGTAAGTACTTAAAAACTTTGTTGAATCAGATTCACAAATCTATTAAGTCAACTGACTACTTGCCAACTTCCCAAAATACTCTGTACATCACCTGCCTTCGACTGCACCACTCCCTCAACTCAAAATCCTCTTATCTCACATCTTCTCTTATCCAAAGCCTTACTTTTTCTAGGCCTAAATTAAATGTTACTTCCTCCATGAAGACTTCTTTAATTCCCCCTGATAGGATTGATCTCTCCTTCCTATGATCTCCCATAATACATTGTACTTCCCTTAATGTATTCATTGTATTCTCCTCTGCATGACAGGTATCTATGTCCATGTTTTATCTCCCCTCTCAGACTATAAACTCCATGAGGGCAAGGACTATGCCTTATTCTGAGAACCCCTCCAGCTAGCACTCAAAACTGATTCTGATGCCTCATCAGAGCATGAAGGCGAGCAGTGCTAGCAGAGCATCAGCTCTGGCAGGTGCTGCCAAGGTGAGAAGGCTTTGAGTATCACGGTCAACACCTAGCATAGTGCCGTGCACATAGTAGGTGCTTAAAAAACATATGCTGAATTCAACTGAATCGAGCCTAGGCCTTGTTGAAGGATTGAGTGTACATCATGGGGGAACCAACCTAGCTAAATTGGGAGAGGTTTATCACTTTTTTGTTTGGTTGATAATCTCCCACAGCATACCACAGCAGGTATCATTTGTACGGATGGGGCAAAACCACAGCAATGAAATCAGACGTCTTTTGATGTCACTAAGCCCAGGGCCTGCATAAAGAATGACCTATATGACTCTTTCTCAACAAACAGATGAAGAATAAATGAGATTGAACATTAGATACACAGTCCTAATTAAACCATCCCTGATAATTAAGGGACCTTAGTTATGACATAAAAGTGTGTATTGGGAGAGAAAGGATAGATGCATTTTCACATAAGCAACTCTTCACGCAGGGTGGCTTGTTGCTGGCAATACCCTTTAGAGCGATTTTGGAAACACAGCTATTTATGACCCATCACACAGCAAGAGATGCCCAGAGATGCAGATGCAGACCCAGACCTCGAGGACATGAATCTTGTCAGCCACATGGCTACAAATCTAACTGGGCCTGGTTTTTTGTAGCAAGAAACCAAGGAGATAGTAATTTGGCTCTCTAGCTCTGGAAAAATATAGAGTAGTACTTATTAATCATCAAACTAAGCCCAGAGGAAGACAAGCTTATAGATCCTTGAGAGACAGGAACATTATGTTCAGGGAGAAATTGCTGTATACCAATGGCTCAAAAAAAAAAAAAAAGAAAGAAAGAAAAGCCAATGTTGTTTTCTGCCTTGTGTCTTCTGGTCCCTTTTATGAGCCTATTAAAAAATAACACAAATTCCATCATGTAGCATCTTAGTACATCTACGTTTAAAAATTTCCCTTTCATGTGGTTTCCATTCCTGTGAAACTAATCTGTTCCTCAAAATCTCCTTGTCCTTTGACCCCTCTGCACATTTTCACAGGCCATTCCCCACTCCTACCCTGAATAAAGTCTTTTCACATTTTGTCCTCTTGAAATCTTTTCCTACTTCCATACCAAACTTAGATGCCCCCTCTTCAATGAAGCCTTCCTCCACATTCTCAGTTAAAAGTTATTTCTTTGCTAGATCTAAATTCCCTTGATACAAAAAAAAATTAATGAAGTATCTCTTCTCATTCTTACTGAAAAACTAGAGATGTGTGTATTGGATAATAGTTCAATTTGATGGATTCTGAGCCGGTTAGATGTCCTGACTCAAAGCGAGGTTGTAAATATTCAATGTCACAGTGATAAGAGGTTACTGGTGGAGTGCCCCTGGAATCCATGCTTGGCCATGTAGTTTTTATGACTTTTATCAGAGACTTAAATAGAGCTATATGCGGCATGCTCATCAAATTGCAGATGACACGAATCTGGGAGGGACAGGTAACACAATGGGTGACAGAGTCCAGGATCCAAGATGATTTTGGCAGAGTAAAGAATTAGGCTGAATCGAATTAAATGATATTTAGTAGGAATATATGTAAAGCCTTCTATATGGATTCAAAAAATGAACTTCATTAGTACAGAGTGAGGGGAGCATGGTTATAAATTAGGGTTTTTTCTGAAAAATATTTAGGTTTCTTGGTGGATTGCAAGCTCAATTGAGTCATCAATATTATAGAGCAGTTATATAGCAGTACCGGACTTTAGTAAGAAGGACACAAGGTGGTGATAATAGTTCTAGATTCTACCTTGGTCAGACTACATTGGGAATACTAGATTTAGTTCTGGCCACTACAGTTTAAGAATGATATTGGTAAATTTGGGGCAGCTAGGTGGTGCAGTGGATAGAGCACTGGCCCTGGATTCAGGAGGACCTGAGTTCAAATCCGGCCTCAGACACTTGACACTTACTAGCTGTGTGACCCTGGGCAAGTCACTTAACCCCCATTGCCTCACCCCCCCCCAAAAAAAAAGAATGATATTGGTAAATTGAAGAGCATTCCCAGGAGGGCAAGTAAGAGTTTCATAGGTTCATATCTTAGACAAATTGGTTGAAGAAACCGGATATTTAACCTGGAAAGGAGAGGATTCAGAGAGGGCATGATAGCTTTCTTCAGGGATTTGAAAGGTTACCCTGAGAAAGAGGGAGTAGACTTGTCTTTATTTTTTTTAAGGCAGAGATTTTGAACACTATCGTGTTCAGCCTCCCCACTCCCAATTCCGTTGACCTATGAGCCAGCAGACACAAACCAGTTATTAATTAGAGTCCAGTGATACTCCTCAGTTGAAAGCTTTTCAGCCAGTAAAGCTCAGTTAACATTTATGAGTCATAAAATAACACATTTTTCCTTCACATTTCTTGGTTCCTAAGCTGATCTAAAATAACGTGTTTTTTTCAAAAATTTTGATGTTTATTAATATAGGGTCCCCATTTCATTAAAGTACCAGCAAACATTTATTCTTAATGGGAAAAAGTACTGATTTTTTCTGCCCTTATCCTAATTGCATATAAATCTTAGCTGAAAGTTATTACTTTCTTTCTTTAAATACTTCAAAAATTTGTGATCTTTCCAGTAGAGGCCTTTCTCTGCTCTCTGCCAAACACAGATCCCAGCCCTGACATGATTTATTGAAGGGCTATCATTACTTGTTCTGGCTGAAAAATCCCTTCACTTGGTGGCCAGTCTTCTGAGGATGAATCTCTCTGTGCTAAGCTAGTCTAGTCCATGGACAACAAACACACAATCCATCACTGGACCTGTGCTATTTAGCCTTTCCACCCTGGTGGGACTTGAAAATGCTTGCACTCTGTGGGCCTTTCTTTAACAGACACATCACAAAGAGGCATCACAGAAGGATTCTTGTCATCATATTGACTCTCATTGGAAAAGGCGGGGGGAGGGGGGCAGCTAGGTGGTGCAGTGGATAAAGCACTGGCCCTGGAGTCAGGAGTACCTGACTTCAAATCCGGCCTCAGTCACTTAACAACTTAACTAGCTGTGTGACCCTGGGCAAGTCACTTAACCCCAATTGCCGCACTAAAAAAAAAAAAAGGAAAAGGCACTGATATCAGCAAGAGAAATACATCTCATAACTGCTCTATTTAGTCAGCATCAGCAAGGCATAGGCTATATAGCTCATGGGGAGCAGTAGAGAAAGTAATTAGGCACTGTTTTCATATGGCAATGATTTGTTGGGTGGTAGTGAAAAGGAGAAATAAGTTAGGAGGCCTCTGACTTCTGACTGCCAGGGTCCCATGCCTGTGAATATAGAGAAATACATCAAAGGAATTGTCTTCAAGTTCCATTGACTTTTCCATGGGATGCTGTGCTTAGCTCATATAGGAATTCCCCTGTCATCCACAGCCCCAATGCACACGTCATAAAGGGCTGGCTTCCAGTCCTGATTCTGACACATACTGGGCAGGTCATTTAACCTCTCAGCCCTCAAAACAATTCTTTATGACTACTAGTTGCAGATGAGGTGCCAATCTGCATGGAGAAAAGGGTTCCCTTACCAAGAGGGTCCCTATACTCATGAAGTCACAGGACCAGTTTCCGAGCTCTACCATTCCCTAGGTAAGATAAATTGACAGAGCATTGGAAAACAAGCAAGAGAGAAACCCTCTAGATTCCAGTGTACACTCTCCCCTACCATCAACCCCCCTGAACCCTTCCTTGGCCTTATCTACCTATATATATATATCTACATATATCTATCTATATATATCTACCTATATATATACATATATATGCATATAGATATAATATGATACAATATGTGATATGATTGATGTGATGATATAATATATATAAATATACACATACATATATACACACACATATATGCATATATAATATATATGGAAAGAGAGAGAGAGAAAGAGAACGAACTCTGTGCCACTTCTCTAACTTGTGACTGATAGATGGGTCCTTGGGTGTATCTGTGTGTGACTATCCTCATAGGTTTTAGGGTACCCTGTGGGTATGTATTCATAAAATTAGAACTCACAAGGCCCCTCAGTTAGATTACCTTTAATAGTCAGTCAATAAATGCAATTAGCAAAAAAAGCAATGCTATTTGATGAGAAGATAGAATGGTAAGAACAGCAGTTAGAAAACATTCCCCATAAACCTAGAATATACCTTCCCACAAATATATACATCTGTGGGTCATATGAGCACAGAATAAAATGATCCTGTGGCACAGATGTGGAAAATACTTGTGGCTAAGGCAACTTTCACATCAAGTACTGCAGAACCTTGATAATCCTTTCTCTCCACAAAACGTATACATTTTGCTCCTGTGTTAGGCAAAGAATCTCTGCTGAGCTGGTTGCTCAGCTGGGCTCTAGGGTCTGCTCACTCCTCTTTGCAGTTTAACATTTAGGGGCCAGGGCTAGTTCTTTCTGCAATTCATGGTTGACTCTTCTCTGCAGACAAAGAACACATGTGGCCAAGGTAATGCCCAGACCAGAAATTTCATGACCTTCATGCTCTTCTGGGCTGGGAGAGGGTGGGTACTGGGGGTTAGGGGTGGGGAGGCAGGGAGGAGGTCAATGTTGGTGATGTGTGAATTGTTCTGTGGTTAGGCTAGGCTGGGCTTGTTCCCTATGGGGTACAGAGTCTTAGCTAGATGGGATGAACTGCTGGACTCCCAGGAATTGCTACTTGATGAGTACCATTAGTCTCCACCATCTCCAGCCTAAGGCTTATATGAGCACTAAATTCTACCATCATATTTCAGCTGGATGCTACTGTGCTCATTCAGAAAAGACAGAAACCCTTAGCTTAGGATTGGCAAAAGTCTTTCTAATTTGGCACGCTCAAAGCCTCAGCTCCAAGGTTTGCTACTTCTCAAGCAGGAGGACAGACTTGCATAGCCTCTCCCATTTGACAACCCTTCCTGGTTCAGAGCTAGGTTCCCTTGCTGAGGGACTTCCTACTAATTTACAATGACCATCAGTACATCTCCCAAGGCATCTAGGTGGTTCAGGGGATAGAATACTAGGCCTGGAGTCAGGAAGACTTGAATTCAAATATGACCTCAGACACCTATTAGCTATGTGACCCTAGGCAAGTCATATAACCCCTCTTTACCTCGGTGTTCTCATCTGGAAAATAGGAATAATAATAGTACCTACCTTCTAGGGTTAATGTGCGAACAAATGGGACAATATATGTAAAGTACTTCATATAGTGCCTAGCACATGGTAGGTGCTTTATAAATGTTAGCTATTATTTCTGCAGGCCAAACTATAACCAGACAGTAGTCATTTGCTTGACAAACACCAAGCAGTTTTCAGGCTTCAGGGTTTCCCAATTTAAAAATAAATAAGGCTAGTTAGAAGTCTACAAAGTTAGCAAGCTGGAAAATCTAGCCAGAAAGTTTCAGATACAGATGGGAAACTAAAATATACCAATAAGGTCCTCAGAAGATCATCTCATTTGCAATAACAGATGGATGGGCAAGGGAAGAGACCTGTTAAGATGCCGGTGAGAAATTAGAAGGAAATGAATCAATCAATCAATATTAATTAAGTGCCTACTATGTGCTAAGTGAATTAGCATGATGGCATGAGTGGAGGAGAAGCTGGAGATGTGAAATATACTATGGAGACAGAAATGACAGAATCTAGGAACTAATTGAATGTTGGAGAGAGGAGATTCAATGATGACACTCAAGTTTCAAGCCTGTGGGATAGATAAAAGAATGCATTCAACAGGAAGTGAGAGGGGGAGGGGGAGAGATGGGAGAGATTCGGGGTTCAGTTCTGGACGTGTCGAGTTAGAGGTGTTGTCGAAACATTAACATGAAATGGAGGTGGCCACCAGGCAGTGAACAATGTGGAATAGAGAGATTAGGTCTAGAAGTAGAGGTTTTGGAGGTATAGACATAGAGGTGATCATTGAACCCATGAAAGTAGAGAAAGATTATGGAAGAAGGGATGAGGGCCTAGGACAGAGACTGGGAGGACACTGGGAGGATATGGTTCATGGCGGGAAGGGAGGAGGGGAAGGGGGAAGAAAGGAAATCAAGAAGAAACTGACCTCACCACCACCACTAACAAAAATAAATCCAACTTTGTGAATTTGGATACGGAAAAGACCACTTAGAGCCGGAAGGACAGGACTTCAGAGATGTGACTGGAGGAAAGATTTTTGTGCTCTTGATCCAAACATTTATTCAGCTGCTGGGTGGAAAACTACAAATGTTTATTTTCTGTGGTGAAATGAATGCAAAATTCTCATACTTTGATTCTGAAGATTTGACTGGACTGCACTTACATTATCTTAGTTGGAAAGCCACCTGACAAATGATATTTTTTTTCCCAAGGCCTCTGGCTGGGGTCTCTTTGCAAATCTGACCTCAGTATGGACATCTGTTCATCGCCACTGATCCCCACAGCTGCTCTGATCTCATGGACATCAGTCCACACCAATCAATCAAGTTGTTGAAAGGAATGGAGACATTCCAATAGTAACGATGATAAGAATAATTACTTATTTTATATCACTTTGAAACAGTATAATAGATAGAATAATAAACTTACTATCAGGAAGACCTGAAGTTGTCAGGTCAAGTAGAGGAACATTTAATATTAAGTGCTTATTGTGTACCAGGCACTGTGCTATTTTCAAGGGATAGAAACAGAAGCAAAAAGAATTTATAAAAAGACATTTTCTCTCCTCAAGGAGCTTATTTTTTAATGAAGAAGACAACACATAAAAACCTGTGTTGGGGCGGGGGGTAAAGTGAGGGAGAAAGAAGTCTGAAGGGTCAGGAATGGGGCTCATCTGGCTGATCTGGGTAGAGGGCCTTAAAATAAAGGTTCTGGGAGGAACTGGATTCAAATCCTGATTCAGACACTGTGTAACTCTGAGCAAACCACTTAACCTCTATAAACATCAGTTCCCTTTAACTGTAAAATGGAGGAGTTGGACTCCATGGCCTCTAAAGTCTCTTCTGGCTTTAAATCTATAATCTTAGGACAACATCAACCATTTAATCTACAGTCATTTATTAAACACTTACTGTTTGCTAAATACTATATTTAGCCCTGGGAATACAAAGAAAAAAAATAATCAGTCCCTGTTTTGCAGGTGCTTATATTTGTTTATTATTATTATTTTTGCAACAAACATTTATTTTATTTTTTCCAGTTACATGTAAAGGTAGTTTTCAACATTCATTTTTATAAGATTTAGAGTTCTAAATTTTTGTCCCTCCCTCCCTTTCCTCCCCCTTCCACAAGACAGCACCGAACATGGTATAGGTTATATATGTTCAATCCACAAGTGCTCTTTTTATCAGTTCTTTTTATGGGTATGGATAGTAAGCTTCATCATTAGTCCCTTGGGATTGTCTTGGATCATTGTTTTGCTGAGAGTAGTTAAGTTATTCACAATTGCTCATCAAACAATACTATTGTCACTATGCACAATGTCTTCCCAATTCTGCTCCTTTCTCTATACATCATTAGTTCATATGAGTCTTTCCAGGTTTTTCTGGGATCGCCCTGTTTGTCATTTCCTATAGCATAATACTATTCTACTACAATCATATACCACCACAGCTTCTTCAGTCATTCCTCAATTGATGGACATTCCCTTGATTCCCAATTCTTAGCCACCACAAAGAATTACTATAAATATTTTTTGTATAATTTCCCCCCTTTTCTCTTTTTCATGATTACTATTGTTAACTGTTTCTCTCTATCCTTCAAAGTCCCTTTTGAGCACCTCTATGGCCTGAGACCAATTCAAATTTTTTTCTTGGAAGCTTTAGATGTAGGGAACCTGACGTTGACATCTTCCTCTGAGGGTGCACCTCGATCTTCCTTGTCACTGAAGAAACTCTCTATGGTCCTCACCTTTCTCTGTCTGCTCATCTTGCCTTTCTTTTACTTGCCTTTTAGCTCCTTAAAGTGGGGCACTGTTTCCAGGTTGCACTATCCCAACCTTCAGGAGGTCCCAGGTGGTATGATTTAAGGAGGAACAGGTTCTTCATTCACCTGGCCTGTTCCCTGGTCCATAGATGACCCCCCCCCCCCACTTGCTAATCAACCAGCTTTGTGTGTTGTGGTTGTCAGCTCTGATGAGCCTGTGCCTCTCCCCTACCTGGGCCACTGCCACTAAAGCCTACCTCTTGGTTCCTAGCAGGGGTGAAAAACCCAAGTTCTACCTCAGCACCAGTAGAGACCCCTGTAACCTCCCCTCTTCCAAGGGCTCAGCCCTCTCACCAGATTGTGAGTTTAGTTCCATATGACACTGGCACTGCAGCTGATTCAGAGGCTCTGGGGGTCTCTTTCTCTGGTGAGGCCTACCTGAGACTGCATCTGTGTTGGCATGACTGGGGTTGGTCTCCACTCCTATCTTAGCACAGCAGCTCCCTCCTTCTGACCTTCCAAGCCATCCTTGGTTGGAAAATGATCTCAGCACATTCTTCTGTGGATTTTGCTGCTCCAGAAATTGTCCTATGGCATTATTTGGATGTTTTTTGGAGCAATCGTGTAGTGAGTTTGAGACCTCACTGCCTTTCTTCTACCATCTTGGCTCTACTACATTCTGCTTTAACATTATTACCCTGAAAGAGTTTGAATGTAACTAAATCCAGGCGCTTATATTTGAATACAGCCTATAAATCCACGTGTACATAAAGGATGCATATTAAATAGATACAAGGATAGTTTAGAGAGTAAAAGTGGGGAGGGAGCATGGAAGTGGGAACATTCTCCTTCTAAAAATGAACCAAGTTTTAAAGGAAGTGAGGGAGACTAAAAGGCAAAGGGGAGGAAGGAGAACATTCTAGGCATTGGAGAAAGCCATTGAAAAGGAACAGTGTAATTTGGCTGAAGCATCTACACCACCAACGGCCAACGCTGAGTGGCCAAAATGAATTCTTGATCAAGCCTGCTTTTCTTCACCATATGAGTTTATCTGGGGCTCTGAATTCTCCTAATATACCTATAACACGACTCAACATTACCAGATATATCCTTTCTTGACATGGAAAAGCAGAATTTTCTTGTATTAAAAATAGACATACATAAAAAAAAAATCACTGGTTCATAACACCAATTGTCATTCATGTGAACAGTCTGACAAGGTAAGTTGCAGGGCAGGTGCTTGTTTACACTGGTAGAGGATGTTTCATCACTGGGACTTCACTTGAAATGTTTCCTCACAACAATCCCATTGAGTCTCTGCTGACTCCAGTCTACTCTCCACTGAACTGTCAATGTGATCTTCCTTATTGTTCCTCACACAAGACATTCCATGTCTCAATTCTTGCCATTTTGACTGGCTGTCCCAAATGCCTGGAATCCTCTCCCTCCTCATCTCTGCCTCTTGGCCTCTCTGGTTTCCTTCAGGTTCCAGGTCAAATCCCACCTTCTACCAGAAGCCTCCCCATTAATGCTCCTAGTACTTTCTATTTGTTGACTGTCTCCACTGTAGCATGTCTGGAGCTTGTTTGCATGTTGTTTCCATCATTGCTGGGATCTCCTTGAGAGGTTGGCCTTCTTTGTCTCCCCAGTGTTTAGCACATAGAGCCTAACACATAGTGGGAACCTAATAAGGGAACCTGAGGAACAGGTAATGGAACTGGTTGGTCACATAGCTAATGAGTGTCAATGTAGGGGCTTCTAAGACGAAGCCTCTTTCCAGTGTCCTCGCTGTATGCCACCCATTTTGCCATTGAAATTACATTAAACCCCTAGCATACTTATCCAGTTCCCATACTGGCAACCTCAGTTTTCCCCTTCATGTTGTTTTTCAGTCATGTTTAACTCTTGTTGACCCCATTTGGGGGTTTTCTTGGAAAAGATACTGGAGTGGTTTTCCATTTCCTTCTCTGGCTGCTTTTATAGATGAGGAAACAGATAAACAGGATTAAGTGACTCGCCTAGAGTCACATAGCCCATAAGTGTCTGAGGCTGGATTTGAGCTCATGAAGATGAATCTTTCTGATTCTAAGCCCAGTGCTCTGTCTATTGAACTACCTAGATGCCCATTCCCTACATAGTATCTCTGTACTGACTGAAGAGCTCTCTAACCCATTTCCCTGCCTCCAGTATCCTTTTACAATCCATCTTATCTACAGTTGTCAGAATTGCCTTCTGAAAAATTGCTTTATATATCTTTTCTGCTCATAATCCTGTAGTGACTTCTTGTTGTTTACAACAGAGGTATCAAACACCCATGCCTCTCACAATACTCTGGAGTGCACTGGTACCAGATGAAAATGCAAGTGGGTAATATTTAACAAAATAAATAAAAATACAAAAATAAAAGTACAGAAAACCACATATTGACATTATCTGTGTTTTGTTAAGTCAATATGTGGCCTGCAGGGATCCTTATGTAGTGTTTAGTGGCTCTATTTCTTTTGAGTTTTACACCACTGTTCTACAAAACAAAAAAGGAACTCTTTAGATTGTGTCCTGGGCCTTTAAGATGGAGCAATATGTGATATGGAGAAAGAAGAGGCCAGGTGACTGATATCTTTGTCCTGAAGGCAGAAGGGACAGCTCTGGCCAGTGTGGAAATTGTCTGATCACTGAGAATCCAGGCAGCTGGTAAATTAGCTTTGTCCCATCCTTCTCTTTCTGTCCAAGAAGAAGATTAAGGTACAATGTAGAATTTTTCTGTACTTTAAAGTTGTTTATTTGTTTTAAATAGGACTTTAAAAAACTATCTCACTAAAGATAAAATCTGATCTATTTTTAACTGCTTCATTGTTGTTCTTAATTGTAAAGAAAGGTTATGGGAAGAAAGAGCAATATTTAGTTTAAGGATATAGAAGTACAAAAAAGTCCAAGGTTTGAGCCTTTGTCCAAAAATGGAAGACTTTCTTCTGACTAGGGTCAAAGCCAAGTTGAAAGAGAATATGATGATTATAATTCCTTGACTTAGGACAAATTTTCCAAAAGGCTGAACTAAACTGAATCTGGAGTTTTCCTTTTGCTCTTCAAACTAAAATGAGTCACAGTGCCATTTTGTTGTCTGGGGGCAGAACTAGGATGTTTGGTCCTGTGGTCTAACAGTCATCCTCTCTCCAGGCATCTTCAAAGAAGGCATCTCCACAGAGATGGAGTCAAGGGACTAGGGAAGGGATTTCCCAATGGGAGATAAAAAGGGTGTGGCTAATTCAAAATAACAATACTCTCATAAATCAAAGAGCATTTCCATTTCATTTAGAGAGGATAGAAGAGACAGTCAATAAAATCATTTCATCCTCCTCTTTCAATACACAAAAGGCTACAATTTTTCATAAATTCCCATGTCAGTGGAAGGGAGCAATTCCTTGGGAAATTGTTACTCAATATCCAAAACACTTCCGTAACATCAGCTGTGCTATTTTGTTTCTCAGTTCCATCTCTTATACTTCCCTTGACATGGTCTTCTGTCCATTTGCTACTGTTGCTCCACCCTGCTTCTATAGTTAATATTCATTCACTGAAGCTCTGTCCTTACTTATAGCCCTCTGCTTCCAAAGCTGCCATTTTCTGTTTCTAGGCTGATTTGCTGTTGTCGTCTTGCTTAAGCTGTCATTTGCTTCTGTGGCTGCTTATATTTCCTTGGGACAGGGGGAATATGATGACTCTTTTGGGGAAATAATCATAAACCAACATGTCTCAGGGCTAATCAACACATTTTTAGTTATTTTTGTTAACTGATCTTATACTATACCCAACCTATGCATAAAAGAATTGCAGAGGGGGCCATCAAAACAGTTTAATTATTGTACCTTCTTCATAGAAAGGTATCCATCTTTCACTCCTTACTGAGTCAAGAAGAGGAAACAACTTTAAATTACCTCGTTCCCCTCCCCAGAGTTTAGGTTGTATGCCCACTTCTGGTTGAGTCTTTCTAGGCTGGGGATATACACACATACACACATACACCTTTACTTTTATTTTTTCTTTTTGACTCCTGCATGTCCCCTGGCACTAGGTGCCAGGGGACATGCCAATTGTCCTAAAGTTTTGATAAGCTTCAAGAAGGCATTGAGCAACCAAGGAGGAAGAGGGAGATGAATTAGTGACCTTTGCCCCTGTATTTCTTTTATCACAGCAAAAAGTCCCTGGCCCCCTTACACATGTTTTCATGCCAGAACATTCTCTTCTTCATGGCCTTTAGGGATGGATATTGGTATAGGCAAAGTCCCATGTCTTGGGGTGAAGGTTTTTCAAAGCCCTCCAGGGGACTGTAACACACAGGGGAAGAAAGAAACAAGTACACAAATCTCAGGCTTTATCCAGAGCCCAAATATTATTTGTACCCACTCTGCCTGTCCTCCTCTACTAGAGCATAAGGTCCCTGTGGGAAAGTATGTAGTCCTGTATCCCCAGCATAAAGCCTGAATGCATAAGTTTAATGAATGTTGGAGAAGATGAAGATGGAGAAGATAAAGGAGAATGAGGAGATGGAAATGGAGGAGATGGAGAAGTGTACAGAAAACTAAGATTATCCTGCAAGCCCTACAGAAATTTAGGAAAGAGATGTAGCCTTTACCTGAAGATAATGCTGGCTATAAAATGTGTCCCTTTTAGTCAAAACAGTTGTATGTAAAGGTATAGCTAAGATGTAATACAGTAACAAGAGATGCCAGATGGCGGAGGTGCCATCTTCATGTAACCTTGCTTTCCAGCCAATCCTGGTGGGTTTTACATGCTGACACTTAGACATGACTCCAGATTGGTTAAGAGAAATGCTAACACAAGGTTGTGTGAGTATGTAAGGTGGAATTGGTATAAGAGCTTTGGAGGAGACACATTCTTTGAGAGGGACAGGGAGACAGAGAGACAGAAACAGAGAGAGAAAGGGGGATAGAGGTGGGGTGTGGAGGCTTTGGAAACAACAGACATATAGGGGAAACTGACTCTTCAACATGTGTCTGATTTTCACCTTGCCTCACTAGAAACTGGGGAATTCCCTTGGGTGAGATTGAGGCCTCTTTCTTGGTTGAGCTTAGATCTCATCTTGCTCCCATTTCAAGAACTCATATTTTTCTACTACATTCTAATCTGTACATTTTTTCTAATTTCTTTTTGCTTGGAGAGGTGAGTTAACTCATTATTTACTATTTGGGTTTTTTTTGTTTGTTTTTGTTTTTTGGGGGGGAGGGTTAATATTCCCTATTTATGATGGTTTTTTTATATAACCAGCACCCTGATGCTTCATCTCCATAATAGTCTGTTGGTTGATCTGCCTGCCTCGAGTCTCTTTCCACTCCAGACAATCCTCCACTCAGCTTCCAAAGGGATTTTTCTAAAGAACAAGTCCCACCATCTTACAAACCCTCCCCTCCTCAACAAAACACTGCATTTCCCAATTCCAGGCACTTTCACTGGCTGTCTCTCATGCCTAGAATGCTCTCCCTCATCACCTCTGCCTCCCAGCTTCCTTGCCTTCCTTCCTTGCATTTCCTACCTTTTATAGGAATTTTGTTTCACAATCGTTCTTCATTCTAGTGCCTTGTTTTTGTTGACTATTTCCTATTGGTCCTATATGAAGCTGCTTTGACCAGCAATTCTTTGCATGTGTCTCCTCCATTAGAATGAGAGTTCCTAGTGGGCAGGGACTGTCTTTTTTTTTTTCCTTTCTATTTCAAGCACTTGGCACAGTACATGGCAGGTGATTAATAAATGTTTATTGTCAGACTGATTGACTGCATGTAGACCATTGAAAAACAGGTTGATCATGTTTCACTTATCTTGGGCTTTGCTCCCTACCATTTTAATTTTTTACCTCAAAGACAAAAATTGTTCTTATTGGAGGAGAAAACAAAAGCAAATCAAAGATTAACTTGTTCAGCCTTCTCATTGCAATGCATTATTATCCTCTCCACCAATCTCTCCCTAACCAACCTTCTTATGTGTTCTTCCTTTTAATTGTTTTAAAAAAATAAAATACCTGTTTTGGTTGCCCTTAGCATTGATCATCAGCTCCCATTCATTCTGAATTTTAGCACTTCTGACACAATTCTTCCAGGGCCATACTACCTATTTATAGTCATTCTTAGTTAATTACAATTGATCCTATTTCCTAATTGTGTCTTTTTAAAATATGAGTTTGTTTGAGTCTCCTCTCTCTCCTTGGGTTGCTTTGCTTTTTATTTTTTTATTCTAAATCAACTATATGCTTATCTTCAGAATTTCAATCTTAAGAGCTTCCCATCCCCCTTTCAAAATATTAGGCCACTGGATCCTACCTCTGAACCCTTTAAAATCTTCCCCCAACTAGGGTATACAAGAGAACATAGAGGGTTTTATTTTTCTGTATAATAAACTCTATGATAGAGTTGTGTATTGGATTATTTCTGAAAGATCTCAGGTTTAGGATCAAGAAAAGAATGAATACTTTCAGACTATAATAACACTAATTGCACTTTCACTAACATCATTAAAGATTGCAGTAATATTATTGAAAAATCAGACCCCAGTAACAATTGTAGTCAGAGTGAACAGATTTCTCTTCCATCTCTGTCTCTCTGTCTGTCTCTGTCTGTCTCTGTCTGTCTGTCTATCTCTCTCTATATATATATATATGTGTGTATGTGTGTGTGTGTGTGTGTGTGTGTGTGTGTGTGTGTATACACACTGTCTCTGTCTCTCTGAATGTTTCTCTGTCTCTGTGTCTCCCTCTCTTCCTCTGGCTCTCTCACCACAGAAAAATCCCTGCGAATATGTAACACTAGGAACTGAACACAATAATCTAGATGAGGCCTGACCATATCAGAATGCAACTGAATTCTCACCTCTCTCTCATCTGGACACTCTGTTTCTCAGCTCTGTTTAATTATCATATCAGCTTAAACAGTTGTCATATTGCACCTTTGCTTCATGATAAGCTACCAGTCCACTAGAACCCCTAGATCTTTTTCATGTAATAAGAAATGCCAAATCTTTGCTACCCCCCAAATTAAAACATCTGACAAGATTTCTCACACTATCTTTGTGGACAAGACATAAGGACATGGACTAGATGATATTACATATTGAGGTGAGTTTGGAATTTGTTGTATGAATAGACCCAGAAAAGTCTATACTGGGCTGATATCAGTTTAAAAGAAAATCTCTGGCAATAGGTCTCTGTACTTGGCTCTGTACTGTTAAATGTTTTTACTAATGACTTAGATATGGGCAAAAATGGTTTGCTTATCATAACTATCTTCTCTTATCTTGTACTTGTGAATTTGATTTCTTTTAATCCAAGCATAAGGCTAAATTTATTTCTACTAAATTTCATCTTATTAGATTCTGTTTAATCTTCTTCAATACCTTTTTGGAGTGTACTTCTGTCATCTGCTATAACAATGATGTCTCACAGCTTTGTGCTGTTTGAAAATTTGATAAGTGTACCATTTATTTTCATCCAAGTTTATGAAAATGTTGAACAGCACAGAGCCCAGCACAGATCTCTCCACCAGAGACATTTCTTTAAATTGACATTAACTCGTTATTGACTACTTTGGGTCACTTCATGCAAAAAATTCCAAACCCAATGAACAATAACATCATCTAGTCCACACTGTCCCATCTTGTCCACAAAAATAGCGTGAGAAATTCTGTCTAAAGTTTGAAAGATTGTGGCAACAGGGCTCCAAAAACAAAGTAGAGGCCTATCAATTGATAAGGGCTCAAAATTGTGGTATATGAATGTAATGAAACATGACTGCACTTTAAGAAATTATGAATCTGAAGAATTCAGAGACATGTATAACTTTTATGAAGTAATGCAAAGTGAAATAAGACAACCCAGAAAACAAATAAATGACTAAAACAGTGTAAATGGAAAGAACATTGGACATTGTAATTATGAGTAAATTTAGATCCTGAGAATAACTGAAAAGAAAATGCAGCTCCCTCCCTTTTTTTTTTAATTTTGTGGGGCAATGAGGGTTAAGTGACTTGCCCAGGGTCACATAGCTAGTAATTGTCAAGTGTCTGAGGCCAGATTTGAAATCGGGTCCTCCTGAATCCAGGGCCAGTGCTTTATCCACTGTGCCATCTAGCTGATCCCAGCCATGCTGATTTTTATTGTTTCCCACTTCTCCTTTGAGATGTCCACAAACTATCCTTTAATGACAAATTCTGGAATTTTTTCAGAACTTGAAGATAAACACTCTGGTCTATAGTTCGTAGACTCTTTTCTTCCCTTTTAAAAAAAATTTAAATCAAGATAGCATTTAGCTTCCTTCAGTCCTGCAGCCCTCTCCCATTATCCATAAACTCTCAAAGATTACTGAGAGTGGTTCAGTGATCATGACCTCCAGTTCTTTCCCTATTCTTGGTTTGAGTTCTTCCAGGCCTGGTGGTATGAACTCGTCAGGGCCAATTAGATGCTCTCTATTCCCAGATTAGTTTCAGGTCCTGATTGCTATTTCTATTCTGTCCTTTCCAGTTCAAAGATTATTCTTATCTGCAGAAATTACAGAGGCACAAGAAGAATTCTATTGCTCTACCTTCTCTCTATAGTCTTGTTTTAACAGCACAGTCTCCCAGAGGAGCAACGCTGTCCCTTTCTTTGATCTGCCTCTTTCCCCCAAAGTTTCTTTTTAAAAAGCCCTTTTTTGTTGACCTTAGCATTCATTACCAATGTCAACTCCCTGTGAGCTTGATTGTGCTCATTGGACTATGCCATCATTTACATCCATCCAATCTTCCCTGCTCAAGCTTGTATTTTCTACATCTTTTTTTTAATCAAAGTTGAGAGATGTATCCTTTGAGCATACTCATCAGGCTCTTTAGGCTGCTGCCCCTCTTCTTCCTAATCAGAATTACTTCAGTTTGCACCTTAAAAATGTGTTTCTTGACAGCATCCCTTCCCTCCTGGGCCAATTTTTTTTTTGCGGGGCAATGAGGGTTAAGTGACTCACCCAGGGTCACACAGCTAGTAAGTGTCAAGTGTCTGAGGTCAAATTTGAACTCAGGTCCTCCTGAATGCAGGGTCAATGCTTTATCCACTGCACCACCTAGCTGCCCCTCCTGGGCCAATTTTGATAAACTTTTAGACTCTGAGATCCCATCTATCCTTCCTATTACCTCTAAAAAATCACTCTCCCTAAATCTAGGATTCATGTGAGACTGCATCAAGCTTTCCTCCTCTTCTCTATCAGGAATTCTAAGATAAAAGAGTCACTTCCACCCAATGTTCCCATTATTTCTATCTCAGCAACAAGTTCTTCCTTACAGATCTGAATCAGGTCCCGATGAACAGTTCCTCTTTTTATTGTTTTCTCTGTGTTTTAAAAGATGAAATTATCATTAATGCGAGCCAAGAATTTATCAGCTGCTCTTGGCAAAGAGAGCTCTGGCAGATGTTCAGATAATTGATGTTCATGATCATTGCTATATCATGTCTCCATGACTCATTTTTTATCTGTTCCTCAAACTCATCTATTGTTACATAAGAACAACAACAACAACAACAGCTAGCATTTATATACTGTTTGCCAAGTACTTTACAAATATCTCATCTGTGCAGAAAGAGCACAGGCTCTGGAGTCAAGTGACCTTGGTTCAAATTCCACCTCTGACTTGGGGAAATCATTTCAGCTCGTCGGTCCTCGGTTTCTTTCAATGTAAAATGACTCTATAGAAGATGAGTTTGTACATTTTCCTCATCTCTCCTCTATACTCCATCACCACTATCAGCTGCTTTACCACTGCACCCTAAAGACCACTGGGTCTTTCTATCTCCCTTACATCTGCTCCCTCCTATATGGTCTCCCTCTATTGGAATGTGGGCTCTTGTCAAAACAAGAATGTCTCCCTTTTCTGTTGGTATCCCAGTGCTTTATTAAGAGATTTATTAAGTGCCTAATAAATACATTTTTCTTTCATTTAGATTGCTACACTATCCCATTTCGTTAATTTTGTTCATTTGAGATATAGCAAAGATGGCAAAAGGGAGTTTGGGGGTTCTATGAACTATGACTAACAGAGTTACATAACATTTAATTTAGGCCTAACTGAGAGAGTAGGGAAGGTATTGTCAAGGATGTAGCTCTCACTGACTGTATGATAGAAAGGCTTTGTCACTCATTCCTCCAGTGCTTTCTGTGTCCAAGACACCATACTATTAAAATTTCCCTGTTTGTCATTAAAACCCTCTCCCCATCATCTGTCTCTGTCTCTACTTCCTTCCCCCCATTTTCATCTGTCCATTTTTTCTTCCCTCCCTCTCCTTCCTTCCTTCCTTCCTTCTTCCTGTGCACACAGTTATGCCACAGTAGTAAAAATGAGTCTGAAGTTTCAGACTGTCTTCTTTCTAATGCTCCCTATAGGCAGCCCTTCAGAGTTGGGGAGTTTATACTGCCAATAGTTGATGACTTCTTATCCCCATTGCTAGACAGCCCTACCTCCCTGATTGTGATAAATGGGGGTGGCCCACATTGAGTTTTGTTGTACATCCTTCATTTTTGAAGAGGACCAATGACATCACAGGTGATGTCTTGACTTGGAAATGAATTGGATTTGTGAGGCTGAGTTGCACAAAGTCATCAGCCTCACTCTCTCTTCCTGAGTCACTGAAATCCTGTGGCAGGACAAAAGTCAAGACAACTGGTGATGGTCCAGGATGCAGTGGATGAGCTTGGTGTCTTCAGTGGCTGACTAAGCTCTAGGGGCTCTATAATGCCTGCTTCAGGTGCCTTCATTGGCCATTGGAACAAAGTGTTTTCATTGTCTCCATGATGGGGGTGGTGGGGTGCTTGGGATAAACATCCCCTTAACTCACTGACAGGTTTGAGGCATGTCAGTTCCCCTCAAACTGGTTTAGCCAGTCTTCCTGAGACAGGCTACCAGGGTGTGGTCATTGCACATGCCACAGCTTCTTGGAGCCACAGGTGAGAATTGGGTAAAGGGAATGAGAGTATTATAACAATGTCATAGTAGACTATGAGGAGATGGGGGGCAGCAGATTGAGATTAAGAGCCAGGCCAGAGTGAAGAGTATGTGAAAATATTGGGGGAAGGGTCGAGGGGCCATCATAACAAAAAGCCAAATAAGTGATTGGAAATTTATAGCACACAAGTCCTTCAGGGCAAAGCAGGGTAGGAGAACCAAAGCCCAACCAGGCCTTCAGCAATCAGGAAATCAGTAGGAGCTGAAGGAGTAATGGGAAGTGGGGGAGTAGTGGGGACAGACAGTATCATGAAGAGTACACTGGCAGTGGGGCTCAGGAGGCTAATCATGCCTGTGGAAGTTTGATCATATCACTCCTCTCTGGGACTCAGGGTCCTCATATGTAAGAGAAAACGTGAGTCTGGGTAATGGAACTCCGAGGTCCTTCCAGATCACTTCTAGCTTCTAAGGGATTTCTAGCTGTGTAACATGCTAAGATTCTCTGATGCTTCGAGATCCTTCAATGAAAAACGTTGTTTATAGTCAGCTGGCCCCAGATAGTATGGGTTTTAAGTCTATCCTATTTGTATGTGGGCCTGGCAACCCAATCTTCATAATTCAATACTAAATATTCTTCACTAACATTATTTTATCTTCAACTGACTTCAGCAATGGCCTCCTGACCCACAATGGGTGTGACACTATGTGAAGTCACTGGATTTGGGGAATGTTTGGCTGAGCTGTAGCTTAACAGATTCTGTTAAAGCATTCTGCCATGAGCTTGGACTAAAGGAATTCAATTATTGGTGTCCTGGGCCCCATCCAATCAGCCCAACCATTTCTGCAAAGTGGCAGATTTACCAAAGCTAAAACTCATCAAGAAACAGCCCAATTAACTCCATTAATGTGTATTTCTCTCTCCTGCCACAGCTCCTGAGCTGTTTTCAATCACTATTATCACTGGACTGCCTCCTGGCCCCTGAAAATGGGGTGCCATTAGCAGCAAGTAAGGATTATAGAATCAGAGTATTTTCCAATGATTGTAGGTAAGTCAGAGGAGTGGGGAAAGCACTGAGTTTTTAATTCAAGCGACCTAGATTTAAATTTTAGCTCTGCCACTTACAAATAGTTATTTTCTTTCTCTTGGTCTTAGGTTCCTTATTCATAAAATGAAGGGGTCAAAGCAGATCAGGAGTTTTTAACCTGGAGTCCATGAACTTTATGTGTGTGTGTGTATATACACACACATAGGTATTGTTTATGTGTGTATACATACACACATACATATACATATATGCATGTGTATATATTCACATATATATTTGCTAACAATATTTCCCCCAAAATGGTTTCTTTTGAAATCCTATCCATTTAATAAAAATTTAGAAACATTATTCTGAAAACTGCCAAAGGGATCCAACACAAATGAACTTTGAGAATCCCTGGACTAGAAGATCCCTAAAGTCTCCTCTAGCTATAATATTAGTCATTTTTTCAATCAATCAGCAGGATTTATTAAGTGATTTCCATGTGCCAGGCATTGTGCTAAGTCCTGGGGCTATAAAAGAAAAATATAAAATACTTCCTCCCCTCAACTAGTTTACATTCTATCTGAAGACACATGTCTATAATAAACATTCATAAAATATATTCAAGAGAAATACAAGACAATGGTGGTGGTGGAGAAGGTCACTAGCATCTGGACATATCAGGCAAAGCTTCCTATAGGAGGTGGCCCTGGAGCAGAGTGTTAAGGGGAAAATAAAATAAAAACAAAGAATTCTTTTTTTTTTTCATTTTTTTTCAGGGCAGTGAGGGTTAAGTGACTTGCCCAGGGCCACACAGCTAGTAACTGTCAAGTGTCTGAGGCTGGATTTGAATTCAGGTTCTCCTGAATCCAGGGCCGGTGCTTTATCCACTGCGCCACCTAGCTGCCCCCTTAAAACAAAAAATTCTAAGAGGCAGAGGTGAGAAGGGCATGCATTCCCAAACCCCAAAGTAGGAGATAAAATCCTGTGGCACCTGTAAAATAATCTAGTTTAATTCTTTCATTGCCTTGGGACAACAACTGAAGCCCAGAGAAGGTCACATACTAAGACTATGGCAGAGCTGGAAGGGGAACCAAGATCCCCTGGTTACTAGCCCAGTTTTCTTCGCATGACACTGGGCTACCCCCATTGATTTGCTCCCTGGCCTCATCTTTGCATGATTTGATCTGGAGATGTGATTCAGAGAGACTGATGCTTTTTTTAGGAATCCAGCCACGTCCTTTGTCAGGCCGGCTGGGTGGGGACCTTTCAGTGGCAAGGCAATGTGTTTTCACAATGCGGTAAAACTCCCATTACTCACTGGTGGTGAACAAAGGACATTGAGTCTAATGAGCTTTGTCTGTGGTGTGTGTATACGCAGCTCTTTATTACAAGCCCTGTCTGGGCCATTCCATGTCACATATTCCACACTCATGGCATTTGATCCTCTATTGATCTCACCCATGGCCTCCTCACCCTTGGAAAAGTTGTGAGTGAGGCAGATAAGCCAAATAAATGCCTGGCATGACAGAAAGAACACTGATTTGGGAATTATGATTTCAGCACTGCCACTCATTAGCTACCTCTGGGTGACCTTGGACAAGTCACCTTCCTTTTGGGCCTCAGTTTTCCTCCCTGCAAAATAAAGGAGTTAGACTAGACTATTTATAGCAAAAGTATCTTCCACTGCTAATAGTTCCAAATTCTGTGTGTGTGTGTGTGTGTGTGAGAAAGAGAGCAAGTTTGTGTGTCCATGTATGTGTTTGGGGTGTAGGGTGGGGTGGGGATTCTGGGGGAATAAAGGGAAAGAAAAAGGAAGAGGAAGAGAGATGAGGAAAATGAGGAGAAAGAAAAAGGGAGATGGGGCATAATGAGATAGACCCAGAATAAGAAAATGGGAAAGCTAAAAACAGAGGAGGAGAGAAAGGGGGAAAAAGAGAAGCTCAGTAGATTTTGAGCCTGCTGCTGTTCAGAGGTCTCAATCATCATAATAAAATAATAGTTATTATTACTGATATTTACATAGTCTTAAGGAATTTTTAAAGTGTATTCTAAATATTACTTCCTTCCGAATATTCTTACCTCTTCCTTAGGATGAGATGGAGGAGGCCTTACCATTGACCTTGCTACTGCTTTCTAAGGTCCTGCAGGCCTTTACTTCACCATCAGCCTCAACATGCTGCAGTCCCCCAATGCTGTCACTGACCTATTTATGTAACCTAAGCTCCCATTGATGTATCCATAGGATGGCCATGATTTTCTATCTTCTCTGTAGCTACAGTTTCTTTACATGTTGTCTTCCCAGTTTGAGATCAAATTCTTTGAACCTGGAGACTTAAATGCAACTTCTTTCTCTAGCCTTTAGCACAATGCTTGGCACATAGTAAGCACTTAAAAAAATACTCATTCATCCACTGACCTTTGGACCTTTGATCAGTAGTTATCCATTATTCTTAGGTTTATAGCTATTCCACTTCTTAAACTTTTAGTCTCTCTACTGTTAAGGAGAACTCCAAAGTTTCCTGGTAGAATAGAATTATTCTCTGGGCAGAAGTGACAGAGCAGAGCAATATCATCACCCCTTAATGGCCAGATGGAATTAAACTAAGGCATTCATATTGTAGAGGGAAGAGCATGGAATTTGAAGTGAGAACATGATTTCCAATCCTGGCTCTCCTATTTATTACCTGTGTACCCCTGGGCCAATCATAAACTCTCAAAGCCTCAATGGAGTTTTTGCTAAATTATCTCTATACTCCCTTTTCACTCTTTCTCCTAAGATCTCCATGTCCCCTGACCTAAAAGAGCCTCACCCACCCCTCTCCCAAGTAATTTGCAACAAGGCTCAAACCCTGTCTTCCCTTGGGATCAGATGTCAGCCAGAGCATAGCATGTGAACATCTGTTTGTTTTCACCAGGCAGGGTAGATTGGTTAAGACTGGAACATGAAGTCCACAGCTGGGGAACCCAGTGCACTCACACTCATCATCCATCCCCTGATTAGCATCTAGCCAAACAGCTGTTCAATGCAGCAGGGCGTATGGTGCTCAAATCAGCCAATTAATTCATCTCAGGTGGTGACAAGGTGAGGCCCACCATCCACTTTGATTCTTTGTGGCCAAGAGCATCCCACTGATTATTACACATTTTTCATCTTGGGGAATCATCAGTCAGCTGATGTTTTATAAAAATTTGACCTCCCATTTCCATTGTTTCCTCACAACAAGGTGTGTGTGTGTGTGTGTGTGTGTGTGTGTGTGTGTGTGTTGGAGGGGTGTTTCTGGGGGTGAAGAAGTACTTTTACAATGCAGACAGCAGGAATGGGGGTGAGATCAGAGGAGCACCTTTATGCAAGATTTTCATAGGGGCATCATACCTTATGAGAAAACTACTGCCTCTTTTAGTTAACTTCTCAGAGGCAGTTGTGCCAGATGTGTCTGATTCATGTTGCCAAGTGCTGGCTCTTTTTGCTCACCTGTCCCTCTGTGAGTAGTTTCTCCTGGCATCCTGATGACTCTGCTGATATCTGAGCAGGGAACCTGTTGCTTTAAAAGAGCCCCCAGGGGGCAGCTAGGTAGCACAGTAGATAAAGCACTGGCCCTGGATTCAGGAGAACCTGAGTTCAAATTCAGCCTCAGATACTTGACACTTACTAGCTGTGTGACCCTGGGCAAGTCACTTAACCCTCATTGCCCTGGAAAAAAAAAGAAAGAAAAAAAAAGAGCCCCTAAACCTCTTTATTTCAATAGTGCTTTTGAATGATGACCAATCTATGATTTCATAGCCAGTGAAAGCAAGCATGGCTGGGAGGGAGAGGGGGAGGAGAGGAAAGGAGGCATAGAGAGATCCAGAGAATGGATGAAAGAATAAGGCATTTATCAAATGCTTACTATGGACAAAGCACTGGAAATTCGAATAGAAAAGTAATCCGACCCCTGCTTTCAAGGAGCTCACATTCTAAAGGGGTGTGGTGATGGGTTGGGGAAGGTTTCACCTGTAATTCAGAATGGAGAGGTCCCATTGCCCTTAGGGTACATCAGCAAGGTGGATGATAGGGCCTCTTCATTGATTGTCATCTCCACTAAAAAAATAATATGTTTCTGATGTTGCACCATTGGGCAGTGCCAAGAACCATGGTGGCAAGAACTTTCATTGGGTCATCAGCAGTTGTGGCTGTAGCCCTCTCAGGAGAAGTGACCAGGATGCATCTCCATAGATGTTGCTTCCCAGGATGCTGGCTGAGGGCATGGGGCTGGAAGCATTCCTGTTCCTAAAGCTTTTAGATCTAGGTCCCAGGCTGTCTCCATGAGGGTATGAGGGGAGACGGTTACCAAGGTGATGCAGGTCTGTGTGTGTGTGTGTGTGCGTGTGTGTGTGTGTGTGTGTGTGTGTGTGTGTCTGTCTCTCTCTGTCTCTCCCCCTCCCTCTCCTTCCCTCCTCCTCCCTTGCTCCTTCAGCCAGATTGGCCTTCCCTGTGCCTAAAATTTGATGGGCATTTGGTGGGGATACCTGGCACCTTCTCTACAAGACTTGCTTCTCTGAGTGATGGCTGTGAGGGCAGAGCTGAAAGCAAGGCAGGTGGTCTGGGGCAAAACTTCTTAAACCCCATATGGGGTCACTTAAAATTTCTTGCTCAAAAAGGGGTCATTAGTGGAAAAAGTTTAAGAAGCCCTGGTCCTGGAGGTGGGGGTGCTGCCACTCCCAGGGCTCTTTTGCCTTTCTGGAGTGAGCAACAAAGGCAGAGAGAGACAGAAAGGGACAGAGACATCTTCAGAGCATGGTTAACTCCACAGAAGGCTAGGAGAATTGGGTAAGAGGAATGAAGGCTAAGGGGGATCAGTTCTTGAAAGAGCATTAGAATGGTCATTCCCAAAGTATTTGACTCCCCATCCAGAACCCGCAAGCAGCAAGGTGCGTTTCTTCAGAGCTCTCATCAGGTAAAGTAGAGGAGTAGACCACATGTCCCTGTCCATTGCCTGGCAGGTATTTGGCAAGAATTTTGAGCCAACAGAGGAGGAAGAGGAGGAAAGGGAATTCCCTTTGGATAATGCCTTGAATAATTTCCCAAAGTAGTACAGGAGGCCCAGAAAGGCAGTGAGCTTACAGTGAGAGTCTGGGCTCTCTATTTGTAGCAGGGACTTTGTTCATCCTTTGAAATGGTCAGAACTGGAATAAGGCCAAGGCGTGCCTATGTGGAACCAGGGCGGAACCAAGGAGCACATATAGAGGGGAGCTCTGCCTGTTATAACAATTAGAGCTGGCATTTATATAGGTATCATTTTATGAATGCAATGCCTTTTCTATGCATTCTCTCAGCCCTGAATGTGCAGCTGGGGAGCTCAGTGTACTCACACCAATCATCTCATGATTAAATGTCTAGCAAAACATCTGTTGGGTGCATTAGGGCAGATGATATGCAGACCAGCCAATCAATTCATCTCAGGTGGTGACATGTGAGGGCCACTATTGACTTTAATTCATTTGGGCCAACATCATGCCATTGATTATTATAAATTTTCCTTCTGGGTGGATAGTCAATTGGCTGCCAGTTTATTATAGCAATAGCTCACGTTTCCATTCAATCCTTAAGGTTTACATCCTGTTTCCCTCACAAAGACTCTGTGGAGTGGGTTTGGAAGAGGAGCTGTGATTTAATTGGTATTAGGAACTCCCAGCCTGGAAATTTCATCTACAAATGCAAATCTGAGCCCACTCTGCAACTCATAGTTTTGGAGAATTGCCTGGTGCACTGACAGGTTAAGTGATTTATCTGGAATCATAAAGCCAGGCTGTATCAGAAGTAGCATTCAAATCTAGGTGTCCCTGACTCTGCAGCTGACTTTCTATCCACCTCATCTTGTTTCCTTCAAATATGCTTGAGCATATAGCCACAGCTCCAATGGACTTTCACTGAATGAGATATTGATTTTTTTAAAAAATTGCTAACATTATTTTGACAGCCTGAGATGACTATCACAGAGACCCAGAGTGGAGGGGAATCTCAGATGCTATTTAGTTCAAAGAAGGCATGGAATACACATCCTTTTTGCAATATTCCTGACAAGTAGCCATCCAGACTCAACTTCAGGAATCTTAAGTAGATTTTGGATTCACTTAATAGTAGTTCCTGGATCTACTTAATAGTAGGTCCTAGATTTACTCAAATAGTAGTTTCTGGATCTACTTAAGAGTAGGTTCTCATTAATGGAGAAATAATTACTTGCCTACTAAAGAAGACTTTTATACAGCTCTAATTATTAGGGTTCTTTCTCTTCTGTTGTCACAGTTTGCCTCTAGGAAGTTTCTACCCATTGTTCCAGGTTCTGCTGTCTGGACCCAAGCAGAATAAATCTAATTCCTCTTCCTTATGATAGCTTTTCCAGTTCTTGAAAATAGCTACCAAGTCATTTTTGAACCTTCTTTTCTTCAGTGAAACATTCTCATTTCTTTTTTGCCCTCTTCCTCCTCTTTTTCCTCCTGATCAGTTACCATCATCATAGCCTACTACTGGCATTGTACTAAAGATACTTTCCATGAATCTACAGATGACCAAAAGGGCAGCTAGGTAGGGCAGTGGATAGCACTCCCAACCCTTAAGTCAGGAGGACCTGAGTTCAAATCCAGCCTCAGATACTTACTAGCTGTGTGATGCTGGGCATGTCACTTAACCCCCTTTGCCTCAGTTTCCTCATCTGTAAAAGTAGCCAGGGAAGGAAATGCCAAACCATTTTAGTATCTTTGACAAGAAAACCCCAAATGGGGTCATGGTGAGTCAGACACAACTGAAATGACTCAACAAAAACAACAGAGGATCACCTAATAATCAGCTTATCAAAACTCATATTCAATTACAAACAGCAATCATGTTATGTACCTGTGTAATAATCTGTCATGCATAAAACTTTTATGAACATTAGTAGAATGGCACTTTGTCCCAGGACCATCTCCATCTAAATTCCATGAAGATAATACCTGCTGACACATATAGTGCTTTACAATTTATAAAGAGCTTGAAATACATTGTCTCATTCAATCCTTACAATAACTTTGTAGCGTCAGTGCTCCTGGTATGGAGCTCTTGTGTCAGAGACCTTGTCCTGACAGGAAGGCTCTAGGGACACTCTGAGGCCCTCTCACTTTTCTGGCTTATTGCCATCACCCAGGTACAGGCTGTGGATGTCAAGATCTGGCACTCCCCAAGGGCTAACAAATCACTCATAAAGCTTCAGAACAGAGAGCAATTGTATTCACCCAGTAAAGAACCCCAAAAGGACTCACCTCAGAGTGCATAGGTAGTCAAGACATGCTCCCTTTGGTACACACTGGAGCATCCTTTCCCAGGAACCTATAGGGTTCCCATAACCTACAAAGCTGCCTCGAATTGGGCTCAAGCAAGAGGGAGGCTAGGTTTGACCACATTCCAGAGGTGCACTGCCTCATGTCGACTTTTACTGAGGAACTCTTCTTCCACGTTGTACCCCAGTGGCAACTCCCTTTTTGTTGTCGATGTCCCTTGGTCCTAGAAGGTCCTTCTCACCACTGCTGCTGTCCCTCATCTAGCTAATGATGCTCATTACTTCCTCTCAAGAAACATTGTGTAGCAACTAGATCATGACTCAATTACTTTGGAACTTCAGCTGACTATGTTCTTGTCCTTTCCTACCTTTGAGGTATTGACTACACCTGGCCCATTTCAACATTCTTTTGTTTCATGCTGAATCTCATAACCCCTGTGCGTCATATGGAGGACCTCTTCAGGGATCTGCGAGGACAACCCTTTCTTGGATCTATCAAGTAGATCCCTGTTTTCTACTCTGGGGTGGTTCAGGTTGGGTCTATTCTACTTAGCTCTTTCTTTCTCCAGAGCTTGAAGAGTGTAAATCCTTTTTAAGTCAACATCTCCACTGAGCCATTTGGGATTTGGAGAGGCACTCTCACTTTCCTTCCAATGCCCATTATCTTCTGGGGCAGCTGTACTTAGTTATGCAAATTACTTCCAGGCTGCTCCTGGGAGATCTTTAAAATGGAAGAGGGAAAGTTGTGGCTCAGAGCAATAGAACCAGTACCTCTCTACAAATATTAACATCTCCATTTTACAGAAGGAGAACTGAGACTCAGATAGGTTAAATGATTTTTTCTAAGGTCACATAGCTAGTGAGAAAACCAGAACTGGAACCCAGGTGTGCTGACTTTAAATTCTATTCCCCTTGTCACTGCTCAATGCTGAGTCTCTTGTGAGGGTATCCCAGATCGAGAGAGCAATGGGGATGGGATAGGAATGAGCATTCTGTGTTTATTATCCAATGAGGAGATTTGTCTGACCAGAACACAGGACATTAACTGACCTTTGTGGATCCACAGGGAATTCACAAACCATTTTAAAAAAACATATATAGAAGATGGAAACAAGGGAAGGTAATAGAGATGACAACAAAAGCATGATGTGTTTCCTTGAGAATAGTAACAGGAATGTTTCAGCTACAGGGCAGATGGAAAGACCTTAAGGTCCTTAAGGTGGGGCAGCCAAGCAGATGCTAATGTAGCTTCATTATTGATTTACTTGGCAAACCTTTTATAAGCTGTTATTAGATGATTATTGTCATGCAATCAATCAGTCCATCATTTTTTTGATCATGCATTTCCTTGATGACATCCTTTATTTTATTTCCTTATAATTCTTTATTTGTCCTGTGTGATGCCTGCTCACATTCTCTATGCATATCTCCATTTCCTATGGGAGGCTATTAAATTCTACAGTTTGTAGCCAGTCAACAACAGAAAAGTGAATACTTTACAAAGGTGATCACCACTCTCATAGCGGAGAGTGAAGGCAGAGTCTGAGTTGAAGAGGATTTCCCAATAGATAATAAAGTGTCTGAGATGCTCCTCTTGAAGGAACATCTTTAGCTGGTTGCATACAGCCTAGAACACTGCAGAGGCTCTTAGATGAGGTGACTACTCAAAAGAGGTTGGCCCAGCCATTCACACAGGAAAACCTATGTGGATGAAGAATAATTATTGTTCAGATTCTGACATCCATTTATATGGACAAACTACAGAACTTGGCCAAGTGCTTTATATGGACAAGTTGGGTTCTTAAATAAAAAATAGCAAGAGAGTGGGCTACAGTGACTTTGAGAAATTGCAAAGATTCTTTAATAGCTCCAAACTTGAAATGCATATCAATCCTTAAAATCCTCATTATTGATATATTTTGTTTTATATTTCCTACATTTCCCCCCTGCATCCTTCTTCCCTGTCCCCAAAACCATCCCAATTGACAAGGATTTTTTTTTTAAAGGAAGAAAGAAAAAAACAGCAACATTTATAGATATTTTAAAAAATCTGATGTTCTTTGCAAAGTTCCTTGCTTGTGGACATCTACTCTACAAAGGACATAGAACAGTTTTCAATTCACATTTCTTTTCTGAGACCAAGCTTAGCCTTTATAATTTAGGAACATTCAATTTCAGTTAGTTTGGAGTTGGTGTTCTCATTTATATTATTGCAGTCATTGTATATATCGTTTCTCTAACTTTAATTCACTTCTCAGTTCATATAACTATTTCCATGCTTCCTTGTATTTATCATGTTTGTATTTTTTAATACACTAATATTCCATTCATTCATGTGCCATGATTTGTTTAACCATTCCCAATTGATGGACATTTACTTTATTTCCAGTTTGCTACCACAACATTTTAAAAAATGCTTCTAAAAATATTTTGCTCTTTACAGATACTTTCTTTTATCAATGGCATATATATATATGTATATATATATATATATATATATATATATATATATATATGCTTAGTGGTGGTATCTCTGGGTCAGAGATAGGCTTTTGTTTGCTTTTAATACAAATATGCCAGCGTTCACCACCAAACAGTAATACAATTAGGTGGTTTATGAAATGATTAAAAGATTGTCCCAAAGATAAGTCATTGTGAGAAGAGAATGAGTTCTTTGAACTACAGACTGGTGAGAATGTTTTTTGAGTCCTAGCAAAATTCTAGAGTCTATTAGTAAAAAGATGATTACTGAACATCTAGAAAAAGAAGGGGGTAGTATGGGGTCCCTGTAGCTTCATTAACAACAGGTCATGACAGGCTAGGATCATTCTACTTTTTTTGGCAGTGTTACTAAACTGGTAAATCAGGGAAATAAGGTAAATGCTATAGATATATAGGGTTTGCCTAACATTACCAAAGCATTTGAAAACATCTTTGATGATATCCTTGTATAAAAGATGGATATGGTGGACTTGATGAATAATACAACTAGGTGGATCTGAAATTGAATGAATGGCTGGCTCCAAAAAGGAGTCACGAGTAGGTCAGTATTAATTTATAAGGCCTCTGATGGAATGCCCTAAGAATCTGTGCTTGGCCCTCTATTTTTAAACATTTTTTATATGTGACTTAGACAAAGGCAGAAATCATGTGCTTATCAATTCTGCAGCTCATACCAAGATGGGAGATATAGCTGACATACTGGGTAACAGAATTCGGATTCACAAAAATCTTGACAGATTATAATCTAATAAAATTACACCTGCATTTACATTCAAAATCTTATAAATGAATGGTTTGTTTTTGTTTTTTTGATGAGGCAATTGGGGTTAAGTAACTTGCCCAGGGTCACACAGCTAGTAAGTGTTAAGTGTCTGAGGCTAGATTTGAACTCAGGTCCTCCTGACTCCAGGGCTGGAGCTTTATCCACTGTGCCACCTAGCTCCCCCATAAATAAGGTTTTTTTTTTGTTTTCTTTTGTTTTGTTTTAGTGAGGCAATTGGGGTTAAGAGACTTGCCCAGGGTCACACAACTAGTAAGTGTTAAGTGTCTGAGGCTAGATTTGAACTCAGGTCCTCCTGACTCCAGGGCTGGAGCTTTATCCACTGTGCCACCTAGCTCCCCCATAAATAAGGTTTTTTTTTTGTTTTCTTTTGTTTTGTTTTGTTTTAGTGAGGCAATTGGGGTTAAGAGACTTGCCCAGGGTCACACAGCTACTAAATATTAAGTGTCTGAGGCTGGATTTGAACTCCTGACTCCAGGGTCGGCACTCTATCCACTGCACCACCTAGCTGCCCCTGCCATAAATGAGTTTTAAAAGGTGAAAGTACAAAATTAAGTAGGTAGAGGTATGCTTAGACAGGAGTTTTAAAAAGAACTGAGAATTTCAATGGACCATAAGTTTGGTTTGATTCAGCAGTGTGATACGGCCACCAAAAAAAGGGTTACATAAACTTGGTCCCTGCATTGATAGAGGCATACTTGGAAAGACATTGATAAACTAGGACATTGTGATTAATTTGTACCACATTTTAGTAAGGACATTGACATAATTTAGGTATCCTAGTGAACTGAGTGTTGGACTTGTAGTCAGGAATCTCTCTTCAGATACTTATTAGCAGTGTGATCCTGGGCATGTCTCAGCCTTAGTTTCTTCAAATGAGATGATCTATGACAATAAGGATGATGAAGATGATGGCAATGATTATGGTGATGACGATGGTGGTGATGACAATGACTCAGCATTGGCAGTAACTTCCGAATGAGAGATTTGCTTTCAGACCCTTCACAGACACAGGCTCATGTGGCTTTACCTATAAAGCTTGCCTGTAAGGTGAATTGGGGGATGGATGAGAAGAGCTGACTCCCCCCCCCCCCCCCGCCCAGGCCACATTATGGAGGAGACAAAAAACAGGGCTGTACATTCTCTTGGCTCCAAACCCTGAAGATTCCCCCTGCCCCTCATCCTACAGCAGCCAAGCCCAGTCTAGCCTGGTGTTGCCCAACTCATAACTCCTGGAAAAGATCAAGTCCTTCTCATCCATCCCCTTATGGCAGTTGCTTTTGCACTCTTGTTATTGTCCAGTCACTTGGTACTGGGATCCAGCCTGTGTCAGGAATGGGCGGTGGCTGTTTGGTTCCTGGAAGTGAGAGGTCAGAATATACTGCTGATTCATGACACTGTCCTATTCAGGATACTCCTCTTGTCTCTCTTCTTTTTGTCTCTGATCTGGAGCACTGGGATCCGAGCTCTAGGCTTCACTGACCAGGTTCAATTTTGAGGGACAGCTCCAGAAATCAGAACTCTCAGACTTACTTTACCTTTACTCATTGTAGTCCCTAGGATTCCCATTTAGCTTGTGTTTAGTTCCCTACAGATGATAAAAGGATCATTTGCTTTTGTATAACCCTTTCAACATAGCAATGAATATTTTTGGTAGAAGTCAGCTTTTGGAGATACATAAGTGACTTTATAAACCAGCTATATAACTTCCCCCCCCCCAGGGTCTTACATGGACCCCCAGGTCATCATTGACATCCTAAGGTTTGGGGTTGCGAAAAAGGCACCCCCAACCCCTTATAATTCATGCTATTTGAAAAAGAATGATAGCTGTGGGGTAGAAATTCCTGTCTTTTGCTCTCCTAGATTATAGCTTATGGGGTGACTAGACAGCACAGTAGATAGAGCATGGACCCTAGAATCAGGAATATGTGAGTCCAAATGTGATCTCAGACATTTACTTACCAGCTGTGTAACACTGGACAAGTTATTTAATACTGTTTGCCTCAGTTCCCTCATCTGTAAAATGAGCTGGAGAAGGAAATGGCCAATCACTCCAGGATCTTTGCCAAGAAAACCCCAAATTGGGTCATGGAGAATCAGACATGACAGAATAACAACAACAACAAATTATCATTCATATTTGTTTACCTCTTCCCCAGCTTTGGAGGCCATGAGTTCAGTACTCTTCTCCTCAAGAATCCAGGGCTGCCCAGAAATTTCTCCTTCTCTTGCTAAAAGGTTTAATTAATCCTTATACTCTTGACTTTGGGGTTGCTGGGGAAAGGAGAGGGGAGTGAGGCCTGAGGAAGTGTTGCAATTCCTGTCACACATGACCATTTTTTTGGAGAGAATGGACCAGGAGATGGCCAAGTATCCCAAGGAAAACCACTTCTTCAGGGTTTAGAGGTATATCCTGCTAAGTGATGGAAATAGTCACCTCTAGACTCTCCCACCCAACCCAGGAATCCCTGGAAGGATGCTGGTGGACTGCAGAGATCTGATGACAAAGAAGCCAGGACTATCAGTAGTGAAGAGTAGAAGGCAAGAGGCTTATGGAGCCTTTGAGGGAGCTCCAGCACTCCTTACCTGAGCTTCACAATGCCCAGGCCCAGCCCAGCCCAAATCTTTAGTGAGCCCATGGCTACAAGGAAGACTTTATAGGTGGCTGAAACAGCACTCTCGCCAAATGGTGCCAGAGCCCAGGCAAAGCCTTCCCCAAGTCCATGAAGGGTTGAGTGCAGCCTGAGAGGGTAGCCTCAGTGGGCTCCAAGGCTTTGAGGCAGCACCCCCAGTAACAGCCTGAAGCCAGTCCAGCCCCAGCAGGGGTCCTGGCCTGGCTGAAGAGAGTAGCCTCAGGGCTCTGTGGATAGGAGAAAGGCCCTAGTCAAAACTCAGCCTGAGCAGTCCCTGAAAACTGGAGGGAGCCCAGAAGAGGAGTCCAGGAGTATCCTGAGCCTAGCAACAGAGGGGCAGATAGAGTTACAATAGAGATGTCCTAGAGCAGTGGGACAAGAGTGAAACCCTGGGACAGGAAGGGTCCTGGCCACACCATTAATTTGTAGAGTTTGACTCAAGTCCAACCCCTCTCCTGTCCATCATGAGCAAACGAAGGATAATTCTGAACATCATGAGGAAATACCACTGCGGACCCCGACAAAATGTCAAGATAAAACCCCAGGGAGAAGAAAAAGCATCCTCATCATAGGGACTACAGAGTATTGGAGGAAATGAAACAAGAGACATAGATTGGAAAAGCTAGGAAGGAAATAATGATAATGGAAAATTGACACCTTTGAACAGATGGTGGAAAATCTTACTCTAAGCAGTAAATACCCTGAAAATTAGAATGGCTCAAAGAAAAAGCAATGACTCAACAATATGGAAAACAAAACCAAAAAATCTGAAGAAAAAAAAAACAGAAGAAAATTTAAGAAATTTAATACAAAAAACAATTTGTCCTGAAAAACAGGTCAAGGAGAAACAATTCAAGAATTATCAGACTGCCTGAAAACTATGATCAGGAAAAAAAAAGTCTGGATACCACATTTCAGGAAATTGTAAATGAAAATTGCTCAGAATTTTTAGAACTAGAGGGCAAAGTAAACATAGGAAAAAAATCTACCAGTAACCTTTTGAAAGAAACCCCCAAAATGAAAACTCCCAGGAGCATTCATTATAGCCAAAATCCACAGGTCCCAAGTCAAAGCAAAACACTACAAGCAGCCAAAGAGAATGAATTAAAATACCAAGGAGCCACAAGGATTATACAAGACCTAGCAGCTGCTACTTTAAAGGAGAGAAGAAACTTGAACATGATAATACAAAAGTAAAGAGATAAAGGTTTACAATCAAGGATGAAATGTTTAGAAAAAAATAACATTTACATAGCCCTTATAATATGTCAATCACTGTGCTAAATACTTTGCAATTATTATATCAGTTTACCCTCACAACAACCCCGGGAAGTAGGTGCTATTATTATCCCCATTTAATAGATGATGAAACTAAGGCAAACAGGAATTTAAGTGACTTGCCCAGACTTATGCAGCTAGTAAGTATCTGAGGCTGAATTTGAACTTAGGTCTTCCTGAGTCCAGACCCCCCACTCTATCTATTACACTACTTTCCTGCCTATAGGCAAAAAGTGGACCTTGAGAATGGTCTTAGAACAGAGAATATACAAGCATTCCTGAGGGAAAAGCCAGAACTGAATAGATAGTCTGAAATGAAAATAAATACAAGTACCAAGAGAAACAGAAAAAGGTAGACATATATGTTTAATTGAAAAGGAATATGTGGGAATTAATTGTTTACATGTTAATAGGAGGAATATGTGGAGATGAATTATTTACATGTTAATAGGATAAAAAAGTCTTTTCAGAATCTTAATATCTTTAATAACAATAATGATACAAACAATATTTATATAGCCTTTTAAAGGTTTGTGAAGTATCTTACATGTATGTTATCCCATTTGATTGTCATACAACCCTGGGAGGTAGATGCTATTATTAATCCCATTTTAGATATGAGGAAACTGAGATTAGAGAGGTTAATGATTTGTGTTAGTGTCACACAGCTAGTAAGTGTCTCAGGTTTTCTTGACTTTTAAGTCCAACATTTTAGCCATTATGCTCCCTAACTAACTTCTAGAATCTAAATATACTGGGAAATGACTGAAGAAAATTAGGTATTTCATAGGGTAAAGCTCTGTGGTATATTTAGATAGCACATTTCATATTTATACATTTTTATTAATTTTTTATTCTATTCCATGGATGAAATTTGGACCCAACCAGCAAGGGAACAGTTAATCAAAATGTCTTTGAGCTTGTGAATTCTTGGGTTGAACTGAGGGATACCAGCATAGGCATTTGTAAGCTGACTGCAACCTGCTGGCCACTTGATGTCTTGAAGACTCTTAGGAGAGGTTCTTCCTCCAACATATTCACTAGAAAACCATTGGCAAGGCCTTGGTTAGTGGCTCAAGTAAAGTTCCACATGATTGGCAATTCAAATACTGCAATCAGCTAAAGAAAACTCCCTTGATGGATAATTAACACAGTGACATGATGTGTAAATGCATGAAGACTTAATGAAAGTGCCACTCAAGCTATGTGACCAATTGATCCTCCTGTGGGGTCCAGGGTTATGATAATAGTAAAAATTTACATTCATATAGAAGCTTACAACAAAGGTTTTTGTAGGCACTTTCTAACATGATCTAACAAATTCTAAGAGATGGGCAGTACAAGTATTTTTTCCCCCATTTTATAAATGAGTAAAATGAGACTCACTTTTCCCAAAGTCATATAGTAAATTGCCTCTGCTCAATGAGACGTGAAAATAGACTTGTATAGGGGAAATAACCCTGATCTTGGAGCCAGAGTACCTAGGATCTAGTCCCAACTGTGCATCCTTCTTTGTAAAATGCGGGGTTAGACTAAATCACCGCTCATGTCCAACTCTGAAATGACATTCTAAAGGGATACAGTGGGAAATAAAGAACCATTGTTGGTTTTTGATTTAGGAGAACATGGTATTCTACAAAGAGCACTAGTATTAGAGCCAGAAGAGCTTGGTTTGCATCCTGGCTTTATTCCTTATTAGATAGGTGGCACTAAGCAAATTGCTTCCCCACCCTGAGATTCAGTTTCTTCCTCTAAGGGGAAAGGTATTATAAGGTTCCTCCTAGCTCTATGAGGCAATGACATTTGGGCTATTCTCCACATTCCTTTTCCTTGGGATAAGAACATGCTTATTCTGAGTCTGATGGGTCTGAAAAGGGGATTTATGAGAAGAAAACAAGTCATTCTTTTTTTTAAAATGAAAAAATAAGGTGTGTTAGAAAGATTACTCAAAAATGTTTCATCCTCTAATTATTCTCTTCATAGAACTGCAGATTTTTTCTTGAAGAGAATCATAAAATCATTGACTTGATATGTCTCTAAAGAGATTATCTTTGTCCTTCAGATAGGACTTCCCTAGCCACCCCAGACAAAGATGAGTACACCCTGGGTTTTTTTTTTTCCAGAGAAGATTCCTTAATCTCCTTAGGGAGCCCATCCCAATTTAACAATGATCCTTCCTGGTATGGTTCCATTATTTCCAATCATCCTGGACTGTTTTCACCCATGGAATTAACCCAATTACCTTGTCCTTGAAACACAACCAAAACCCCCTATGATTTGGAGACACAATAACTTGACACTTTGGGTGGGGGGTGGAAAGCAAGAATTAGAGGCCTGCCCTTGTGACTGGATTCCGGCAAGTTAGCATTCATGTTCCTTCCTCTCCAGACTGTACTCCCAAATGTCTAGACTTTCTCTATCATGGCTTTCCTGGGCATCTTCCCCATTTACCTTCCTTTAAGCTTCCTTTTATTTTCCTTCCTTCAAAGGTAAGTTCCTTGAGGTCAGGGACTGTTTTACTTTTTGCTTGCATTCCCAGTGGTTAACACATAGCCTGGTGCATAGTGAAAACTTAATAAATGCTTCTTGATTTGACTTGGGAAGTGTCAACAGGAAAGTCCTCAGATTTTCTGGGTCGAGGCATCAAACCAGAGAAGTGAGAAATCCTCAAGATTACTGGGCCTTTTTCTGTCATATGCCAGTTTCTGATAATTGAATTATACAAAGATTAAAGAATGATACTGTCCCTGCTTTCAAGTACACAGAGAAATATGTGGGAAGAGGGTGATGGGGGAAAAGAGAGAAAAGCAAAGTGTTCCAGAAAAATTTGAGGAAGGAGAGGATAGTTTCATTTGTGTGGGTGGGAGGAATCAAGGGAAAGTTCATGGATGAAGTGATCCTGAATTATATGGTGAAAGAAGAGGACTCTGAGAGCTCTAATTGAGGAACATGTTTATTTTAAACGTGAATAGGATAGCCTGTGCAAATACTTGGAGCTGAGAGATAACATGCATTTTGAGGGCAGCTGGTAGCCAAGTTTAACTAGAATAAAGGGTGTATGGAAGAGAAAAGGACTGTGAAATAAAGCTCAGAAAATAGGTTAGGGCCAGATGAAGGGTTTTAACACAGAGTTTGAATTTTATCCAAGAGGCAATTGGGAGTCAATGAAGGGTTTAGGAATAGGAAATAAGATATAGGGGAAAGTGCATTAGGAAGATTATTTTTATATTCCTTTTATTGGGGGGGGGCAGGGCAATGAGGGTTAAGTGACTTGTCCAGGGTCACACAGCTAGTAAGTGTCCAGTATCTGAGGTTGGATTTGAACTCAGGACCTTCTGAATCCAGGACTGGTGCCTTACCCACTGTGCCACCTGCCTGCCCAGGAAGATTATTTTTGTAGCTAAGTGAAAGATGGACTGGGTAGGTCAGAGCCTGGAGGTTGGGAGAACAAATAGGAGCCTACTACATTATCTAGATAGGAGGTAATAAAAGCTTGAACTAGAGTGGTAGCTATGTGAATGGAGAAAAGGGGGGTAGATGTGAAAAAGAAAGATTTTTCCTGTGGATGTAGAATCAACAGAATTTTTCAAATTGGATATGGGGGAGGGAGGGGGTTTAGAGAGAAGGAAGAGCAAAAGATGACTCAAGATGTTGGGCTTTAGTGACTAGGATGGTTCTGTAACCAATAGCTTAGGGAGGTAGGATTCCTGGAAGTGAGGGTAAGTTTTAGAGGGAAGATGATGAGTTCTTAAAACTTGGACATGTTAAAATTTCGATGCCAACAAGACAATGAGGTGGAGATATCTAGGAGGCAGATTGAATTCAAGATTAGGGCTGGATTTATGATCTGGGGATAATATCACCAAGAAAAAAGGAGAGAGAGAGATAGACAGACAGAGACAGACAGACAGACAGAGACAGAGACAGAAACAGCGAGACAGAGGGACAGAAACAGAGAATAAGACAAAAAAGAGACAGAGACAGAGAGAGACAGAGAAGAGACAGTGACAGAGAAAGGAGAAGAAGAAGGAAACAGGATCTGGGATGGGACTTTTGGGGACATGCTTAAGGGACATGAAGAAAATGATGATCCAGCAAAGGAGACTAAGAAGAGGGGGTCACTCAGGAGAAAATCTAGGAATGAGCACTATCATAGGATACAAAGGATAGGTGAATATTCAGGAGGAGAGGGTGGTCAGCAGTGTTAAATGCTATAGAATGATCAAGGAAGATGGAATTGAGAAAAGGCCATTAGATTGAGCCAATTAGAAGTCATCATGACCTTAGGGAGAACTTTTTCATTTGGGTGGTGAGATGGGACACTATACTGTAAGGCAGCAAGGAGTGAGTGGATAGTGAGATAGTGGAGACAATAAGAAACAAGCAACTCTCAGATCTTGTCAGTGAAAAGAAGCAGAGATATAGGATAATCACTTTAGGGTATGGCAAGAAGAAGAAAGAGAAAAGCTTTTGCTTGTTTTAAGTATGGAAGAGTGTGAAGCATGTTTTTAGGTAGTGGGCAAAGAGTTAGTAAATAGGGAGACATTAAAGATAGGAGACAGAAAAAAAAGAAAGAAGAGAGATATATAGGGATAGAGAAAGAGGGAGAGGAAAGAGGAGAGAGGGAGAGAGGGAGAGGGAGAAGGAAAGGAAGAGGTAGAGGTAGAAGGAAAGTTCCTAAAAGATGTGGTAAAAGAAAAGGGTGATGTAAAACTTGAAGCTTTAGTTTTGAGGTGTGGTGAGGAGATGAGAAAGGTGAAGAGATGAGAGAGCTCATGTCTGGTTTCAGTCTTCCTTAAGATCACCTGTTAGGAAAGAGAAGTATGGGAGCAGAATTTAGAAATTTGAAAAGAAATGATGTTTGGAACAGCTGCTTCCCAGAGTGTCCTGGAGTTTAATCAGAGATGAGTCAATGGATTGTCGTGTAGCACTGAAGAACAATGGATATTAAATCATGTAATTACATTAGATCCAGTATATATTATTTCAGGGTAGGAATGGAGCAGGGAGATAAAAGTTGTCACTCAGGTTGAACACGTTAGACTTTTGATTTCTTTGGTGTTGGGATTTTTTTTTTTTTTGAACTTAGGTCCTCCTGAATCCAGGGCTGGTGCTTTATCCACTGCACCACCTAGCTGCCCCCAATGGTGTTGGGATCTTCTAGGGCAGAATTCCCTCTCCCGAGGCAGGCTGGCACCTTCTCTGCAAATGAAAGTCTTAGCGAGTTACCTAAGGCACCAAGGGTTTAAGTGAATTACCCACAGTCACACAACCACTGAGTATCAGAGTTGGGAGTTGAACCCGGGTCTTCTTGGCTTCCAGGTCAGCCCTCTCTCCACGCTGACATGTTGGCAGAGCAAGACAAGGGACCAAGAGATTCAAGGTCAGAGAACAATGTTGTATTGAACTGTTTAACTCTAGGTAGAGTTAAGAATATGAAGGAAGGACAGAAAAGCCAAAGCAGGTGTGATGGACAGGGAGAAGAGGGAGGGCTTGAAGGTGATGATGACCATGAGCACATCTTAGGGAACTAAGTCAATGAGAGAGGTGGGAGGACAGGAAAGGAAATCAGAGAGGAAAATTTCAGACTTGAAGAAAGAATGATATTAGATAACAATAAAATCTAAGGTTCTGCTATCCATATCTGGAACTTGAGGGGCTGTTAGGTGGCTCAGTGGATAGAGCACTGAGCCTAGAGTCAGGGACACCTAAGTTCAAATCTGACCTCATATACTTACTAGCTCTATGACCCTGGGCAAGTCACTTCCTCCTGTTTGCCTCATTTTCTTCATCTGTAAAATAAGTTGGAGAAGGAAATAGGAAAACACTCTAGTATCTTTTGTGTGTGTGTGTGTGGGGGGGCAATGAGGGTTAAGTGTCACTCCAATATCTTTGCCAAGAAAACCCCAAATAGGGTCATGAAGAGTCAGACAGAACTGAAAAATTACTGAACATCTGAAGCTTAGACCAAGGCTGGAATCCTAGAATCTCAGAGTTGGAAAAGCCCTCAGAAGTCCTTTGAGTCTAACTTGGACCTGAAAAGGAATCTCCTTTATAACATCCTAACAAATAGTCATCCAGCCATTTGCTGATCACCAGTAATGGGGGAACTCTTGACCTCTTGACCAGCCCATGCTACTTTAAACAGTTTTAATTGTTAGGAAGCTTATCCTTATAATGAGTCTAAATCTGTCCATCTGCAGCTTTTACACATTGCTTCTAGTTCCTTCTTCGGGACCAAAAAACACCATCAAATTCCTTTTCTATATCACAGTATTTCAATACTTGAAAACAGCTGCCCTGCCTTCTCTTCTTCAGAGTAAATTGACATGGTTCCTTTAACCAGTCTGTGTGGATGGTCTTTATTTCCTCATCATCCTAGATGATACTTGTTTATTTCATATGTAACTTCATAAAAGTTTAAAGATGGAAGAAATCTAAGAGCTCATCCCTTCAAATCTCCCAATTTTAACAGAAACAGAAACTGAGGCCCAGCCCTTAGGGGCTGGCTCACCACTCATCAGGGATGTATAGAGAGAATTCTTCACCAGGATGCATTGTAGTAAAGGTCCCTTCCAGCTCGGAGGCTGAGATCACCTTCCCCAACCCTTTCCTTTCACACTTGAGGAAACAATCCTAGGGAGAAGTGACTTATTCATAGTCACACATTCGGGAGGTGACAGAGCTGGGACTTCAATTCTGATCTGTGTGACTCTAAGGCCAATGTTATTCTCTCTCTAAGACATTGTCTCTCACTCGGACACTAAAGTATATATATATATATATTTTTTTTTTTTAGTAAGGCAATTGGGGTTAAGTGACTTGCCCAGGTCACACAGCTAGTAAGTGTTAAGTGTCTGAGGCCAGATTTGAACTCAGGTACTCCTGATTCCAAGGCCGGTGTTCTATACACTAAAGTATATCTTAGAACTACAAAACCAAAAAGAAAGAGAGTCCCTGCTCTCAGAGAGCTTCTGTTCTAATGATGGAGGAGGAAGAAGAAGAGGAGGAGGAGGCAGAGGGATGCTCTAGGATGATGAGGCACAAGCATTGAAGAAAGTACCAGGGTGAAATGTTGACTAAGAGATGGGAACAAAATCTACAAAGTGAGAAGCAATACCGGGGGAGTTTTGGGGGAAATCATGTGGGAACATCTTTAAAGGCTTCCATTTCCCTTTCTCACTTATGCTCAGCCTCTCTGCACCAGCCTAGGCCTCTTTTACCCATTATGCTTTGTGCCTTAGTTTCCAATCTCCTTCCAGAAACTGGTGACAAACTTTCTCTGGAAGGGAACTGGACGCAATGTTCCTGACTTTACATTCAATGTTTCCTTACTCTTTTCTGTCCCCAGCATCCTAAACTCCATGCCAAATGTTTTCACCTTTACCTCATTCAAACAAACTCCTGGGAACTTCCTTCTAGCCCTCGAAGGTCCTAATGACTCCCATGACTCTCTTCCCTCCTAGTGTACTGCAGCTGACTCATGCAGCATGAACAAATTATTAAATTTTCACTGTGAGTATTTACATCTCAGAAATAAGCAAATGCTACCAAACAAGGGCACGACTCACTGCTTTGTTGATTTCTAGACTTTAAAAATGACGGAGAAAATGTTAATAATGTAAATTATATGTGAAAGCATGTCAGGAATACTTTTTTTCTTTTCTTTTCTTTATTTTTGGAGCCAGTTGTTAAACACTTAACCAGTACAAATTTTTGCTATTCCCCAACAAATCTATGGTCAACCTTTTTTCTGCCCTTTGGCCAAAGGACATTAACTTAAGGAGACTGGTAAACTAAGAAGCCATTGTGTTAGAAGGATCACCAAAAAGTGTAATGAAATCAGCAGACAGCATCTTTCTTCATATGCCCTTTATGGTTAATTTGAGTATTTATAATAGTCTAAATGATTTGTGAGGGAAGAAAAAAAAGAAATTTACATGATAACTTTATTATTATATTTAAAAGGTATAACAAGTTGTGCATAATAGATTTTCAGTTTCATGTGCAATCATGTTTTTATTATACTGTTATGGAAATGCTTGTTTTATTCCATAAATTAAAAGAAATCTTTTTTTTATCATGTTTTTTCTCTTTTGTTCTAATTCTTCCTTCACAACATGACTAATTTGGAAATATTTTGAATATGATTATACATGTATAACCTATATCAGATAGTGTGCTATCTTCGGGAAGGGGGAGGGTTAAAAATTTGGAACTCAAAATCTTATAAAATGAATGTGGAAAACAATCTTTACACGTAATTGGGAAAAACCCAAATACTATTAAGTGAAAATTTAAAAAGAAAAGAGGAAGGAAAAGAAAAGAAATCATCAGGGATAAAGACAGAAGTTGGGGTTGAAAGGAATACTGAACTGTTGAATTCATTAAGGAAGGAAGAGGTAGATCAAAACAAAGGTATATGGATTTCTGAATTCTTCATTCATAGGATATAACTTCAGCACTGGAAAGGACCTTAGAAAGTAATAGAATTGAGGAATGTGAACCTCAAAGATGAGATTATTGAGTGATCATGGTAGAAGTAATGTTCAAAAATAATAGTGGTGACCAAGGAGTATGTTCAGTCTACCATGTATTGAGCCAGAGGGTCATGGATTTAGAAAATCAAGAAACATGATTGGAACCAAGGTTCGAATTAGAATATTGGTGAGAAGTATCCCTTTTCAGATGGAGCATCTTCCAGTGATTATCTTCATTTTACACATCAGTAAACTGAGTCTCGGAGGGGTTTATTGACCATAGTCATACAGCTAAATAATTGTCAGAAGCAGAACTCAAACACATTGTTCAAAGGTTTCTAAGAAAATTAAAATAAGGGATGGAAGCATTAACACATATGTACCCATATGTATGCATTAGGAGGTAGCTAGGGTGTCTCAATGGATAGAGCAGTGGGCCTGAAGTCAGGAAAAACTGAGTTGAAATCTGACTTAAGACACTAGCTGTGTGACCCTGCACAAGTCATTTAACCTCTGTTTGCCTTAATCACCTGGAGAAGGAAATGGCAAACTACTCTAGTATCTTTGCCAAGAAAACCCCATGGACAGTCCATGGGGTTACAGAGTCAGACATGACTGGAGACTGTACAGTACCCATTTTTCTATCAAATACAACACAGAATGGGAAAGAACTTTTGAAGAGGGAGTGGAAAGATGAGGAAGGCTGGGTCAGGAAAATTTCATTAGGATCCCTGGGAAGTCAGAGGACTCCAATGAAGACACTCTGGCTATTGGTGGGATACATCAGAAAAGAATGAGGGGAAGAGGTGAGCCCCAAGACAAAGCTTAACTAATTTGAAGACCTGTCCTTGTAGAAAAAATTGGACTTTGTCTCCAATACTTTGTTTCCCTTCCAGCCTACTATTTTTAAACTATATCCTTCTTTCCAGCACCCCTTGAACTGTTTCTGTTTCATGGCATCAGGCAAGAGGAAGCCATCAGTGAAGATCAATTAGAAGTCCAGGGTCTTAGTTCTGACTCTGCTGTGTGATCCAGGTTAACTCTCTGAACCTCAGTGAGATTAACAGTTACTCAGGAATTCTACTATACAGTATATACCCCAAGCAAGCAAAAGACAGAAACAAAGATCCCATGTATGCAACTTCCCCCCCCCCCCGCAAAAAAAATTATAGCAGCACTTTCTGTGGCAGCCAGAAACCAGAAGCCAAAGTAATTTGCTTTGATAGGGGAATGACTAACAAAATATGGTCTATGAATATGATGGACTATTATTATACAATCAGTAATGATGGAAGAACAGGGATTTGGAGAAATGGAGGGGACTTGTGTGAACTAATGAAGAATAAAGTGAGCAGCTCTAGAACAAAATATACAGTGGTGGAATGCAACTTGGTTTTTTTTTTAAACATAGTATTGCTTTCAGTAATTGTACCAATACAATATATTATCTCACTTAAGGGTGTGCTAGAGCCCACGGGACTGGCTTTCAGGAGTTGATCCTTAAACCCCTCCCACCCTCAGCTTCCTAGACCACAGGGAAAGTTGTAAAGCACCACATGTCACCCTGGGACAATGATTGGGCCACACCCAACCTGAACTATCCAGATCCCCTAAAGGAAAACCAACCTATTGAGAACAAATCCTTAGAATATTAACCTAGCCCACAATAAAGTACTTCAGAACAGTAAATTTAGACTGTGCCTTTAAAAAAAAGTTAACATTGAATTTTAGTTAAAAATAATAAAATATTAGTCTCCTTATGAGGTCCAGCACAAAGAACTTAAAACTAAAACATAAAAGTGATTACAAAATAAATTTAAGCATTTGGGAATGACTAGAAACAGGAAAGAACAAGAGGGGAGGAACACTGGACTGAAATTTTGCTACTTCTCCTAAACTGGTTCCTCATCTGTGAAATGGGAGGATGTGACTAGTACTCCTTCCCTTAAACAGAATTGGTGGGAGAATCAAAGGAGACAAAGGTTGTATGACACTTTTATTATGCAAAGATGACATTTAAATGTAAGCTTTTATGAATATAAACCCCTGGGGAGTAGGGATGATTTCATTCTCTGTACTTAAATTTCATGTCTAACACATAGTAGTTATTTAATAAATGCCTGTTGATTCATAATAACAACAATAGCTAGTATTTGTAGAGAGTTTACAAAGTACTTTACAAATATCATCTCCTTTTATCCTCACAACTGAGAGGAAACCAAGGAAGAGCTTAAGTGATTGATGGAAAGGTCTGATCTTGAGCAAGTCACTTTTAAATTCTCTGGGCCTCAGCTTCCTCCACTATAAAACAATGGAGTTGGACTGTATGATCCTGTAAGGTCTTTTCTAGTTAGGACATTCTGTGATTCCACAGTGATGACCCTAAGTATACCTCAGCATGCTTGAAACTTTTAAAAGGTGCCTTTTCTGCTTGAATGCAACATTACATCCTTTATGATTTTTTAGTTTTCAACATTAGTTTTTATAAGATTTCTAGTTTCAAACATTTTTCCCTCCCTCCCCTCCATCCTCCCGTCCCCAAGACATCAAGTAATCTGATATAGGTTATATATGTACAATAACATTAAACATATTTCTGCATTAGTCATGTTATAAGAGAAGAATCAGAGCAAAAAGGAGAAACCTCAAACAAGAAAAACAACAGCACCAAAACCAAAAGAAATAGTATGGTTCAATCTGCAGCCATATTCTACAGTTCTTTTTTTCCCTGGATTTGGAGAGCATTTTCCATTATTAGTCCTTTGGAACTATCTTGAACCAGTGTATTGTTGAGAGGAATAAAGTCTATCACAGTTGATCAACACATAATGTTGATGATACTGTGTACAATGTTCTCCTGGTTCTGTTCATCTCACTCATCATCAGTTCATGAAAGTCCTTCCAGACATACTTTACGATTAAAAAAAATATATTTTCAATTAAAAATACATTTTAGGAATTCATCACTTGAACACACTGAAGTCTGAAGTTTTAAATTAAGGTTGAAAGTTTGTCCTGTGACCTCTTTGGCTAAATAGCCCTGTTCAGAGGATGAAGGGTGGTTAGTTTTTTACAAAGCTCGATATCGCCCCCTTGTGGTCTATAAATATGAGTCCAGCTCCTGTAAGCTAAACGGAGCCCCTCATCTGGACTCTCTCAAAGGAAAACTGGGCTTTGACTTCTTTGTACTCACCTTTCTCTCTTGAATTCTCTTCATACAAAACAAAAAAACAGACAAACAATAGGTATGTTTCCAGAACAAATCATAGATTCAGGTGTCCAATGGTACAGGCCCAATTCTGCTTCTTCAGGGAAAGGTTTAAAAAGCAAAATCCAACACTGCTCGGCTGTGGCGCAAACAAGAGTAGGGTAGAACATGCTGGAGCTGGAAGGAAGCTTAGAAGCTGGAATCCCAGAGCTCAGAGCCCCCGGAGAAGGACCTTAGAGGTTCAGTAGGTCAAAGATTTAGAGCTCAAAGTGACCCGTGAGGTCCTGTAGTCTGACTCCTTCATTTTACAGATGAAATAACTGAGCCCATAAAGATAAGGGACTTGCTTAAGGTCACACAAGTGCTAAGTTGCTTTTAGCTCTAAATCTATAGTTCCATAACCCCTTTCTCTCCCCAGACACAATTCTATAGATAAGAAAACTGTCATGAAGAAGTTAAGTAATTTGTCCAGGTCACGAGGTAGAGTCAGAATGCGTGCCAGGGTCTGCTGACTCTGAATGCTGTTACTTCTAGTCGAAATCTCTCACGTGTCCAAAACAGGACTCATCTCCCTTCCCCTTAATTCTTTTCCCTCCCAGCTTCTGTGTTGATTTAAGGCCACCTCCATCCTTCCTCCCAGTCACTCAGGCTTAAAAGGTTGCTCTCCTCACTCTCCCTGAAAATCCAGTCCTTTGGAAAATCCAATTATTTGCATCTTCTCAACAGCTCTCATATACATCCCCTTCTCTGTAGTCATACAGCTAGACCTCTGGTTCACATCTTCATCATTTCTCTCTAAAGAATCATTGCCTACTAAACCCTGTCTCAAGTCTCTCTCCAATCTAATTCATCCTCCACTCAGCTGACAAAGTGACTTTTCCCAAGTGTAGGTCTGAAATCTACCCATGTCACCTCCCTGACCAATGAGTTCTAATAGTTCCCTATGACCTCCAGGTCAAATGTAAACTCTGCTGGCTTTTAAAACTCTTTGTAACATGACCCATTCCTACTTTTCCAGTCTTCTCCAAATTATTCCCTTTCATACACTCTACAGTCTAGCTACATTGGCCTACTTGTGGTTCCTCAAACATGACGTTCTATCACCTGTCTTTGAACCAGCTGTCTGTCCCCCATGCTTGGAATGCCCCCTCACCTCCACCTTTTGTTTCCCTGGATTCCTTCAAGACTCAGCTCAAACCTCACCTTCTGCTGGAGGCCTTTCCTAGCCACTCTTCCATCTACCTGCTGCCAGTGCCTCCCTTCGGACTATTTTCCATCCATTCTATACTGATTTTGAATGTACTTGGTTATTTCATGGTATCTCCCCCATTAGAATGCATGGATCCTGTAGGTTTTTGCCTTTCTTTGTATCCTCAACTCTTGGCACCTGCAAAGTATAAGCACTTTATAACTTTGTTAACTGATTGAGACACACAAGTCATGGTGAGAACACAGTGAGGGAGCTTGAAATCCATACCCTTTCTTCCCAGGAGAGGACTTGATGCTTAGCAGAGGCTCAGAGAGCTATTTAGGAGCTCAGGATGAAAGGTGGGAGAGGAGATGGGAGATACCAAGTCTGACTCTGATCTTGAATCATAGCATCACAGAACTTTACATGAGCTCAGTGGCTAGCTAGGCTAACCCATAGCTAACCCCTAAAGGAACCCCCACTAGACTAGGTGTGTCATGGAGCCATGTGCCTTATAACTGAAAATCTCCAATACGGGTTAGTCCCTCCAAACTCAACCCATTCTACTTTTGGACAACTCTAATCTGAGAAAGTTTTTTATACAGTAAACCAGTCTGTATTATCATCCTTGATAACTTGTCTTTCCTTAGCATCTGAACAACTTCAGTACAGACCATGTCATTCCCGTCTAAAAAAATTTACATCAAATTATCGGAAAACAAATTCTTAGCTACCTCAAGAGGTCATCAGATAAATAATTATTTATTTCCTTTCAGTTGCCTTTACATTCTCTTACTGAGTTTATTTGAAAAAAAAAATGGTAGGACACTGAAGGCATTTAAATACACTGAGAATACACTTTAATGAAAAAAAAATAATCCTTTAAGTTATGGTTACCAGAAACATTCATTTTTGACACTGAATTTCTCATATATTAACAAATATATGTCTATTATCCATGTGGACCTGTTATGTCAGGTTGTTTTTCTTTAAGAGCATATAATATAGGAGATGGTTTCATGCAGGACTTTTGGACACTATCCAGGCAGCACCCCTGTAAAATCGATCCGGGGCCAGGTTGATTCTTCGAACATTCAGCTCTGTGGCAAAGGTCCTTGCTTTCTGGTAGAAAAAGAGGGATTTCTCCCTGTCCACGAGAAAGTTGTGGTAGATCGTGGCCAACCGGGTATAAATTTTCAGCTGAGCCCTCTTGTTGCCTAAATCCATAGCAGCTGCAAGTGCCAGGTGGTAATAGCCTGCAGCATCAAATGGGTCCTGAAGTAACAAAAAATAAAATTATAATGACAACGGAAATAATTATGTGAGTGTAACAAATGTGAGAAATAAAGAAATCAGGGACTCCCAAATTGGGAATTCCCTCCATAAATGTTTGCAACTGGTCTAGAATTTAGTAAATAAATCCTAGGGAGTTGCCTGAAGCACACAGAAGGAAGTTAAGCAACTTATCCAAAGTCACAGAGCTAGCATGTGGCAAACCCCACACTCTCCCCATTATGCCACACTACCTCAGAGCTGTAGGGTTTTAAAAATGCTCTCCTTCTAAGTCCTCATTTTGCAGCTGAGGGAACTGAGGTTCAGTTAAGTGGCTTGCATCAGGTCACAGAGCCAGTAAGAGTTAGATCTGGGATTTATAGGGTTTCTGAATCCAAAGCAGTTTCTATTATACTGTGGTCATTTAGCTATTATCTCCATATAGAATGATAATATGATTACCTAAATTTGTAGGCTTATGGACTAAGGAGTCATACTTTCTCCCTCGAAGGATATTCATATGCATAACACCGATTCATCATCTCTGCATCCCCTCCTAAGGTCATTTTATTCCTAGACCTGATCTGCTATAAAACCAATTACTTCCTGCTCTGGAATTCCCCATCATTACTTAGGAACTGCATTATAAAGTGCTTTATAATGACATTAGTCTGATAACCAGGATCCCACAAATTCACTTAATATTCTATTTGGATAATGTTCCATTTGAGGTTTGCAAAGTTAGTGTAATGGATTCTGGGGTTACCAGGATTAGTATTTAGAGCCCCTAATCTCCAATCCATTATGCAGCCCACTAAATTGGCCTCCATCAAGCACCTCCAACCTACTCCCCCTCCCCATGTGGGGGAAAAAATCAAAAACAAAGGAAACACTAAAGACTTTAGTTGGGATCCCAAATTTCATCTCACCCTGCTTTCTCCATTCCTGCATCTCCCCTCTCTCTCCATTCCAACATCATCACAAAATCTTGAGTTTAACATTCATGAATCTGTGATATCATCCATGACATTCCTCCTCACCGACCATCTACCACCCACCTCTACCAATGTGGATCATAGCTCCTTTTCGACTTGGCAGTAGATTGTTTCATGACCTACTATAACTGAAAGCTTTTATCCACTGGTGACCAGCCTCCTAGTGTTGAGCTCAGCTAGGATGGGCCTCACTTAAGTGCCTATATCCCTTTAATGCAGGGATTGTTGACCTGGATTCCATAAGACCTTAGAGGTATCCATGGATAGAATGGGAAAAAATTACATCTTTAGATTTCTTGGTAATCCTATTTTATTATATATCTCTAAAGATATTATTCTCAGAAGGGGTCCATAGGCTATTATTAGACTGTGAAGGTGGTCCACAAACCACACAAAATTAAGTGCATTTTATTTTATGTATTTAGAAACAAGATTCTGAGAAGGGGTCATAAGCTTCACCCAACAACCAAAGCGGTCTGGGACACACAAAAAGTTAAGAACCCCTGATTTAGTTCTACCTCCCCCCCCCAATAAATTGATCAAAGGATCCTTAATTTCAGGGCTGATCTTGCATTACTCCCAACAACATACATACATGAGCAGTACTAAATAAAAGTTGTTGGCCGACTGTCATTGAATCACTTCCTAACTCAAGGATTGTTTTTGGCTTGTATCGTGCCATAGCTCCAAGCTTAGAATATAGTGGGCCCTCAGTAAAAGCTTACAGGAGGTATAACTCACCATATAGTCTTGGGCAATAATAATAAACAACAACAAAATGACGGAACTTAAATTTATATAGTGCTTCAAGGTATGCAAAGCTCTTCATGGTAAATCACTTTATTTCTCTTGGTCCAATTTTCTTCATCTATACAGCAAAGAGGACCGGGCTAGAGGTCTAAGTTTTCTTCTGACTTTTCCATTCTTTGCTCCTAAGACTAAATAAAATACTCAAATCCCTTTTCCAATTAAATTCAGACGAGGCTGCAATGATGGATTCTAGCCACTAGCTGTCGCTGTGCACTCAGGCAGAGTAATCCTTGAGAAAACTGAGGCTGAGTCAAATGATCTAGGGATTTCAGCATCACATGTCAAAGGTAAAAGGATTTCAGAACATGGAAAGTCAGAGGTGGACAGGAGTCTCATCCAACACTCTCGGACTACATAGGAGGAAAGAGATTCTTCTTTGTTCTTTCTACATCTTCTCTTTGGGTCAATTTATCAGCTCTTATGGGTTTATATATCTTCTTTATGTTGTTTTTGTTCAATTGTTCAGTCATATCCAGTTCTTTGGGATGTTGAAGACCAGAGCACATCAATAGTGTTCAGGGATTTTGTTGTTGTTGTTGTTTTTATTTTTGGCAAAGATACTGCAGTGATTTGCCTTTTCCTTCTCCAGTGAATTAAGGCAAACAAGGTTAAGTGATTTGGCCAGGGTCACACAGCTAGAAAGTATCTGAGGTCATATTTTAACTCAGGTCTTCCTGACTCCAAGCCCATTGCTCTATCCACTGAGCCAGCTACCTGCCTTCTTCTCCATGTAGATAACTCCAAAATTTATATACCCGGCTTGAATCTTTCCTCTGAACCCCAGTCTCATATTACCAATTGCCTGCTGGACATCTCAACTTTGATGTCCTATGGGGATCTCAAATGCATCACATTGAAAAAGCAATTTATTATAATGTCCCTTATTCCCACCCCTTCCTCAAACTTGCCTTTCCTATGGAGGGCACCTGTGTCCTTCCATTTATCCAGAATCACAAACTTGGTATTATCCTAGATTCTTGGTTCTCCCTCATCTCTAATCATTTGACAGGTCTTTATAATTCTACCACTAGCACACTCTTACATCCGTTCTCTCCACATAACTGCCAATGGGATCTTCCGAAATGTAGCTCTGCCTATACTGCTACCTGGTAAACTTAGTGGTACCATATTACCTTCGGGATCAAAAAAAATCATCACTGGGGGCAGCTAGGTGGTGCAGTGGATAGAGCACTGTCCCTGAAGTCAGGAGTACCTGAGTTCAAATTCGGCCTCAGACATTTAACACTTACTAGCTATGTGACCCTGGGCAAGTCACTTAACCCCAATTGCCTCACCAAAAAAAAAAAAAATCATTACTGTTTGCATTTAAAGTCCTTCACCACTTGGTCTCATCCTACCTTTCCTTCCATCCCCATCCTTTCCATTCTTTTTTTTTTTTCAAATCATAAAGGCATTTTATTATTTTCCTGTTACATGTAAGGGTAGTTTTCAACATTTGTTTTCATAAGATTTTTAGTTCCAATTTTTTCTGCCTCCCTCCCTCCCCTCCCTCCCTTCCCTCCCCCCTCCTCAAGACAGAAAGCAATCTGATACAGGTTATATATGTACAATCGCATCAAGCATATTTCTGCATTAGTCATGCTGTGAAAGAAGAATCAGAACAACAGGAAAAACCTCAAAAAAACAAAAACAAAAGTAGAAACAGTAAGGTTTAATCTGCATTCAGAATCCACAGTTCTTTTTTTTCTGCATGTGGAGAACATTTTCCATCCCGAGTTCTTTGGAAATGTCTTGAATCATTGCACTGCTGAGAAAAGCTAAGTTGATCATCACACCATATTGCTGTTACTGTGTACAATGTTCTACTGGTTCTGCTCACTTCACTCAGCATCAGTGCATTTAAGTATTTCCAGGTTTTTTGAAATCTGCCTGCTCACCATTTGTTATAGCGCAATTGTATTCCATTCCATTCATATACCACAACTTGTTTAGCCATTCCCCAATTGATGGGCGTTCTGTCGATTTCCAGCTCTTTGCCACCACAAAGAGAGCTGCTATCAATCTTTTTGTACATGTCTTTCCACGCTTCTTACACATGACTAGCCTCAACACAGTCATACTGGCCTTCTTGTTCCTTATATGTGATACTCCATCTCTACGTCTTCACACTGGTTGTCCCCCACACCTGAGATGGTCTTTCTCCCCACCCCCACCTCTTGGGAAAACCTCCTTGGTTCTCCTTCAAGACTCAGCTTCAAGGCTGCCTTCCACATAGGACCATTCTTGTTTCTCCCAGCTGCTGGTGGGACCTTGTGCTCCAAGATCACCTTCTATCTGCTTTATATCTGTTTTCATGTACCTATCTACACCTGTCATCTCCATAATATGAAGCTAACCTTCATAAGGGCAAGCCTATCTCACTTTTGGTTTTGTAACCCCTGCATCTAGCACAGGACCTGACAAAGCAGGAACTTAAAAAATAAACATGATTGATTCTAGACTATAAGGGAAGAGACTTTGTCTAATTGATCTTTGAACCTTCAGCCCAAGAATCTAGTATGGATTGTTGTGTGTAATTAGTCTTCAATACTTATTTAATCAAAGTTGTTTTTTTTTTTAAATTAAAGTTAATAGGAGCAGCTAGATGGTGCAGTGGATAGAGCACTGGCCCTGGATTCAGGAGGACCTGAGATCAAATCTGGCCTCAGATACTTGACACTTACTATCTGTGTGACCCTGGGCAAGTCACTTAATCCTCATTGCCCTGCCTCCCCCCCCAAAAAAAATTAAAGTTAATAACAATAGTAGTAGTAATAATGATGTTACTTAATAATAGCATGAATAATAAAATAATAAAACCAATTTATTTCAAATAATTAATAATAATGAAGATATAACCATTATTACCATAACTAACATCTATAGAGTGCTTATAATGTGCCGGACACTGTGCTAAGTGCTTTACAATGAGATAATAATCTCATTTGATCCTTTCAACAACCCTGGGAGGTGGGTGCTATTATTTTGCCCATTTTCCAGATAAAGGAACTAGGGCAAACAGGTTAGGTGACACATAGTTAGTAAGTGTCTGAGCCAGATTTGAACACAAGGTTTCCTGACTCCAGGTCAGAAGCTCTATCTATCATGCCATGTCTACTATGAGTAAGGTACTGTGCTAAACACTTTACAAATATTTTGTCATTTGATCCTCACAGCAACCCTGGAAGGTAGATGCTGTTATTATCCCCATTTTATAGATGAGGAAACTGAAGCAAAGAGGTTAAGTGAATTGCCCAGGGTCACACAGCTAGTAGGCCTCTGAGGATGGATTTGAACTCATGACCGACTGACTCTAGGCTGGATGCTCAATTTAGCATTGGTGACACCTAGTTGCTGTTCAATGGTACCTCTACTAACTCCTCTAATAACATATTGAATTACTTAATCCATAGTTGAAGATTTCCTTCCCTTTCCTCAATCTAGCCCAAAGCAGTTCTTGAAAATGCTGATATGCAGGAATTGTATCTATTCAGAACCCATAGTGCCCAATGTGCTCTCCGTACCTTTAGGTCATAGAATATGAGGTCCCCCAGGATCAGATACACCTTCACATAATACAGCGTCTCTTCATCAAATTCCAGGGGTGAAGAGCACAGAGACAGTGCCTTGAGGTAAAAGTGTTCAGCCAACTCACACTGCCCCAGGCGGTGGTGGACCACAGCCAACCGATGGTAGGCCACACGCTCGTTCAACCGGCTTCCTGAGGGAGGCAGTGTGGGGGTGGGGAGGATCAGTTAGATCAAGGATGCTGACATAGCATACAGGTTTCATACGTAAGGAGGATCATACGTAAGGAGGATCTTTTGTTTTCCTTGAAGAAACCTACACATCACATAGAAAGAAAAGACCTAACGAGAGAATAAACATACTGGGTCACCAAAGCTCCAGGAGGTCAGTGATCATGTGGCTATGAGGGGTGGAGGGACAATCATGGTACAATGGGAAGAGACGTGGCTGGGAGTTCATTGAGAAACTTGGGTTCAGTTCCTAGTGGTATCACTAACTAGCTCTGGGACCTTTTAAGCAAATCACTGGGTGACAGTGTCCACATCTGTAAAGCAGGGAGTTTGAACACATGCTTGCTAAGGTCCCTTCTGGCAATAATGATAGAAAGCATTATATAGTGCAAGACACTTTTCATGTTAGCTACTTTGATCCTCAAAGCCACCCTGGGAGGTAGGTGCTGTTATTATTATCCTCATTTTATAGATGAGGAAACTGAGGTTGTTGTTGTTCGACCTTCATCCTAAAAGAGGACCAATGACATCACCATGTTGGAGTCAAGCTACAGTGTCTGTGACTGTGATTGATTAGTCCAATACAAGCTCAAAATGTTCTACAACAGGTCAGAAACAAATAATCCATCTGAACATTTTGGGGGGGATGTCTCTAGATTTGTACATCTCACATTTCCTTTGTGCTACTGCAATTCTGCTTTACTCATAGAGCACAGCACCTTCTTTGATGGGGGCACACCATCCTGATGGTCTTGTGTCAGCATCTCCCATGTCTCACAAATGATACTAAAGTTCTTCAGAGAGAACTTGGGAGTGTCTTTGTATGGCTTCTTCTGAACATGTTAAGTGACTTGCCTGGGATCATAGTCTAAGGCTTCAAACTCAGGTTTTCCTGACTTCAAGTCCAACACTCTATCCATTGCAACCCTTAACTGTCTTCTGCCAGTCTGTAGTCTATGTTTTAGGATTCCTTTAGTGGGTAGAATCTGGGCTCTGAAGCCAGGAAGATCTTGTTTCAAATTTCACTTCTGATACATCCTAGCAATGTGACAATGGGTTAACTCTTCTGAGCCTCAGTTTCTTCATATGTACAAGGAGGACAAGAATATCTATTTTGCTTTTTCTTGCAGGGTTGTCATAAGAGTAAAATGAGATGATGTAGCTAAAGCATTCTGTCAACTTTTAAAAGCACTATATAAATATTAATGGTTAGTATGCCAATGATGACATCCTCCTTCTAATGAGCAAATGAGATTATATCTGTAAGGTGAATTAGCATAGTACCTGGCACAGCATAAACACTTAATAAGTATCTCCCTTCCCTTCTCCTTGTCCCCACCCTCTTTCCCCCTCCCCCTTTCCTTCTTTCCACTTCCCCATCCCATCCCAACTCATCTCATCCCACCCATGCTATTGCTACTACCACTCACTAACCACCATAATTCTAATAGCTGGCAAAGGTGAGGTAAGGAACAATGAATAAGAGTTATTTTCTCCTTCACAGAAGGTCATTAAGGCCCAGGGCTTACCTAAGCTTATACTGAGGGCAAGGGAGGTATGTGCAAATTCTAGACACTCCTGGTAGGACTTGAGAAAGTATAGCAATTCCACCAACTTGTTGCATAGTCGAAGCTCAGTCACCTTGTTACCAGTTGTAATAGCTAGAGGAAGAGCACGGTCCTGGAAAAAATAACCATCACCCACGAGTAAATGACAAGCTCTAAGAAGTGCTTCTTTCAAAGATCCAGGCTCTCTCAACCCTGGAATCACCATCAGGCTTTTGTATCTAGTAAGTTGTCAGATCTTTCCAATTTCACCTCCACATCTCTCAGATCTTTGCCCTTCTCTCTAAGATGATATTTGTAAAGTACTTGACACAGTGCCTGGCACATAGTGCTATATAAATGCTAGTTGTTATTATTATTATTATTATTATTATTTTCTCACATGATCATCAGTCTAGTTCAGATCTTATATCTTTTTGTCCAGATTAGTGAATTAGACTCCAGTTGGTCTCCCTGTTTCCAACTTCTCTTCCCCTCTCTAGTCTATCCTCCACACAATTTCCAACAAAAACTTTCTACAAAACAGGTTTGATCACATCACTTTACTACTCAAGAAGCTTCAGTGGCTCCCTATTGCCTTAAAGATAAAATGCACACACCTTTGTTTGACATTTAAAGTCCTTTAGGGGCAGCTAGGTGGCACAGTGGAAAGAGCACTGACCCTGGAGTCAGGAGGACCTGAGTTCAAATCCAGCCTTAGACATTTAACACTTACCAGCTATGTGACCCTGGGGAAGTCACTTAACCCCAATTGCCTCACCCCCCAAAAAATGTATATAAAGTCCTTTACAGTTTAGTTCCAAACTAGTTTTTCAGACTTATTTCACATAATTCAGCATCGTATACTTTTCATTCCAGATAAACTGAACTCCTTCCTATTCCCCACACTCAATATTTTAACTCCCACCTCTAGACATTTGCACAGGCTGTGTCCCCCCCTCTCCCCATGCCTTCAATGATCTCCCTTCTTACTTGAGTCTCTTGGAATATCTAGCTTCCTTTCAAGGCTATGTTCCGATGCCACATGTAGCATGAAGCCTTTCTTGATATCTCTCACACCCTTCAGTTGTAAGTGCTGTCTTCTCTCCCTCAATTACTTTGTATTTTGCATTTTCTTATCTATGTCCATATTATCTTTGAGGTAATATGGAGCCACTAAAGCTTCCTGGATATTTCCCAGTAGAATATAAGTTCTTTGAGGACAAGGGCTATTTGATTTTGCCTTTTTTATTTCCAGTACCTAGAACAATATTTTGCATGTGGTAGGTATTTACTAAATTGAGAATGTATAATTGATTCTCATTGATCATGGATGCAGTGACTGACTTGGACACCTATGGATTTGATTGGGGATGAATTGGTTGATTCAGACTGTTGGGGTTCACAGTTACTCCTTTGTTCTGGGGCTTTAAAAAAGATCAGCCTTGTCTACATGTCAAGCTAAATATAGACCAGAGATAAGCAAAGCTAAGAGCAGGCCAGAACCCCAAAAGAGGAACACCTGGGCATTTATATAGCATCTCCCTTTGCCCAGAGGCAACTCCTGGTTGACGTGAAACAAGAAGTTAGTGTGTTCTTGCCTACATGGCCCAACAGGATAGTTCCTAGACCCAAAGTTTTTCAACTCTAGTCCTCTTGTGATAGGAGGGCTATTTTCTTAAACATTGTTGAGATCTTAAAGAATTCTTGGCTAATAAAACCCTGGAATCTAGCCCTAGTGAAGGAAGGGGTAGTTCTTGAGTAGTGCAACCACTTTGGGAAGAGAGTATCATGGGGGAAGACTATCATCACAAAGTCAAAGGAAAGGCAAAGGAATAAATCTGTGATGCAAAGGATCAAAAGACCAGGGCCAAGGCCTCTGTCCTTACTGTGAGTTAGAACAGTAAAGATAGGATGGGTTGCCACACTAGAATCTCCAAGTTTATTTTCTTTCTGAAGGAGTCCAAGTCCTTTGGGTAGTTCACAAACTGCCCATCAGAATGTCAGGGTGTGTTTCCATTTTGGGAGAGTCTAAGACCCTTAGGGTAAGACCATCAGGCAGGAAGCCTGTATCATCTTCTTAGGTAAAAGTACATTTTGCCAAAATACTGGAGGGTTGCCACTCTATCCACATCACCTGTTCCTGTTCAAGCCAGAGAATAGAGATATGAGATTAGAAACCTCCTTCTAGGGCAAACGTGGGACTCCTGTGAAAGAATTCTATTGACTGTTTATGGATTTCTAGGAGCCCTCTTTCGTGTCTTCTGAACTTGTCATGGAGTACACTCACACCTGCACTGTTATCTTGAGTACTCACACAGAAGCAGGAACTCTTTTTTTTTTTTTACCCATATCTGTAGCAACCTAGACCCCAGTTATATTGGATTTATATTCTGAAATTTCCCAGAGGGAACTCTGGGTAGGAGAAAAATGAGCCAAGGACAGTGATTTTTGAGAAGTGACCAAGATCAAATACATCCCATGAAAGCCCAGAGCCTAGGGCCGTACAATTAATTATCGTACAAAAAAGAGTGATATAAGACATAAAAAGTCTGTTTGAGGCAGATTATGGAGGGCCTTGACTGCTAATGTAAAGAGTATATTTGATTCCGTATTGAGTGAGGAACCACAAAGGTTTCTAAGGAGAGAAGTGACAGTGAGATTTGTGCATTAGTAAGAACAACTGATAGCTGTGTTAGCCATACTAGAGAATAAGATACTGCTTTAAGGTGTTAAAAAAGGGTGGGTGGAGGGACTTCATGTATTATTGCATTTGATCCTCATAACAATCCAGTGAGGAATATGTATGTGTATCTAGGTAGCACAGAAGAGAGAGTACTGGGTGTGGAGTAAGGAAGACCTGAGTTTAAATGTGGCCTCAGACACCTACTAACTGTATCATTCTGAACATGACATTTAACCTCTGTTTGCCTCAGTTTCCTCAGCTCTAATGGGGATAATAATAGCAACTACCTCCCAGGGTTGTTGGGATTGAATGAGATGATAACAGTCAAGTGCTTGGCACAGTGCCCAACACATAGTAAGTACTGTTTACATGCTAATTCTTACATGTACACGAACATATGTATATGTGTATATACACATATGCAACACCATATAGATGCAAACATGTATATACATGCATATCTATGTATGAATATATGTATGTGTATCTATTATGGTAGTATGCATGCGTGGATATAACCATACACACATACTACCATAACACCTATGTGCCTTATGATCCCTATTTTTATAATTGAGGGAATTAAGACTCAGAGAGGTTAAGCATCTCATTTGTGGTTGCACAACCACCAAATGCCAGAGGTGAGTTTCAAACCCAGATTTCTCTTAACTTCAAGTCAAAAGTCTTTCCACAAGACCTCACAGCCTAGAGGCAGGAAAATACACTAGGAGATAATTAAAAACAAAGCAAAACCAAAACCAAGCAGGTAATACTGAGTGCCTTTAGCAGTGGGAGTGGAGAAGAGATGAAGAATGAATATTACCAGGGTGGACTCTGTAGCATTTCGGCAGCTAATTGGGCATTTGAGAGAGAGACAGCTGGAAAAAGGGGAAAAGGAGAAGCGGGAGTGAGGGGGAAGAGGGGTCAGAGGTTTCTAGGGTTAGAGCTGGAAAGCACCTTAGAGCCCATTTAGTCCAATCCACTCATTTTACAGAAGAAACTGGAATAAAGGACAGAGAAAGGGGTGGGAGGATGAAGAAGAGAGAAGAGAAAGTCGAAGGTGACTCTGGGATAGGAGAACAAGACAAGCCCTGATTTTTTTTTTTTTTTTGACAAGCCCTGATCTTAAAGAGTTTACAAGCATGGGAGAAAAAGAGAGTTAAGTGAAAACAATTCCCTGCTCGGATGTAGCCCGGTCAAGGTCAAAGGGAGTTTAGATACTCTGGTTCATTCCTGGATCCACAAAAGCTCTTTGAGCTCTGGCTCAGATCCCTAGTTTTCAGTCTTCTTAGACATCAAGGAATACTAGCGCCCACTCACCCTGTAGAAAGACACTGCCTTTTCTCTCTCCCAAGAACCATTGAAGAATATGTCTCCAGCAGCTTCAAACATTTCCAAGCCCAGAATGGGATCTCCAGTGTAGAGGGCAGCATCTTGAGCCACCTACAGAGAATAGGGAGCCTTTTAATGATTCCCAGCTTGTCAGAGTCATAAATCCCTAACCCAAGGGGCCCATTCCCAAGCCTATTAATGGTTCAATCTGGTTTCAAAAGTAACCCTTCTCTCTGATCACACATGGAGACCTCCCTCCTCCCTCCCATTTTACAAGCCACAGACCCCTGCCCCACCCTCACCCCCCCACCCCCACCCTAACTCAATACCCATATACACATCAGAGAAATAAATTGCTCTTATTTTTAAGTCATAACCTCCTTCTGGTGGTCAAAATGGAATAGGAGAATAGAATCTCTTTGACCACTGTAGTTATCTCCCATTTCTTGAGTACTGTAATGTGCTTTATACATAGCAGCCTTATGATGTAGGCCATGTAAACATGATTATTTCCAGTTTACAGGAGGGGAAGGTGAAGCTCAGAGAATTTATGTGACTTGGGCAGGGTGACACGGGTAGAAAATGTCAGAATCAGGATTTAAATGCAGGTCTCCTGACTTCAGTCTAACCATATTTTAAAAGCTGAGCACAATTAGTTAGCCTATTAGTAAGCCTGAAGTGGTGGTGTAATGCATAGGGGCCTAACAAAAGGCAATAGGTACTATTAAGCTTACTAGCATAGTTCCAACATGATTTAGCTTACAATGTTCTTTGAGGACAAGGGCTATTTTATTTCCCTTCTTTTTATTTCCAGTACCTAAAACAGTACTTTGCATGTGGTAAGTGTTTACTAAATTGAGAATGAGTAATTGAGTCTCATTGACTATGGATGCAGTGACTGACTTGGACACCTATGGATTTGATTGGGGATGAATTGGCTGATTCAGACTGTTGGGATTCACGGTAACTCCTTTGTTCTGGGGCTTAGAAAAAAAAAAGATCAGCCTTGTCTATGTGACAAAGCTAAACATAGACCAGAGAGAAGACTTGATTTCGAATCTATCCTCAGATAGGTACTAGCTATGTGACCTTGGGCAAGTCACTTAACCTCTCTGAGCCTCTGTATCCTCCTCTGAAAAATGGTGATAATAATAATAACTACCTTCTAGACTTGTTGTGAAAATAAAATGAAATATTTGTAAAGCACTTTCCTTAAAGAGATATATAAATGCTATTATTAGTAGTATTAGTGTTAACTTGCTCTATACCCCACCAACATGGCATACTTAAGTTTGGCTTCAATAATCACTCATAAACTCAACTCACCTGAATGTATAGATCTACTAATTCAGTCTGCCTTAGAATGTAATAGATTTTTCCTGCCTGGAGCCAAGCATATGCCTCTTTTTCTTTCTTCTGAAGGTCTATAAATATTCCAAGACTTCTCTTAGTGTATTCAAGGGCTGACTTGTAAGCTCTGAAAAAAATAAAATTATCAATAGATAGCCGTCATAAAACTACTTTTCCCCTCATGAAATTTTAGAGCAAGATTTTAGACTGAGAAGGGAAATTGGAGATCATTTAGTTCCACCTCTCATTTTATATAGATATAAACAGTCACACAGAGTAAGGGAAGTGACTTGCCCAAGGTCATACATCAAAGGACAACTAGGTGACACAGTGGATAGAATGCCAGGCCTGGAGTCAGTAAGACTCAACTTCTTGAGTTCAAGTTTGGCCTCAGACACTTACTAGCTGTGTGACCCTGGGCAAGTCACTAAACCTTATTTGCCTTAGTTTCCTCATCTGTAAAATGAGTTGGAGAAGGAAATAGCAAACCCCTCCAGTATCTTTGCAAGAAAACTCCAAATGGAGTCACAAAGAGTCAGACACAACTGAAAAATAAGTAAATGACAACAACTAAACATATATCAAATGAGTGATAAAGCCAGGATTTGAACCCAAATCCTTTTTACTACAAACCCAGTGCTCTTCCTATCATAGGCTACCTTTTGCCAAAGGCTATTTCTCAGATACACTGTCAACGTTTTCTTGGTAAGTCTTCAAGAAAATAAATAAATTTTCTTGTATTCTGCATTATTTCTTTCTTTTAAATTAAAAAAAAGTATTTTATTTTATTTTATTTTGCGGGGGCAATGAAGGTTAAGTGACTTGCCCAGGGTTACACAGCTAGGAAGTGTCAAGTATCTGTTTCCGGATTTGAACTCAGTTCTTCCTGAATCCAGGGCCGGTGCTTTATCCACTGTGCCACCTAGTTGCTCCCCTGCATTATTTCTTTCTTCATTCACTACCCCACACTTCTAGGAGTTAAATTCTCATTTAAAGTTTCTTTCCACTAAGCACATTGTGAGAAGCAACAGCCAGAAATCCCTGTGTTGGGTGGTCTCCCACATTAGGGCTCATAATTCATCTGTTGTAAGGAAAGGCTTTAATTAGGGAGAATGAGAAAAACAGCATTAAAGGAACAGAGTTCACATTTAGAGAGTACATTCTACTTCCAATGTACTTTATTTGCATCATCTTGCATCAGAGATGATCAACCTGGTATAGTGAAAAAGAACATCAGAGGATATGGGTCCAAAGTTAGGCACTGCCACATCCTAACTGGTGTGATCTTGACTGAGAATAACTAGTATTTATGTAATGGATGCTTGGCTGATGCCCAGATCACCTAAGATGGAGGTGCCCAAGTGGAGATGCCAGTCCTCTTGTCTCCCAGAATCAGACTCTAAATGGGCACCTCTGTCTTAGGAAATATGGGCATGTACCAAATACTCCCTATATTTAAATAGTTTTCTTTAAGGTTTGCAAAGTGTTTTACATATGTTATCTCCACTGATCCTCATAATAATCTTTGGAAGTAGGTGCTATTATTATCCCCATTTTATAGATGGGGAAACTGAGGCAAACAAGTTAAGTGACTTGCCCAAGGTCACATGGCTAGTAAGTGTCTGGGGCCTGATTTGAACTCAGGAAGATGAGTCTTCCCAGCTCCAGGCTTGAAGCTCTGTACACTATGGTGCCACCTAGCCGCCCACTTTTAATTCTAACATCCTATACCTTATGGTCTCTTTCAGTGCTGACATTCTAGGGATCAATTACTCTTTTCCATAAGACCACATGCAAAAGCATCCAGCCACACCAGTGAGCTCCCAAACTATCCAGCCTATTTCATGCTTCTCACCTTTCTGTCCCCAAGGAAAGGTACAGTTGACTGATGGTTTCCAAGAGCTGCCCTTCTAGCCCTTTGTCTGACATCCTCCTTGCCAAGGAGAGCTGGTATTCATTGTAGATGACACACTGGGCCTCGTTTGGCACAACACTGCTGTAGAAATGACACAGGAACTGGATGGCTTGGAGTTGGCCTGGGAAAGTCAACAATAAAAGAAGCAATAGTGAGGAGCACAGCCCAAGAGCACGGCTGTCTAGCCACAGGTTTGGTTACAGTTCAGGAGTTATGATCAGAAACAAACATGGCTTGGAACAGATAATGGGGTGAAATCTCCACAGTACCTGACAATGGCAAGGCATATTTCTTTTGCACTTTACAATGAAAGTTGACTTGAATTTGCAGTTAAAAAAAACCTTTCCCTTCTAGCAGCCTTGTGTGGTAGGTTATACAAGTATCATTATGCCCATTTGAGGGATGAAGAAACTGAGATTAAGAGATATGAAGCTTACTAGGTTAATAGTGGCTAAATGATTCCTTTGGGATATGACATTTTCAGTCAACATTCATGAAAAGTTCCATAGGGGAAATAAGCATGAGTTTAAGATGGGTTTGTAAAATGGGTCTAAGGAAGCCCTGGTGCCCTAGAATAAGTTTTTCTAGAAGCCCCCAGAGTTGCCTGATTGTCTCTTAGGGTCCATTTTAACTCTAATGATTTCATGTTGCATGTTGTTATTCCCTCTTTGAATCAAATCTGATGAGGGTAGGGTTGAAACAATGTTCACCCCTCCTTTCTTTCCCTCTATTGTAATAGTTTTTTTTCACCTCTTCATATGATGCAATTCACCCCATACCACCTCCCCTTTCCTCTCCTCCCCATAGACTCCCTTTTTAACCCCTTAATTTTCTTTGTATCATCACATCAAAGACAATTTATATGTATACCCTCTGTGTAGAGTCCTTCTCTCTGCCCAAACACATTTACAGTTCTTAAGAGTTATGAGTATTATCTTCCTGTGTAGGGATGTAAAAAGTTTAACCTAATTGATGTAGACATGTAGACATGGCTTTCTACTTAACTATTAGAATGTCATCTCCCAACTATATCAAATAAAAAAGAAATAAATTGAAAGCATGGCAAAATAAAATAAAAGAAAAGTTGGAAAAAAGTAAAAGAAAAAAAAGAAATTATAGGAAAGGGAAGAAAAGAGGAAAGGAAGACAATAGAAATGAAAATGGAAAGAGAGGAAATGAGAAGGGGAAAGAAGAGGGAGAGGAAAAGACAAGGAAAGGGGAAAGGAAGGAAAGGAAAAGAAAAGAAAAGGGAAGGGGAAGGGAAGGGAAGAGGAGGAAAAAAGGAAAGGAAAAAGAAAAGAGGGGGAAGGTGAAAAAGAGAAGAGGAAGATAAAAGGAAAGGGAAGGGAAAGAGAAGAGAAAACAGAAGGAGAGGAAAGGGAAAGGAAAGGGGAAAAGGGGAAGAGGAAAGGGAAAGGAAGAGGAAGAGGAAGGGAAGGGAAGAGGAAGGAAAAGGGAGGGAAGGAAAGAGTAAGAAAGGGAATAGAAAAGGAAGGGAAACAGAAGGGAGAAGAGAAGAGAAGAGAAGAGAAGAGAAGAGAAGAGAAGAGAAGAGAAGAGAAGAGAAGAGAAGAGAAGAGAAGAGAAGAGAAGAGAAGAGAAGAGAAGAGAAGAGAAGAGAAGAGAAGAAGAAACGAGAAAGCCAAATGTGGTAGAACTTCAGGCAGGCCCAAAAGGGGATAGAACAAAAGCATTTCTTTTGCTCGTTTATTTTTGCTTCATTTGGTTCTCATCTATTTTAGAAGTGTCATCTATTTAGAGGTGCAAGGACCTTAGATATGGTCCAGTCCAGCTCCCTCATTTTACTGATGAGAAGACTGAGGCCCATGTAAGTTAAATAACTTGCTCAAAGTCATTTGAACAATACTTAAGTATTGACAGAACTAGGATTTGAACTCAGGTCCTTTGACTCTAAATCCTGTGCTCCCAATGTACTCCCTCTCTACATAGATATTCCGGGCCCACTACTCAGCACCACTGTCAGTTGTCTGCCGGTCAAAATAAAAATGTGCCCTGAACTAGAAGAAAGATGAATATGTTGTGACTGAGTAGGTGGGCAGGGGGAGATGGGACCAACACTTACTTTCAAAGTGACTCATTTCCATGGCCACCAGGAAGGCCCACTCATAATAGCATTTTCCTTTCTCCTGCTGAGCTCTGCTGGTATAATGCTGCCCCAGCCAGAGGAGAACTTGGACAAATTCTCGGCCACACACAGAACTTGGAAGCTGGGAGAAGAGTTTTACTGCTTCGATGAAATAGTGTTCAGCCAGACCCCTAGCGTTCAAGCCAAGACACAGAGCCCCGAAGTTCGCCAGCACAACCGCCTGGTTCTGGACGGCTCCGAGCTCTTTGGCAACACGGAGAGCTTTGTAGTAACTCTCAGCCGCCCTCCTGGTGCTGTTCATCTTTTTCAGGGCAATGGCGGCCATGTTATAAACAATCCCTAATTGTTGAGGGCTGCTTCCGGAGGACTCTATGATGCAATCTAAGATCCCCAAAGCTACTGGATTTTGTCTGTGAAGAATGTGCAACCAAGCGAAAGAAACTAAGTCGTTGATGACCTGGCTGATGCTGGCCGAGCCATCGGCTTCCACGGCTTCCCATCCATACTCAATGGCTTCTTCATATCTCCTATGGTGGCTATAGAGTTCTGAGAGGCTACGATAGATGGAAGCACAGAGCTTTAGCTCCTGGGAAGTCATGGCAGAGGACAGCGCTTCCTTGAGGTAGTGCGCAATCTGGGACGGAAGCACACTGTCCACCTTCCGCAGGCCGTAAAGCTTGGCTGTGTTCTGAACGACCAAGTCGACGCTCTCCAAGGAGCTCATGAAGGTTCGTGAGCTCTGGTGCGAGGCGACTTTGATACAACTCAGCGTAAGGTGGGGCAGACACTTCCTGCTGTAGATTTCCCCAAGATGGAGGTAACAATCTGTGGACCATGAGCTGTCCCACAAGCCTAGTTCACCAATCAAAAGCAGCAGTCTCTCTAGGAAGGGCAAAGCCTCTTCTGGCAGTTTGAGGTTAATATAGTGCTTGGCCAGCAGGAAACAGACCCTGGCTTCGGCCCACTGGCTTCGCTGGCTCAAGATGACCGTCTTCAAAGAAAACTTGAGGAGGTCAGCCTCCGTCTCCGTGCTGCAGATATAGCTGGGAGTTCCCAGGAGCAGAGCCGCGACCTTGCCAAACACGTGTGTGCATTTCTCTCTGTTTTTCTGTTTCAAATAAATGGCAGTGAGATTGGTGTAAATAGCAACTACGAGGAAAAGGTCACTGAAACTACCTCTCAAGGTTCCCAAGGCTTCTTCAAAATAAACCCGAGCCTGGGAGAGCTTGAGTTTCTTGACACACAGCCTTCCGAGGAGAAAGCACAGCCTCGTCAGGGCCATGGGAAGGTTGGCCTTCTTGGCAGCTACCCTGGCCTGTCCAAAGTAACAGACGAGTTCTTCCTCCTCACCGTAGCCATCAAACATGGTGTTCAGGCATGGGAGAGAGAGGTCATACAGCCTCCTGTAGCAGGGCTTGTACTCATCCTCATTTAGGAACAGTAGCAACGGGAGAAATCTCTCCAGGCTGTTGTCATTTTCTTCCACCTTGAGGCAAAAATGGGGTTCCTCAGGCACCGGCGGGCTCTCTGGAGCTGATGGCCGATCATCGTCCCCTTCCTGGCTAGCTGTCTCTTGAGGGCAGAAATCAAGGGCCTTGCACCTCTCTAACATGGCTCTCACCTTGTCAGTCACTGGACTTGGGTCAGGACTGAGTGGAGGCTGAGGCACTTCTGCAAGATAGGAGACAGTTACAATGTGGAACACACTTCACATTTATATGGCTCTTTAAGGTTTACAAATATTTTCTCATAAATGCTCTTCTTATCTTTTTTTTAAATTAATAAAGTATTTTATTTTTTTTCTGTTACTTGTAAAGATAGTTCTCAACCTTTGTTTATACAAGCTTTACAATTTCAGATTTTTCTCCCTCCCTCCCCTCCCTCCCCCCTCCCCTAGACAGCAGGTAATCTGATATAGGTTATATATATATATATATATATATATATATATATACATACACATACATACATATACATATATATATATACACATACATACATATACATATATATATATACACACATAATAACATTAATCCTATTTCTGCATTAGTCATGTTATAAGAGAAAAAAAATCAGAGCAATGATGGAAAACCTCAAAATAGAAAAATAACAACAGCATCAAAAACAAAAGAAATAGTATGGTTCATTTAGCTTCTATACTCCGTAGTTCTTTTTTTTTTTTTTCCTGGATTTGGAGATCCTCTTCCATCACGAGTTCCCTGGAACTCTTCTGTGCCATTGCATTGGTGAGAAGAATATAGTCCATCACAGTAGATCAACACTCAATGTTGATGTTACTGTGTACAAAGTTCTTCTAGTTCTGCTCATCTCACTCATCATCAGCCCACCCAATACCCTCCAGGTTTCTCTGAACTCCTCCTGCTCATCGTTTCTTATAGCACAATAGTATTCCATTGTATTCATATACCACAACTTGTCCAGCCATTCCCCAATTGATGGGCACCCCCTCAACTTCCAATTCTTTGCCACCACATAAAGAGCAGCTATAAATATTTTTATACATGTGGGTCCCTTTCCCCCTTCCATGATCTCTTTGGGAAAAAGACCCAAAAGTGGTATTGCTGGGTCAAAGGGTATGCACAGCTTTATTGCCCTTTGGGCATAATTCCAAATTGCTCTCCAGAATGGTTGGATCAGTTCACAGCTCCACCAGCAATGGATTAGTGTTCCAATTTTCCCACAGCTTCTCCAACATTTATTATTTTCCTTTTTTGTCATTTTAGCCAATCTGATAGGTGTCAGGTGGTACCTCAGAGTTGTTTTTATTTGCATCTCTCTAATCATTAGAGATTTAGAGCATTTTTTCATATGGGAATAGATAGCTTTGGTTTCTTCATCAGAAAACTGCCTGTTCATATCCTTTGACCACTTCTCAATTGGGGAATAACTTGGATTCTTATAAATTTGATTTAGTTCCCTATATATTTTAGAGATGAGGCCTTTATCAGAAGTACTGGCCTCAAAAATTGTTTCCCAGCTTTCTGCCTCCCTTCTAACTTTGGATGCATCTCTTCTTATCTTTAATGAAGCTAGGTAGCATAATGGACATGGTGCTGATCTTGGAGCTGGGAAGACATGAGTTTGAATCTTGTTTAGGCACTGAACAGCTGTGTGACCCTTGGCAAGTCACCTAACCACTCTGCGTCTCGGTTTCCTCATCTATAAATTGAGTGTAATAATAGTATCTACCTCCCAGAGTTGTTGGATTAAATGGGATAATATACTTGTAAAGCATTTGCAAATCTTAAACTGTTATATAAATGCTAGCAATTATTATAGATGAGCAAACTGAGGCTCAGAGAGATTAATTGACTTTTATTGGGTCACAAAACTGATAAGTGAAGTCTAAGGCAGTATTCAAACTCATTTATTTCCAATTCTAGTGACAGCTTCTATCCACTACAAAAACCGAAGGTAGAGAAAGGTGTTTTTTGTTTAAAATAGTCTCATTCTGAGGACAGATACTGAAGAGCCGCCCCACTGATTTAATAAGAAAAGGTCAATAAATATGCTTTGCTAAGCTAGGGACAGATTGGAGAGTAGTCTGAGACCTAATTTTTCTGTAACTAGCAAAGTGTTTTGTAAACAGTAGGTACTTAATAAATGCAGCCCCTCCACCCAAATATCAATCAAGTAAGAAGACATCAAATTAAAGAGGAAAGTCTTTGGAGGGGAAGAATAAAGACCAGAAACAGATTTGTCTGCTTTAGTTCTACAAAGGGGAAAAATATTCAAAACAAACTGTCTCTTCAGCAGTCTCTATAGATTTAGGATAAAAGTACAAAATATTGTGGAGCAGCCAAGTTTTAAATTGTTTTTCTATATTAGATTAACTCATCAAGATGTGGCCACTTCTGACAGCCAGGAAACAGCTGCCAAAGTTTATGCTTTGCATGTCATCCTCCAGGCATTTTGCTATCCAAGGAAGTCACAATTTCCTCTCTTGCCAAAAGGAATTTTGCAACATGTAGAACTTTACACCTTAAAGAAATATCATCCTGTTTTCTCCTTTCCTCCAAAGATAGAGTCTGAATCTGAGCAGGGGAGGAAAAGCATCTAAACCAGATTGGTTTAGGTCAATTTCTAAAGTTCCTACAAGATTGAGAAATTTCTTAAGAGCCACAACTCACATTCCCCTAGGTAAGGAAAGGAGAATCTGGTGTTTGCCTTGATTCTATGCTTCTTTTTGATGTTCATCACATTTCTGGAGACAAACTGCACTTTCTTTTCAGACAAGTTAAATCTGAAGAGTGTCAACCACCAAATTACACACCAGAGGAAAATAATCATTGCTCAGCCTTAAGTGGGGAGTTTTCACCACCATTCTTGAGGACAGCATAAGGAATTTGGCTCACTTCTAAGGAGGGGCTATTAGTGCCCCAAGTTCTTTTTCAGCACCAGAAGAATTTGTCCAATCTCAATTGTGAAAATTATAAAATCTCAAAATTGGAAGAAGCCTTTGGAGTTTACTAGTCCAACCCAACCCATCCATTTTCCATCCTTGATGCAAGAATTCTCTTTTACTTGTTGAAAAGTTGTTTGAACCCTTCTAGTAAGGACAGGCTTACTATCTTCTCAAGTAGTCCAATCCACTGTCAGCTCTGATTGGTTAGGATTGGTTAGGACTTTTTTTTTCTGCTGCTGAATTGAGACCTTCCTCCCTATGATTTCTACCCATTGCTTCAGATTCTGCCCTCTGAAGCAAAAATGGAATAAACTGATTCCCTCTTCCATATCTGAGATATATAATTGAATATATGAATGCTTGTGTGACCCTGCATACATCATGCCACATTTCAAGATTTCTTTTACTTTATATCTAAAATAGGACTATATTTCCAGGACTGAAGGATCTCTGAAGGTATTTTCTGGTTAGAAATTCTATGATACTTGGCTGCAGGCATGTTCTCTGGCTGTCCCCCATGCCTGGACCACTCTGACAACTGAACTTTAAATCTTAACTAAAATCCCATCTTTAACTGGAAACCTTTCCCAGCCCCTCTTAACTCTAGTGCCTTCCTTCTGTTAATTATCTCCTCTTTATCTTGTATATTGCTTGCTTTGTATATGTTGGTTTGCATTTTGTCTCCCTTATTAGATTATAAACTCTTTGAAGGCAGAGACAATCTTTTGTTTCCTTTTGTATGTCCAATGCTTAGCAGAATGCCTGGCACATAGCAGCCACTTAAGAAATGTTTATTGATTGATTGATGCATGGATCTTATATATGACTGAATGACTGAATGAAAAAAAGCATTTATTATGTGCTATAATAAACTTAATGTTCTAAAAGCTTATTATGTGCTAAGCACCACATTATACTTTGTGTACAACTAGCTCCCAATTCTTTTGGATAAGGAATTCCCTCTAAAGAGGTGGAATTCTTTGAATTCACAATACCTATATCCATTGTGCTGGAACCAATGACCATATTTTACATAAATTATAACTTTGTAAATCCAAATACATGTGACCACTTCATAGAACCATTGTTCACACTAATTGGGCCCTAACCATAGACTCAAACACAACAGCCCCCTTTCCTTGAGTGAAAATCTACATCTCTACCTTGGTCTAGTGAACACATTTAGTAACTGCACCATTTCAAAGGTCATACCTTGTTCTTGAGATTTCTGAAATTCTATTTCTTCTAGTAAGTCTAAATAAGAAAGAGAGAAAAAAAGAAATGAGTTAGCAGCTGGGATATAATGGAAAGAGCATTAGAAATGGAGTCAGATAAAATTGAATGGAAAAAAAAAATTGAGTAAGAAGAGCTGCTTTCAAGGACCACTTACTAGCTATGTGCCATTAACTAAATGACTTCCCCTTCATGACTCTTAATTTCTTGGTTTCCTTGTCTGATAAATGGAGATGATGAGAATAACAAGACCTGCCCTGTTTGCCTCATAAGGTTGTCATGAGATCCAATGAGGTCTAAGAGCTTTTGCATGGTATCTGGTGAGTGGAGTTGGATTGTGAATATATGATACATGCTACATTCTTTACTAAGGAGTCACATGGGAGCCATTTATGAAAGTGTTGATGGCTACACAGTCCTGTACTCTAGAACTTTCCTTGGGATATGCTATAGGAAGGACACCACACACATGATATACTCACCCATACTATATGCTGTACAAACAGTAGAAGTTGCTGTTTTCCTTAATAACCGGATTACATCATCTTCAGAAAAATTCTTTTTGTTGATAAAAAATGACCTTTCCTCCTCATCCAGAAAGATCACATTTGCTAACCTACAAGTTAGGACATATAATACATTAATTTTATTCCAAGTAACTCACATGTCTCAGTTTTCCTGAAATTTTATTTCTACAAAACCAGATCCCATTTCTAAGGTTCTTTGGGGGCTTAAGGTCCTAAGTTCAAAATCAAATTTAAGACCTTTAACTTTGGAGCCAATGCTATATCACTTGAAAATCAGGGGGAAATCTGATATTTTTACTTCAATTAAAACATGTCCATATTGGCATAATACAAAAGGCAAAGCAGCTAAGATTTAGGGGGCAACATCTGTTGACAGTACCCCTGATAAGGGCACAACCTTATTTTCCGCTGAGGACAGATTTTTTTTTAAAGGAGAACCAGAATCTCTTGGTTTGAGTTTGTTTTATATTACATTGTAAACATAGAAATTCTTTGAAAAAAGACAGTAAGAGAGCTAGGTGAGGTCTTAAGAAAACAGAACAGTGCTCCTCTGGGGTCTAATGCTCTTGGGTAGCTTCCCAGTGTGTAAGTCTGGGCTCTGTGTGTCCCTGGGAAACTTTGTAATGGAGGGCCAAACTGTGAGCTGGCTAAGGTCTTGAGCAATGGTGGTTCTGTGACTTGTATGTCTGAATAATTGAAGAAATTAAATCACAGCTGAATGGTCCATAGATTATTGTATATGTAGATGGGTGGCCCCAGCCATAAAGAGACATGAATGCAGTGGATGGATCACTAGATAGACCTGAAATTGGGAGCAAGCTCTACCACTTACTAGCTTTGACTGGTCATTTAGCTACTCTATCTCCTCTGCGTGTCCTCTTCTGCAAAATGAGGTGTTGAACTAAGTAATAATAATCGTATCAATGATAATAGCACCTGCCTTTTACAAAGTGCTCTAATGTTTGTTTGTAAAGCTCTTTCTATTATTTTGTTTAATCCTCACAATAACCTTATAAGGTAAACACAACAGTTGTTATTCTCTCCATTTTGCAGATGAAAGGATTGAGGCATAGAGATACTAATTCACATAGTAAGTATCAGATGTAAGATCTGAACCCAAGAATTTCTGGCTGCAGGTATAGCTTTTTAAAATATATATATATATATATATATACATATATAAAATATATATATATATATACCATGAAGACTATCAGAGATAATCTTTAGTCTTTTTAATTTTTTTAAATTTCTTTTTATCTTTTTTGGAGGAAATTGGGGTTAAGTGACTTGGCCTAGGATCATACATCTAGTGAGTATCTGAGGCTGGATTGAACTCATGTCCTCCTACCTCCAGGGCCAATGCTCTATCTATTACGCCACTTAGCTGCCCCTCTAGTCTCTTTTAGCTTTAAGTTTTATGATTCCAAATTAATCTCTCTCAGGAAATCTATGGCTGGGCCATCTCTCAGTTGATGTTTCAGTCTAAACAACACCTATAAGTCTGGGTAGTAGCAAACTACTGCCCATCACTGCACAAGAGGATATAGCAACAGTCTGAAAAAGGATGTGTACTTCTCTACTTACCTAGAAGCTTGGGTATGTATTTGAATGTGACTGGTCTTCACAAAGCCGACCTCTCCAGTCACTGAATGTTTCCCCAGAAACCACCCCAGGCAGGGAACAAGGACGCCCAGGATCTCCATCTGATCCCCATCCTGGAAACTCATCTCCTCTGGTACTTGACTACAGTGATCCATTATGGCAAAGCAGGTGCCTATAACTGTAGAAAAAGAACCATCTTCTAAATTAATGCCTTAAGACAACAGAACAGAGGCTTCTACAAAGCCAGAAAATTCCCTCCTGAACCTGGCAAACGTATGGATGTCTACTGGGACAGCAGTGAGCCCTGTTCCTACTAATGAGATTGCTTTCAAGACCTCTGCATTGTTTCAGGGCAAGAAGATAGAAGGGGAAAGCATGGATATAAAGCAGTCTCAGAATTGGAGGGAATTTCTGTAGTTTTATTTTTAATACTTAGTTAAAACAGGAATCCTTTATATGATATCCTCAAGAAGTGAAAGGTCATCTAGCTTTTATTTGAAGACTTCCAGTGACAGAGAGCTCTCTAGTCATTCCACAGGAGAGAGAAGGGCATAGTAGAATGAGTGATCTATTTGGAATCATAGTACCTAGGGGCAGATCTTGGCTATGCTATTGACCTTGTGACATTGGGCAAGTCACTTGGACTCTTTGAATCTAACTTTCCTCATCTCTGAAATGGAAATATCTATATTTTTGCTACCCACTTCACAAAGTGGTTGCAAAGAAATCATTTCCATTAGTTTTTAAAGCTCTATAGAAATACCAAATGTTATTCCATTTCTTCCAGATTAAGGCCATTCCATCGTTGGACAATTCTGTTAGAAAATGTTCTACTCTGATTTACCCCAATATGCCTCCCTCTAATTTTACTGTTCCAAGTTTTGTACATTTTTATGGGGCCAAGCATAATCAAGCTAATCCTTCATACCTCAAGTATTTGAAGGTGACATCAAATGACCCCACCAACTCTAAGTAGTCGATATGTAGTTCTTTCAACAGACCGCCATTTAGCATACCTTCCAGTTTGCTCCCCTTCCTGTCTCTCTCCAGTGAGTTCCAAATTCATAAAATCCCAGAAATAGAAGAAACCTCAGAGACTGTTTTGATTCAACTTGTATCTAACCCATGATCTATTGTCCAATAAACACAACCTCTCTAGCCATTCCTTTGTTTTACGGTTTCAACTTAGTGTGCAAGCATAAAATCATAAACTCTTGGAGCCCAGCGGAACCTTGGAGATCATTGTCCTTTAGCCCTCTGCCTTAAGAAGAGAACCCTTTCAGATACACACACCCCACTCTGACAAGTGGCAATCAAGTCTTTGCTTCAACAGTTCCAGGGACAGGAAACTTATTCCTCAAGAAGGCAACCAATTTGTTCTATTTTTGGACAGGCCTTATCATAAGGAATTTTAATGTAGAACAATAATGATATCTTCAGTACAGAAGTCAAGAGTGATGGTAAAATTATAGTCCTAACATATTTGTATAAAGATATAAATTAATCTGTCCATTATACTGACTTTTCACACCATTTTTAGGAACGGGAATTTCAGGGGTGGTTATAAAATTGGGGGATATGAGGAGGTATGGTGTAGTGAAAAGACCAGGGGAGTAGTTAGAGTTACTTCTGACTAGCCATATTAGCATGAGCAAGTCACCTCACTGAAGTAATATGGCAAAGTGAAGAGAGTCCTGGATTTGGAGTCAAAGAGCCTGGGTTCAAATCCTGCATCTTGAGATAGTTAATTAACCTCTCCAGGCCTCAGTTTTGTCCTTTGTAATTTGAGAATGTAGGATAGATGGCCTCTAAGATCCCTTCAAGTATTAGCTATATTCATTTCAAATTATTTTTCTTCTTTCCATTTCAGTTTTCTCTCCTCCAAGATATAAATATCCCTGACAACTGTTGTGAGCAAAATGCCACATAAAAAGTGGGAAATGATTGAGTTGCACATTTGAATGCAAACTACAGCATCTTAAGTCCAGGGTGGAATGAAATTCCATATCGGTTGAGTATCTAAAAATGAATGAAATAGACATGCTCACAAAACACAGTAAAATTAATATGATTTAACTTCTTGGTACAATGAGATTTTTATTTTGGTTTTGGTCTAAGAATAGTTTTTGTTTTGGTTCTGAGATTGGTTCAAGAGTTTGTACGAAAAAAAAAATAAGCAAAGAGATCTACTTAAGGGTAAAGACCAAAAAACACCCTCGAAAGATCTAAAAAATTAACACTACATGAAAGAAAATTTGGAGCATTTCCTTTCATTCATTATTAGAAGGAAAAGGAACAAGCATTTATTTAGCATCCACTGTGTACCAGGCACTGTGCTAAGTGATTTACAAATATTATTTCATTTGATCAAAGGTTCTGAATTCATCAGTACTCCTCATATGAACTTGATACAATGTAATCATTGTCTTAAGAGGAGAAAACATTTTTTTGAAAGGTCCTGATGAAGACACTTAAGCTATGTGATCATTTAGGAGTGGCGAGAACACCAGCTTTGAGAGATGAGAGGCCTAAGTGTCTGTCTTGGCTTGACATTCTCTATATGACTATGGGTAAAAGTTGCTTCACTTCTGACTCAGTTTCCTTCTCTGCAAAAATGTGTATAATATCCACCTCCCATAGCTGTTCAGAAAGATATGTCTATTAGACATTTAAGATATATATCTAGAAGACTTGTAAGATATAAGCTTCCATAGATATATTGAACTAATGATGATTCACAAATTTGAAAGTCACTGAATGTCAAAATCGGAAGAGTCCCTTAGCAACAATCATTTGGTCTCAATTACTTGTTTTATGGAAGGAGAAACTAAGGCTCAGAGAAAAGGCTTTGCAAGATCATAACTGAGGTTATTAATTATATTATCTTCCTATAATGAAATATAAGTCCTTTTTTTCTTTTTGGGGGGAGAAAAAGTTATAACAGCTTTGCTGGGTCCCACCCAGCATCAGCATGCCATTGCATTATCTTATCTATCTTAGGTGATTCATTTACCCTTGGCAGCTCTTCCAGACACATTCAGTCCAAATTAAGCTTTTCAGTCCAATTGAAATTAATAAGGCAAGGCAGGAAAAAACAAACAAGTTATTTATTTATTTTTTTTACCGATTTGATTGCAGATCATGGATTCAGCAATAAAGACATCTATAGGATCATGCTGCACCTTAAGAGACCACCTGGGGAGAAAAAGAGAAAAATCTCTGGAAAACACACATGCACACCATATGACCTTGCCAATGCCTTTGACTCCCTAAGAGGTTTGCTGAACAACTGAGTCCTATCAACATTCATCTTTCCAGGCTGAATAGAAACTGGAATCAATCAAAAAATTTTTTATTAAGTGCCTACTGTATGCTAGGCACCACTAACAAAAGCAAAAACAGTTCCTTCCCTTTGCGGAGCTGACAGGCTAGTGGGGAACAACATGTACATATGTAGCTATGTAGAAAACAGATAAAAGGTGATTTTGGAAGGGAGAACAATAGAATCTGAGGAGGGAGGAGATAAGGAAAGCCTTCATATAGAAGATGTCATTTGAGCTGAGCCTTGAAGAAGAATGGGAATACTGAGGGATGGAGGTGAGGAGATAGTACACATATGTATCCTGCAAGTCCCCATTTGGTATAAATATTAAGAATGATCATGTAATAATAGATTTAAAGGGGGAAGAAACCTTAGAAGTCATCTAGTCTGAACTTGCTACTATCACCATTTTATAGATGAGGAAACTGATAGCTTAGTGACTTGCCCAAGGTCACATAGTAAGGGACAAAGCTGGTATCTTTTGAGTTAGCTCTCTATTATGTTATGTTTCCTCCTATCTCTGGTATTCTGTGTTTTAAGATCCTTTCTCATTTACCCCTCATTAACTGAACCTCAATTTTCTCATTTGTCCAATGAGGATAATGAACCCTGCCACATCTCCCTCAGGGGGCTGTTGTGAAAATCAAAGGAAAGTCACTCAATCCAGCAAGCATGTATTAAGCACTTGCTGTATACAAGGTCCTGTGCTCAGCAAAGTAGAAAAAAGATAAAAACTAAACAGTAAGATATTCCTTATCATTACTCCCCTGTTCCCACCACTGCCACCACCCCCCAGGCACAAAATTTTAACCCAATCACAAGAAGCTTTTTTTGTGGGGGGAGGGGCTAAGGCTCAGTAAACACAAGAGAAGATTAATTTCGGTACCTACTGATGAAATGGAATCAAGAGCTCTTCAGAGGCCCCTTCAGCTGACACAGGGAAGCTCTCAGACAGTGGCTGGACAGTCTGCATCAATGTCCCCAGACAGCTTGGCGATGCAATACGGCAGGGCTGGCCAGCCTTCCTTTTACCTCTTGGAGTCATGATCTCTCTTATTTGGTTGTCAGGACACAATACAAAGAATGACCCTTAAAATGTACCAGAGGATTTTCTTTCAAGTCAGCAAAAAGAAAAAAATGTATTGATAGATCATATGGTTTCATTTCTTGTGACAATTTTTTAAAAGCCTTGCTTAATCCTCTAAACATTATTATTAGTTTAAGGTGGCTCTGGCCTTTGGGTAAGACCTTTAATGGATCAAATTTGTCTTCACACCCTATATTTTAGGTAAACTAAATCATTCCTCCCCAAAGACCACCCTTCATTTTTCAGCAGCCTTGCCTTTTTTCTTCCCATCACAAGAGAACCATCAGCCAATAAACATTTATTACTATGTGCCAGGAACTATAGCAAATACATTTTAGATATTATCTCATTTGATCCTCAGAACAATCTGGGAAGTTGTATAACCATATGTAGAGTATACAGGGAGATGTCAGAGCTGTATAAAGTGATGGGCCTGATTTTAGATGTGTTACTCATGGGAGTCGGATCTCATCCTTTTCTAATTTAAGGGACTCCTCCTATTTCCCCATTTCTGTCAAAGAGAATGGAGACTTCAAATGGGTCAGTGGGGAATGAGGCAGGCTGAGTAATTCAGCACCTCCAAACCTGGAAAGCTCCCAGATGATGATAGAATCTGTAGAGTATAGTAAGAACACTGAACTTAGAGTTAGGAGTCTGGATTGTATAATGGAAATGGGAGGGTACAGTGGAAAGAATACTGCCCCTGACGTTACAGAACCAGGGTTTGATCTCACATCTGTCCCTTATTACCCAAGTGACTTAGAGCAAATCCCTTTACCTCCATGAGCCTCAGTTTTCTTATCTGTAAAATGCAGGGGTTGGACTAGATGACCTCTTAAGGTCTCATCTGGCTGTAGGCCTGTGATCCTGATAAACAAGCCACAAATGACAACAGCCTCACAGGACTCCTACCCAGACAACAGAGTACTTCCACACTCCTCCCCCCCACCTAAAGCTTGTACTGGGAATGTGCAAAACTACGCTAACGTAGATCAAATAATATAATATGCATAAATGACAATAGTAGTGAGACATCAGGGCCAGATCTGATATTTGGGGATTGATGGGGGGTGGGGTGGGGAACTAACATCTGAGAGTATCATGGAAGATGGGAAGAGAGAAGCTGTATCTTACTGAATCCTAGGGAAAATTGAAATTGAGCTTTGTTGGTGTAGGAGGCTTGTTCCCCATAGCTATTGACTTTTTCTAGTTGGGCTTGAAAAAATACTTGGATAAATCCAGTTCTTTTTTTTAGTTTATTCTAGATCCTGAGAGACTACCACAAAGGAGAGAGACAGGGAGCAAAAGGTTCTGATACTGATACCTACTAGCTGTAGTACCATGCGAAAATTTACTTAATCTCACTGAGCCTCAATTTCCTCATCTGTCAAATGAGAACAATAATACTTGTCCAGCTTATTTTGTGCAGTTGTTTTGAGGAGAGCCCTTTGTCCTTAAAACTCCATAGAAATGTGAGTTATTATTGTATTGTTGTTGAGAGGCAGTGGATAGAGAGTTAACATTGGATCAAGGAAGACCTGGGTTCAAGTCTTGTCCCTGACACATTTGGCCTATGTAACTCTGGGCAAATAACTTAACCTCTCAATGCCTAGGGCAACTCTCTTAGACTGCAAGTTGCAGTATTGCTGCTGATCCACATTAGTAGAGGGAATTTCCTCACTAGGAAGGCCCCTACGCCAATGAAATCAGAGGTCCTGATCAAAACAATGACTGTTATTAGTAAATGTTTCCTAAGATAATTTCAGCCTCCCAAGTCAAAAGAAAATAATTAAAAAGAACAAAGTTTATTAATAAATGAACCACCATCTTCTATCATTAAGCAATGTCATAGAATTTTAGTGCTAGAAGGGATAGAATGAGTAAAGTAGTTCAGCCCTTCACTTTAATGTAGCAGAAGTCAACTCTGACAATCTTTTCTCAGTCCTCATCCTTTCTGGACTCTACTACCTTTGATACTCTTGAGTACCCTCACCGTTACTGAATATTCTCTCCCCCCTGGGCTTCCATGACACAACTCTCTCTAGGTTCTCCTCTTACCCATCTGATCAATTCTCAGTTTTCTCTGGTGGATCTTCAACTATGTCCTACCATCTAACTGTGGCAGTATCTCAGGGCTCTATCCTGGGTCCTCTTCTCTTTTTTATTTATATAGTCTCTTTCAGTGACTTCATCAACTCCAATGTGTTTGATTATAATCTCTATAAAATTGTTCACAGTACATAGCCAGCGTAGATTTCTCTTGGGTCCTAGCTCCCCATTATTCACCATTAATCAATGACATTTCAAATTAGACATCTTAGAGACATCTCAACTTCAACATGTCGAAAACAAGTCATTATCTTTCCCCCAAAGCCCTTCCCTCTACTAAACTCTTCTAACTATGTGAAGAGAATCACTTTTCTCCTAGTCTCCCAAGTTTATCACCTTGGTATCATCCCCAACTCCTCCTTTTCTCTCACTGTCTATATCTAATTGGTTATTAAATATTATAGTTTTTATATATGTAGTATCTCTCGAATCCAATTCCTTTCTATTCACATAGCCATCACCGTCAGACCTTCATCACCTACCTCCTGGAAAATTGCAATGGTCTACTAGCGAATTACCCTACTTAAAGACTCATTTTACTCCAATTCATCTTCCCTTCTTGCCTGGACTATTTCAGTAATCTTCTAATGAAACTCTCTGCTTTAACACTCTCTCCATGTCAATGCATCCTCCACTGAGCTGCTGAAGAGATTTTTCATTGGCTCCTTCCAATCACATCACTCCCTTATTCAATAAACTTTAGTGATTCCCTATGATTACTAAGGTAAAGTCTTCTTTTGAATCTTTTAAAGACCTTTAACCTATATTTCCAGCCTTCTTGTTTTCTGACATTCATCCAAAACTCACACTTTACAATCTAGCCAAATCGACCTTCTCTTTGTTCCTTACTTCCGTCTCTATTTGGAGTGGCCATTCCCCAAGCCTAGAATCTACTGCTCTGTCACTTCTGCCTCAAAGAAACATTATGTTCCATCAAGACGCCGCTCAAAAATTGTTTTCTACAATATTTTCCTTTCATCATCCTTCCAAATGATGGTGCCCTCCTTCTTGGTCACAGTTTTAATTATCTTGTGTCTGTTCTGAATACACTTTTATATGTGCATATTGTGTCCCTCAATAGAATGCAAACTTTCTGAGAGCTGAAAGTATTTAATTTCTTTTTCTATTTGTATCTCCATACCCTGGGACATTTTCTGGAACATAGTATGTGCTAAATAAATTCTTGCTGGTTGATTAATCACCTCTACAATGGACCTCATGGTGCTGGATTTTTACTTAGAAAGCTGTGCTATTTACTGGCTGAGGGACCTTAGGCATGTCACTTAACCTTACTAGGACTCAGTTTCCTCATATGTAATAACAACAGCAATAATATTCATCTAGATAGAACTTTAAGGTTTGTAAAGAACTTTGTAAATGAGAAGGCTGTATTTGATGGTCTCTAAGGTCCTTTTCAGGTCCAAATATATTATCTGGGGCAGCTAGGTGGTGCAGTGGATAGAACACAGGCCCGGGAGTCAGGAGGACCTAAGTTCAAATCCCGCCTCAGACACTTGACACTTACTAGCTGTGTGACTCTGGGCAAATCATTTAACCCCAATTGCCTCACCAATATATAGATCGATCTATCTATCTATCCAATCTGAAGTAGTTAGCCAAGCACCACATGAACATTTTCAATGACAGGCAACTCACTACTTTGCAGAACAGCCGATTTCATTTTTATACAGTTATTATTGTTAAAAAGAACTGAAAAATCCAGGGCCTCAAAATTTCAAGGTACACATAGGTTTCATTTCTACCCTCTTTCTTCCTAGTTTCCCGAGGGAGAAAAAAACAACCACCTTCTAAATATACCTTTATTCAAGCAATCCTCACCTTCCTGGATTAAGAGGCTTTTGTGCATTAACTGTAAAGCTTCCTCATCAATAAAGACATCAATCCCAGCGTCGAAGTCTGCACTGTCCCCCCTGCTCTTGTAGCTGGAGAGAAGCCAGAAGTCTTGGTCCATCAACAAGTTTTCCATGCAGTGGTTTATGAAACCTAGCCAACAGAAAGATAAAATTAGAAAGCCTTTCGTGTTTCCTAGACCCCTTGTAAAAGGGAGGTAAATGTAGCCGTCTGCTAAGACTCCAGTTGGAATTTGGTGCAGGCAAGTGATTTCAAAATTAGCAAAGAAGGAACACGTCTTAGTTAAAAGTGAACTTTAAGAGAATGGGTGCAAAATTACAAGAAAATGGGTTGGGAGCCAACAATAAGCATGTTGATGGACCATGGCAATCACAGTAATTTAACACATGAAGCATTTCTGAGTTCACAAACCTTATCTTATTTGATCCTATGAAGCTCAGTATGAAGTAGAAAACGTGTTATTATTACCCATATTTTAGAGATAAGAGAAGAGGGAGAGAAGGGACAAAAACCAGTGCCCAGAACTCCGGACGCCAAATGACAGTGTGGGGGAGTGGGAAACAGAATTAGGAATGAAAGAGCCTGGACTCAAATTTTGGCCTTGGCAATTATTACTCATGTGATGCCTTTGTGAAAGAAAGGCAGTGTAGTATAGTGAACACAGAGCTGACTTTGGGGCTGCTGACACATAATGGTGATGTGACCCTCTTCAATGCTGGTGCTTTAGTCTCCTCTTTAAGACTTTGATGCTCACCTGCATTAGTAGAGGGGATGTCTTCATTTGGAAACTCCCTATAACAATGAAATTGTAGGTCCAGATCTTATCCCTGCCTGCTATCTCCTTATAGGACTGGGAAAATCTTGAACCTGCCTTCACATTATTGTTGTTCAGTTGTATCCAACTTTTTATGACTTGTAGACCAACTATCCATGGGGGTTTTCTTGGCAAAGATACTGACGTGGTTTCTAGCAGATTAGGAAAACAAAGGTTGAGTGACTTGCCCAGAGTCACACAGGTAATAAGTGTCTGAAGCCAGATTTGATCTTAGGTCTTTCTGACTCTAGGTCCAGTTCTCTATCCACTGAGCCACCTAGCTGCCTCCTAAGCAAACAGAGGTTAAGTGACTTGCCCAAGGTCATATAGCTAGTAAGTGTCTGAGGCAGGAATTGAACCCAAGAAAATAATGAGAAACAATTTAACATTTCTTCCTAGGATTATAAGTGCCTTACCTAGACAGTAATAGGTAGAAAACCTCCATATTTCTTCAAAAGTTTTAAATGTCACAACAATAAGGTCCTGGTCACTGTGAATGGACAGCAGCCTGGCTGACAGCTCCTGAAGGAAAAAGGGAGATATTTTAAAACAAAGGTGGCATTATTCAAAGGTTACTTTTTTACTATTATTACAGTACCAGTGGTCAAATAGTCATGGTTGTTAGTGGCAAACAGGGAAACAGCAAATGTCAGATTACAAATTATCTTTGATACAATTTTTCAAAGGTCTCTAAGTTTTTATTTGTGATACCAATCTACTTTCCTTTCCTTTCCTTTTACTTTATTTTTGTTGTTCTTCTGACTCTTTGCGACCGCATTTGGAGATTTCTTGGCAAAGATACTAGAGTAGTTTGCTATTTCCTTCTCTAGCTCATTTGACAGATGAGGAAACTGAGGCAAACAAGGTTAAGAGACTTGCCCAGGATCACACAGCTAGTATGTGTCTGGGGCTGGATTTGATCTCATGAAGACAAATCTTCCTGACTCCAGGCCCAGTGCTCTATCCACTGTGCCGCCTAGTTGCCCCTTCCTTCCCTTGTCTTCCTGCTTGAAGTCAAGGGTGGGTTATATTCCTGAAGCCAGATTTGAACTAAGGAAGATGAGTCTTCCTGACTCTAGGCCCAACAGTCTATCTATTGCACCACCCAGATGCCCATTACAGTGGGTAGGATCTAACAAAATTTAGAGATAAAAATAAAATCCTAGAGTGGTTTTAAAAAACCAGCTTCACAAGTTAAGATAGAAAAGGCATGTCTGGACATTTGTTTCTCTTGAAAAACATTTGAGTTTTTAATGGAATGCCACCTTGATAGGCTTCAGTGATATGACATGAATACCCCAACATGAAATCTTAAGTCACATGAGGAGAGGCAGAGTGTGTGTGTGTAGGAACATACTTGAATATTAGGCTCAGTTCTGGGTACCACATTTTAGAAAAGACATAAATCAGCAAGGGGACAACCAGAGGAAATATCCAAGGAGGTAAAAAGCCTGCATGCCCTGCATACCAAGATCAGGAGAAATGACCTTCGAGGGATAGCCTGGGGAAGAGCAGACTGATGAGGTGCTTGACAACAGTGTTGGAAGGGCTATCACAAAGACATCTTACTCTACTTGTTTGCAGAGGGAAAATCTGGGAACAAGAGATGGAATCAAATCAACAATCATTTATTTATAGCACCAGCCAGGCACTGTGCTAAACACCCTGGGGAAACAAATTCAAAGAGTGAACCAATTCCTATTCTCAAGAAGCTCATATTCCAATGGAATATGGAAATTTCAGGATAGATGTAAGATCAATGTTAGCGAAAATGATTCAAGTGATCTAAAAGAATGGATTATCTTGGGGATAATGGATCACTAGAAGTCTTCAAACATAGGCTGGATGGTATAGAAGAGATTCTTGTTTAGCTAGAGTTGAGTTAAAAAAAATCAATTTCACAAATACAGGATGGTGATGGTAACTAAATAGCAGCCCATCTGAAAAAGATCTGAGGGTCCTTTCCAATTGTGACATGTTGTGACTTTGCAGAGGGGTAGCAGATGTGGAGGTAGCTAGATGGCTCAGTGAGTGAATAGAGCACTGGACCTGGAATCAGGAAGACCTGAGGTATCTGGCCTCAGATACTTCCTTGCTGTGTGACCCTGGGCAAGTCACTTAACTTCTGTTTGCCTTAACCCACTGGAAAAGGAAATGGAAATCTACTCCAGTATCTTTGTTAAGAAAATTCCATGGGCATTATGGTCTATGGGGTCATGAAGAATCAGACATAACTGAAGAACAACAACAGTGAACATGGAAGGGTGTATCCGGGGTTGAATTTCTGTTCTTGTACTCTTTAGCAAAGTCAATTTGGGCCAAGCACTTCCCCTTAGGCTCATTTTCTTCACCATACTTCCATTTCTTACCCCACAGGGGTGTCTGAGATATTAGAAGTATGAGCTGTCACTACCACCATAAGAGAATCCAAGGAGGTGATTATGAAAGGACTTTGGTGGGGCAATATCACAGAAGACTTGCCTTAGATATGATTTGACAAAATCATTTCTCCCAGCAAAGATGAGTAAGCATAAATTGCACAATTGACAAAACAACCAGAATTGCACATGTCAAGGAAAACCAGCCCCTTCCCATCATGTGGATCAGCTTCTTTAGCTCAAAGTTCAGCTTTTTGGAAAAAAGACATTTTTGAAAAAAAATCACTAAAAAATGTTTCAAGAAACCCAACATCTCCAGCATACTTAGCATCCTTAGCCAGAGTAGTTAGCCAACACACCCATTGTAGCAAGCTTAGTTTACAAAGTGGATTTGATAAAATCCCCAGAAGGTTTCATGAAATGATTAGTCTATCTTTGGGGTGGTGTTGTTGGAGGTCGGGAATACTTTGGACTAGAGAGTTTGTAAGAATATCAAAACTGGAAAAGACCTATTTTCTATGAGCTAGAGTTGCTTCCAGCCCTAACCTTCCATATTCTAATGGTTCTAAGGTTTCTTCCAACTCTAATATTCTATATTCTATGGCTCCTTTCCAATCTGGACTAGCAGGAGTCTCACAGCTTAGCCTTTGTCTAGTGGCAGATCAAGTTCCAACAATGGCCCATGGACAGGGCTTACTTTTTATTATTTATTTACTTATTCACTTATTCACATATTTATTTATTTGTTTGCTTACTTCTTCCTTTCCTTTCCTTTCCTTTCCTTTCCTTTCCTTTCCTTTCCTTTCCTTTCCTTTCCTTTCCTTTCCTTTCCTTTCCTTTCCTTTCCTTTCCTTTCCTTTCTTTCTCTCTTGGCAGGGCAATGAGTGTTAAGTGACTTGCCCAGGGTCACACAGCTAATAAATGTCAAGTGTCTGAGATCAGATTTGAACTCAGGTCCTGCTGAATCCAGGGCCTGTGCTTTATCTACTGATCCACCTAGCTGCCCCCAGGGCTGACTTTCATTGCATATGTCCCCAGGATATGATGTGAGAGCTAGGACTAAGCCCCAGAAATGAAGGATGAACAGCAAACAAATCCAGGGCAGGGAAAGACATTCAGGTTCATTTAGGAGACAGAAGATGATTTAATTGGGATAGGAAATACTGATTTTCTGCAATTTCTATTCTTAGAGAGTCATCTAGAGCACTAGAGCAGTTAAGTCACTTGACCTAAGTCACATAGTTAGCTGCTAATAGCTAACATTTATATAGCACAGATGATCCTCACAACAACCTGAGAAGGTAGGTGATATTATTTTACAAATGAAGCTAAGAGAGGTTATGTGACTTTCCTGCAGTCACAAACTAGTGGGCATGGATTTGAACTCAGGTCTTCTGGATGACAAGTTCAGCACTCTATTGTACTATTTAGCTGTCTCAATATATAAATGATATTTTGTCAGAAGTGGCAACTGAACCCAGGTCTACCTGGTTTTAAGGCCAGCCCTTTTTTCATTACACCATGACCTGGGAAGGAGAGTTAAGAGAATATCTTAGCACTCTAAGCACCCAAATCATTAGGACTTACACTGAACACAGAAGAAACCTCCCTGCTGTCATTTTCCAAGAGACGGAGTCTTCGCCTCAACTCTTCTTGTAGACAGGGGTCAGGAAGGCCACTCTTTGGTTGTACCATGATGAGCTTCAAGGAAATGTCTGGAAGAGATTAGACTGTGGTCAGTTATCATGAGGAAATCTCATTGCAGAAAAGGACAGATCATATGGCCCAGTTAAGCACCAGAAGAGGCCAGGACTAGTGATAGTGGGAGAGCCCTTTCCCATCTTCCCTGACTTCTGGGGGCCTGTGATCCTGTTATAATCCTTTTCTAGGATCTGCCTTCCCTTTTAATTGGTGTGTGGTAGGGGAGGGGTGGCCTAGTGTAGGACAGAGAGACTCAGACATAGTGATCTCTGAAATACAGCACCTCGGGAAGAAGAGCTGCAAAGTTATAGAGGGCTTGCGATCTGCTCTGAGCGAAGGGAAAGTTCATAAAAATAAAAGCACGGACCCTTGAACTCTGAAGGAATTATCACCAGTGAGGATAATAATAACAATTGATGGGCATGCCTTGTCTTCCCAGTGTGTTAATATGGAATAAACGGGTCAGGGGAAAAATAGCCTGAAAAACATTATAATACGTGGTTGCTTCCAAAGTACTCTGAGGTAACCTTGCTCCAGATCTCACTGAAGCTATCTATTACAGGAAGTAAAAAAAAATCATTGTTTTTGTTATTTATTGTCATCATCATAAATATTATTATTAAAAGCATAATTTCTATACATGGGGCAGATAGGTGGAACAGTAGATAGAGTGCCTGGCCTGAAGTCAGGAAGACCTAAGTTCAAATCCAACCTTAGATCCTTACAAGCTGTGTGACTCTGAGCAAGTCACTTTAATCCTGTTTGCCTCAGTTTCCTCATCTGTCAAATGGGCTGGAGATGGAAATATCAAACTACTTCAGCGGAGAAAACACCAAATGGGGATGACTGAAATAACTGAGCTGCTCTACATGAGTGCACTAACCTCCCCAGATAACCACACAGACTATTCCATTAGTCCTACATCATTGAGTTTCTGTGCAAAGGGCGCTAGAGCATTTATGTCTGTGTCCTTTCTACACACAGCAGGATACCACCATGCCACTCCCCCTTCCAAGTGGGGTTCTACAAATGGGAATCTAGAAATAAGTTCGTTTCAGAGTGTGGAAGCCAGGAATACCTAGAACCTATTTTTAATAATTATATAAGGACACATGTAGTGACTAACCATCCAACCTCCCACCAAAAGTCCCTCGAGAGAAGCAGGATGGTTCAGTGGATAGACCCTTGGACTAAAGAGTCAGGAAGACCTGAGTTTTAATCCTGCCTCAGATACTTACCAGATGTAACCCTGGGTAAGTCAGCCTCAACTTCCCCTTTTGTGAAATGAAAGAGTTATATCCAATGGCCTTTAGGGTCCCTTTCTTATATTATCCTATCATCTTGCAGGTTTCCTTTTCTGCAAAATGTTGGAATAGGTATATCTGACGTCCTTCTAGCTCTAACTTTCTCTATTCTAAGGGCCCTTCCTGCATTCTATGATAATTCTTCCAGTCAACAAACCAACATTGTGATACACAGGGGGACCAAAAAGAAATAGAAGCCATGGTTACTACTCTCTGGCAGCTTATAATCTAGTTAGGGAACATAAAGTACCTATGTTAAGGAGTGTCAGGTGGGGCAAGGATGTTTTAGTCATGTTTGAGTTCCAGTAGTTAAGGACTGCAATGATTTCTAATTTGGAATTAACCCAGGAGAGTTTGGCAGCAAGTATGGTCATGGGAAGGTCTACTTAGCTCTTAGCCATGTAGAGAAATTGACTCAACAGGGAAGCAAGACAGAGCCATGAGAAAGAGAGGCCAATACATGGCAGCAGTTCTCTTCTTTGCATGGGGGGCCTTGTGCATTGTGCTGGGAGGACCCAAGAAGCCTAACCCTATAGCTTTTACAATTTCTTCCAGTGAAGGAAGAGGAAGAGGTAGATAGGTCAGCAGCAAAGCTATACACAGGCTCCCTTTTCAATAGGTTTTGATGTTTACAAAGCACTTTCTTTCCTCACAACCACCTCATGGGTCAGGGAGTGTAAGTGAGACTGAGGTTTAGAGAAATAAAATGACTCACAGATGACCTTAAGCAAATATCAAAGCTGGGATTCTCTCCATTCCCAATCCAGTGTTTTGTTTTTTCTTTTTTACTCTACTGTGCTTCCCCTCTCCAACTTGAGGTCTTATAAACAGTTTCCATCTGTGTTGTAAATCTTAAGACACTACTTAAATTCAAGTTATTATCACCATCTTCTGATTACTTGGGAGTTTAGCATCTAGTTGTGGTTTGGTGGCTGATTAAAACCTAGAAGACCTTATCACATAAGCTCCAAATCACATCTTAAAGCCAGCAGGATTAAGGTGGAAGCAGTGCTCTATTTGGAGGGTAAGGAGGATGACCTTACCTCTCTGGGCCTCAATTTGCTCATTTGTAAAAGGTCACTTCTAACTGTCTATAGTAATAGTAATAAATAATAACAACATCACTTATATTGCTTTTTTTTTTTTGGTGAGGCAATTGGGGTTAAGTGAATTGCCCAGGGTCACACAGCTAGTAAGTGTTAAGTGTCTGAGGCCAAATTTGAACTCAGGTCCTCCTGACTCCAGGGCCGATACTCTATCTACTGCACCACTTAGCTGCCCCACTTATATAGCTTTTTAAAGCATTCAATGTACCTTATTAAATATCATCTATTCGATATGTACAACCACCTTACAAGGCAGGTGCTATTATTATCTCTATTTTCTAGATGGGGAAACTGAGGTGACAGAGGTTAAATGATTTATCCAAGGTCACACAGCTAGTAAGTGGCCAAGGCTGAATTTGAACGCGTTTTTCTGACTACAGATCCAGTGGTCTATCCATTCTACCACCTAGCTGACCCTATGATACTGTGAATCCATCAGTTCTCCACCTTAAATTCCAGAGGTCCTGAGTTTTAAAAAGAGAATAATCATCAAGCCCTTCAGGGGAGGGGGAAGGGAATAACGGTAGAGAAGAAGCCAGACTAACTCCTTCACTAAACTTGGGGACCTCTAAGCACATGCCTTAGGCATCAACTGACTAATTGTTTCTGCATCCATTTGAAGAATCCTTTGGACTCTTGAGATGCAGAAGTAATATAGTTTAGTGGAAAGACCACTGGATTGGGACTTAGATCTGAGTTCTAATCCCATTATGCTAATTACTACCCCTATGACCTTGGACAAATCACTTAACTTACTGGGTTTCAGTTTCCTGATCTATAAAATGAGAAGGTTGGTTTAGATGACCTCTCTGTCCCTTTCAGCTCAAAATCCTATGATTCTGTCACTATGAAAGACTAGGATCCCTATTGATTGTTACTTAAGAAAAACAAAAAACACCAGACTATCTCAAGATCACACTATTCAGTGAGAATAATGTAGTTATCTTGACTCTTTGGTCTCTCATTGAGTACAATGAGCCCAAATTAATGAACTCCAAAATTAAGTCCCTCTTTTTCTACACTCCTGTAGTACTTACTGGCTTTACCTTTTTTCCTCGTTGAACAGTTATTGAAGGATTTGTAGGGATGGTGGTGCTCTGGACCAATATCACTTTAGAGGCTACTTTAAAAAATACATGGATAACTAAGTGGCGCAGTGGATAAAGCACTGGCCCTGAATTCAGGAGTACCTGAGTTCTGATCCAACCTGAGACACTTGACACTTACTAGCTGTGTGACCCTGGGCAAGTCACTTAACCCTCACTGGCCTGAAAAAAAATAAACAAACAAATAAATAGATAAATGAATGACTGAATGGATAGATAGATAAATAAGTAAATAAAGAAGCAAACGAACAAATAAATCAATGAAATTTAAAGCAAATAAAATAAAATAAAATAATACATGGAGAAAAGACCAGATACTGTGCTCTGAAGGGCTTCATCCTTTCAGCTCTGGAATTTCTACCCTAGGATCCTTTTCTCTTGATTGGTGAGATCCTGACATGGCCTGTTATATTTAGGCAGGTTCCAGCCATGCTTCCCATTACTTGGTCATCTTTTTGTCATTTTCCTCACCTCTCCTTCCCACCTGCTTTCCAGTTCTGGAATCATAATCAAATCAATATATCCATTTCAACTAGAAAGAGTGTGTGTCAATCAACTCTTCCATTCATCATCCCACACCCCCATCATTCCAAACCAAAGTGGCCACAACTCTATTATAAGCATTGTCTCCCTCTGTCTATAAGCTCTTTGAAAACAGATACTACCTTCACTTTTCTATGTGTAGCACCACTTCTTAGAATTTATGTTGATTAATAAATGTTTTTAATTCATTTCTCTCTTCATTCTCATAAAAAGAAAATTCATAACCTCCTCTGATGAGCCCCAACAGATGTTTGGACCATTAGGAAGCATTTCTCAATATCTAGCCTAGCTTCTTCTTTCTGTTCTTCATAACCCTACATATCCCTACTCTCACTCAGGAACATATGCCCACTATTTGCTGCCCCTCCCAAGTACACAAAATTTCAGTACCACTTTGTAAGGCCTTAGCTCTTCAAAGAGTTGAGATGTTGGAAATGTGCCAGAAGCCAGCACCGGAAGGGACCTGAGGGCTTAGAATGCCAGTCAGAAGAAATCTTATAAACCATAGAGTCCAAACCCTTCATTTTACAGATAAGAGAACTGAGACCCAGAGAGGGAAGTAAGTCAGCCAAGGTCACAGCATGTTACTACTTGGCAAAACTTCTGAAAAACTTCTTGTTCTAAATACAAAAGGCATCATTTAGCTTAATAACTGTTACCCCAAACAGAAATTGTTGTCACAACATACTAACATATGTTTACAGAGATGCTTGGGTTTATTTTACCTAATCCATGAAAGGGCATTTTGTTTCTGAATTAACCACAGGGGAATATTTCTGATTACTCACCAGCCATTCAAAGGACTAAAAAATGCAAGAAATCACCATTCTCATCCTATGCTCACAGTATTCCCTTCTTCCATCTGTCCAATGAAAGCCTGCCCTTTGTATTTTCTTTCTGGACCTAATTCAAGATCCCATGGAGTCTTCCCTCATCCCAGATATATAAAAAAGATGGATCAGGGAATAGATTATTTGGGTATGCAAACAGATTCACCTGAGGTACTCTTTAAATATTGAGTTTTCTGGGTGTACTGAAATTGATTCAGTTTCCAAAAATTAAATTTTGATGAGCTTCTCCAAGAACACCCCCATTATAAGTAGTGAGGGAGACCTGTGTTGTGTCTGAGATAGATAGACCCTGTGCTAGGGGTTTAGAGAGTGACTGGCCATGATCCCACATACCTTTGTTTTTTTTGTTTTTTTTTTACAGACAATGAAAAGAGCCAAAGAGAAACAGACAGGATCCCATGTTTCATGCAAACTTAGATTTGGAACTGAAGCTTAGATTTGGGCCCTTAAAATAGAGAAATGATGTGATAAAAGTGACATTAGAAGAGTTTGTAAATCTGAACTAGATATTTTGGTGCCCAGGAAAAACAGTATGTAAGCAAAGCAATTTATATACACACCTTCTAAACTTCTGTGACCTGGACAAAACTCTAGTTTCCCCACCCTAGTTAAAACTCTGCTGCTATGTAATGTTTGGTACCTGTTGGAAAATTTCCCATCTGGCCAAGAGATGTCCCGACAGTAGCCCTGCAGCCATCAGAGAGCCGAGTATCTGTAATAAAAAGAATTGAGAAAGTGAACAAATTTTCATAACAAGGTTAAGAATACCAAAGTTCAGGGACAGGGAGGTGGCTCACTGGATAAAGCACCAGCCCTAGATTCAGGAGGACCTGAGTTCAAATTCGGTCTCAGCCACTTGACACTTACTAGCTGTCTGACTGGGCAAGTCACTTAACCCTCATTGCCTTGCCAAAAAAAGAATACCGAACTTCAGCAGCATGTGGAACACTGCAGGTATGATCTCTCTCTCTGTCTCTCTCTCTGTCTCTCTCTGTCTCTGTCTTTCTCTTTCCAGCAGAGCACTCTAGTCCAATACATATAGACAGAGGATTAAACATCAGAAGGCACTGGTCCAAGAACACACAATCAGTTAGTACCTGAATCTCTGGCCCAAAACTCAGTCTGAATCCAAAGTGTTTACGGCTACCATGCTTTCTCTCCTAAAAAGAAAATTATTCCCCCCAACACACACATACACACACATACACATACACAGACACACACACACAAACACACACACACACACATACACACCACCTTTTTAAAATCTCTGCTTGCTGCACACTAGAGAAATTAGGTCATTATATGGAGTATGAATCTGATGCTGGACTCTGTCCATTGTTGAAGAACCAGCTCTGATAAGTCTGTAGAGACTTCTCAAACAATATGCTGTAGTGGACAGAGAGCCAGCCTTGGAGTCAGAAACACCTGTCAGGAACTCCAGGTGTAGTTGTTACCCTGGACAAGTTACTCAGTACCCCAAGCAATCCTCTAAGATTTAAATTGCAGTGGAGTCAATCTTTAAGTTCCCAACCTAGAGCTCCCTATACTGAGGAAATCTTGGGTCCACAGTGTGTGTGTGTGTGTGTGTGTGTGTGTGTGTGTGTACACATATGTATACTTATACACATATATGTATGTATACATATTTTACATATATCATATGTATTTTTATATATTGTCTTTGCATATATGTATATGTATGAATATTGTATATATAAACACAAATACATGTCTGTTTTTCTTTGTCTGTCTGTCTATATCTATCTATCTATCTATCTATCTATCTATCTATCTATCTATCTATCTATCTATCTATCTATCTATCTATCTATCTATCTATCTATCTATCATCTACCTGTCAGCAGTCTTTGATAGTTGCTAACCTGGATAGGGCTTGTGATCTGCCTCGATTAGCAGAGCTCACCTTACCACTTTATACACCCTCGAAGCACTGAAGTATGGGGGAGGGTAAGATGAGCATCGCTGGCCAAAGACTCAGAATGTATTGACTATAGATTCAAGAGTAGTGTTGCTTGTTTGATTAAATCCTGCTTTCTACTCAGCCTCTGTCTCCTCAAAATTGTGAGTGAGGCTTTGCTTAAAGGATCACTTTCCTCATGTGGCTACTGTTAAGGGCTAAAATTCTAGCTAGTCTGTCTAAAATATCTAATGAGTGGTCACCAATAAATTATAAGCTTTAGCAAGAGTTAGACTTTTAAGCATTTATTAAGGAGAATAAGAATTTGGTAAAGAGAGAGAGAAAGGCCTACATTCCTATCTATTAAAGGGAGAGCACATTTCTAGCTCAGCTCTCCACCAGAGTCCAGAGAAAGAGAGCCAGATAGAGTGCTAGACTCTTCCTTCTTCCTCCCACTACCCAACGTCACTTCCTGATGCCAAAGAAAAGACTCCTGGTCTTGCCCTCAAAGACCTTTGCTTCATGGGCGGAACTCTTCTACAGTAAGTCTCCAGCAGGTGGCATCATTCCAATCGTTACACTACTGTGTTTAAACTTTTGCTAGCTCCCCTTTGCCTTCCAAAGAAGCTGGATTTGGAATCAGGGTACCCGGTTTGGCATCTCAGCTCTGTTATTTCCTCTGACCTTAGACTGGGCTCCTTGACCTCTCTGGGCTCTTTTTCCTTATCTATAAAATAAATGCTTTGGACAAGATGACTTCTAAAGTTTCTGTCCCCCTACCTCCCCCCACCTCTAAATCCATAATCCTATAATTCCTGTGCTTGACGCTCAAGATTTCTCCAATGAGACTACAACCAAACTTTCCATCTCTTCTTATCTCTCACTATTCTCTCTCTGTGTCTTCGTCTCTCTCTCTGTCTCTCTCTGTCTCTGTCTCTCTGTCTCTTCCTCTCTTTCTTCAGGCAATGAGGGTTAAGTGACTTGCCCAGGGTCACACAGCTAGTAGGTGTCAAGTGTCTGAGGCTGAATTTGAACTCAGGTGCTCCTGAATCCAGGGCCGGTGCTTTATCCACTATGCCACCTAGCTGCCCCGACTATTCTCTTATACATAAGCAATTTCCTCAAGGGGGACAGCTATTTACTGCCCCTCTTACTCAGAAATCATTCTGTTCCCCTAGAAGACTGCTTCTATATCTTCAGTGATGTAAAGCCTTCCTCTAAGCAGTAAGATGTATTTTGGTGGATAGAGCACCACACATATCCGAAAGACCTGAGTTCAAATCTAGCCTCAGACATTTACTAGCTATGTAAAGTGAATAATTAACCTACACCTGTCTCAGTTTCCTCATCTGTAAAATAAAGATAATTATAGCACCTATGTCCTAGGGCTATTATGAGAACACAATAAGCTAATATTTGGAAAGTGTTTAAAAAGCCTTGAAGTGCTATGGTGGTGGTGGTGGTGATAGTGAAGACAACATCTCCTTATTTTTTTGTTTTGTTTTGTCTTTATACTTCCAATGCCTGGCATGTTGCCATACTTACATTTGACACTTAATAACTTTTACTTAATGGACTGAATCGATTTACAATCCCCAGGTCAAATTTCCTTTCCCCCTTTAGCACCCCCACCACTCCAGCCCAGGCTGATTGGTCTCAGCTGAAAATTTCTCTAGCCTCTAATCCCCACCTGCTGCTTATTTTGAGCATTTAGCATCTTAGTTGCCTTTCACAGCTGTTTTCTATCTCCGTTAAGAGTGGATTGCAGGGGGCAGCTAGGTGGCACAGTGGATAGAGCACCAGCCCTGGATTCAGGAGTACCTGAGTTCAAATCCAGCCTCAGACATTTAACACTTACTAGCTGTGTGACCCTGGGCAAGTCACTTAACCCCAATTGCCTCACTTAAAAAAAAAAAAAGAGTGGATTGCAGGAGAAGCTTCTGGAGGATGAGGCAGGTCTTAGGGTATTTATTGCCACCCCCCACCAGTCCTACCTCTCTAGCACTTTTCTGTTCAGAGAGCACTTCATACCCATGATCCCCTTTCATCCCCATGACAACTTTATACAATTAGCAGGCTGTGTATGATTGCACGCCCCTTCCATCCATGGAGGAAAATGAAGGCCAGATGGGGTTAAAAAAAGTGACTTGCCCAAGTTCACCCAAGTCACAGAGACCACTTGACCCCAGTTCCTATCTCCAGAGAATTTGGAACTCAAAATTTTAAGAAATAAATGTTATTTTTTACATGTAATTGGGAAATAGTTTAAAAAAAGAAATAAAACTATGTTTTTAAAAATAAAATGCATAGGTTCAAATCCTAATCTCTGCCACTCATTGGCTATAAGATTTTAGACTATTTCACTCAATTTCTCACCTTTGTCCCAGTCCTGACTGGGAACCCCAGAATACAGATGCCTTTTCCCTAATATTTTAACAGTTAATTTAGTATAGAATGTCAAAACGAACTCCTCAAAAATGCTTCTGTCTGTCAAGAGCAATTTGGCAGGAACAACACTGGATTTAGAATGAACTATGTGACCAGCGTCAAATTACCTACCCTCTCTGATTCTCACTTTGCTCTACCTCCTTCAAAGGGTTCTTGTATGGTTTGAGAGAGATAACATATGTGGAAGGGCTTTATAAAATATACTACATGCGACACAAGTATGGATTAATTGTTTGAAGTGCTGCAATGAAAATCAGAAGATCTGGGCTCAAGTCTGGTCTCCATCACCACCCACTAGCTATGTGGCCTTGAGCAGGTCACTTCCACTCTCTGGCCTCAGTTTCTCCATTTGCAAAATGGAGTGGAAGGCACTAATGCATCATAAAAATGTTATGACTGAGGAATTCGTGGAAACTTGGAAAGACTTGTATGAAATGATGCACAATGAAGAAGAATGAGGAATTATAATAAACAAAAGATAGAAATGATGGAAGCTAAATTTGGATAAATTGTGATGAGCAATCTCAATCTCAAAGAGATGATGAAACACACCTCCCTCTCTGATTAGAAACATGGGGAGCTATGGGTAAGGTGTGCACCATATACAATCAAGGTAAGGTTGATGTTTTCATTGGTTTTGCTAAATTGTTTTTTTTTTTGTTGTTGTTACAAGCAAGATTTCGAGGGAAGGATGGGATCATACCTAGTCATGTACCATACACAGTCAAGACAAGGTGGGACGTTTGAACTATTTCCTTTGTCATGAGTAAGGATTCAAGGGAAAGGTGGGGGGTGGAATATACTAGAAAATAACTGATATACTAAGAAATAACTGATAAAAGTAAAAGGCATAAACATTTTTGTTTTGTTTTGGATCAGATTTGTTATTTCTTTTGTGTGGGATATGCCTGGTGAAGAAACCATGTTATGCAATTCATAGTCTTAGAGAATTGGGGGCAGAGTGGGGAGTGGAGGGGCACAGTAACTTGCTTAGCGGTGTACAGTTAGTATGTATTGGGTGGGTCTTGAAATTTGGTATTCATGACTTTGAGGCCATCTTCTTATGAATTTATGCCATGTTATCTATCACTAAAAATAAAAATAAATTGGGGTACAGAGGAGGGGAGAGAAGATAATTAGACTCTCTTGGCTCTAAATCCTATGATCCTCTATTTTGTTTGGTTACAGCATATTTCTGTAAAACTTTCAGAGAGAACAAATCTTAGTTTGACACAAAGGCTGGTTCCCACAGGCCAACCTTCTCTCCTCCCACTTGACTACCAATGATTGGAACACTCCTATTTGGACTGAGGGTTTGGCTGTTATCTTGAAGGAATTTATACAGGACAAATACAGGCACAAGAATGTATGTGAACATGGGCAAGTGCTTTCTCCTTTCACTCAGGGGTGGAGAGACAGGGAAAAAAAAGAAAGAAAGAAAACAAAACCAATGCACTAATTCTGGGGCTATCAGACTTGGGCCAGTTTTGGTTTGTCACATTTTCATCTGTGGCAAGAGAGTGAGTTGAGCTTACAAGGTGCTCAGACCGAGCTGTAAATCACGTCATTTCCTAGCCAAGCTGCTACCTATCTTTCTCCATCAGCTTCCTCTGGGTGAGTCATAACCACAAGGGGAGGCAGTTGAAGCCGGCTCTTCTCAGCTCGCCCCTGCCTGCCTGTCTGCGGGAATGGAGAGAAGGCCATCCTGAGACACAGCAGGTCGAGTCTGAAGCTTGGATTTCAGAGGGTCTCAGGCTGGAGAGCTGAGATCAAGCATTTTTAATATTTTGTGTTTTATGGACCCTTGTGGCCAGCAGCTGCAGCTTAAGGCCCCCTTCTCAGAATCACACTTTTCAATGCATAATCATTTTTAAATAATCATGCTTTTAAATGCATAAAAGAAAATGCCTAGGATTATAAAGGGAAACCAATTATATTGAAATACAGTCATCAACATGTGTATTAAAAAATACCCAAGGTCATGGACCCAATATTAAGATTACCTAAATTCCACCCCCACCCGCATTTTATAGTTTTAGGAGCTGAGGCCCAGAGAGGAGAATGGATGTGTTTATGGTGACATGGGTAAATTCTCTAGCCTTCAAAGCTGAGAGCTCTGCCAACAGCGAGTGGTTTACAATCCTATCACTTTTGTAAGGACACTGGCTCCTAAAGATTGACCTATTCAGAGAAACCATATAGAAACAGACATTCTTGGCTTCCCCAAATGGCACCAGAAGCCCCGCTGCCTTAATCTAGGAACAAAGGACAAGTGGGTTGAGAGGTGATAAAAGGACCTGGGTTCAAATCGCAGCTTTGTTATTAACTGTTAGTGTGACCTTGAACAAGTCCCCTCCTCTCATTTGGCCTCAGTTTACTCCTCTGTACAAGGAGGGACATGATCTGAATAATCCATAAGGTTTCTTCCATCTCTGAAGCTTTTGATTCTAAGAAACTATAGCAAAACACCAGTGTATTAAATCTGAGTCTGACATTGAAGGAGCATGTCATAACAGTCAATCTCCTGTTGTTTGAGCCTCCTAGACTCATCCAAAAATCATCATTGGTACATGCAGTTGGCCTATGTTATCCTTCACATCTTCTTCACATCTCTACTCTCCCATTCCAACTCAATTGAAATCACCACTAAGACCATTCCAATATGCCTTCTGGAATCCCTGTTCTATCAGCAGTAAAGTCCTCAATGTCTTAAATCTTTTTAAATAATGGAAACCCTGCTCTCCCCCTAAGGACAGATATACCCCTGACAACCCTCTGGATTGTACTTCTCTCAATACTCCCAATCTGCTGAGCTAGAGGAGAGATAGGCATCCTCCTTTCTCTTCAATGATACAACAGAAAAAGCCCTGTATGTGCAATCAGAAGACCCAGGTTTAAATCAGCTTCTAAACTTCTGTGACCTGAGTCAAAATTCCAGTCACCTCACCCTAGTTATAACTCTGGTATGGTGTAATACCTGCCACTTGTTTATCTTTTGCCAAGTATTATATATCCATATTACCAAATTACTTCCTCTCTCTTAGACATAACTTTCTCCTCTTTAAAATGAGATGGTTGATGGGGCAGCTAGGTGGCACAGTGGATAAATCACCGGCCCTGGATTCAGAAGTACCTGAGTTCAAATCCAGCCTCAGACACTTAACAATTACTAGCTGTGTGACCTTAGGTAAGTCACTTAACCCCAATTGCCTCACCAAAAAAAAAAATGAGGTGGTTGGAATTGATGACATAAAGTCCCTTCCAGGTCTAAATGATGGTTCCCCTTCCACTATCACATAGCAAATGTCCATATGGATTATTGGCGCCCAAGCTATGATAGAACCTTTCAAGCTCATATTGATCTGATCAGCCATAGTTGGACACACTGTACTTTGACTCCAACATAGTAATGTCATTTTAGTTGTCTTTGAGAATGATGAACATCAATTCATCATTCAGTAACCAGCTTTTCATTACATATCAGGAACATGTGTTGTATCAACCATTCCCCACCCTTGTTGATGTCACATACCAACTTCCAAGGCACTTTTTCCAACCTTTTTCAATGACTTCAGTACCTGGTTTTTGATCTTCCTCTACACTCTACCTCAAGTCACCATTCTCTGGAATGTCAATGTTGACAACTCTACTAAAATCTAATCACTCAAACCCTGAACTTCCTTGATGTCTGAAGCCTTTGATTTTACCAAGTACCACCTCCCCTAATAGATGCCCTCTCCTTCCTTATAGTGTCAAATATGCCACACTCTCTTAACAGGGAGGTTCTCCTCTTCCATTAGTTTCAGTTCAGGGACAGAATTTGTCATACCTTTAGAAGTTAACAGAATCATAAGGGACCTCAGATGTCATCTATTATACCCTTGCTCAACTCATTAAACAGTCTGGACTTACCAAATAAATGACTATCTGTGCTCTATTTAAAAACTCCCAGTAACATGGATCTCACCATCCCATTCTAATTTTGATAGTGACAATTCGAATTTTCTCATGATGAATCATGATATACCTTCCTGAAACTTTTACCTTTTGGTCTTCATTCTGCTCTCTAGTCTTATCTATCTTCTTCATAGTAGCAGTTCAAATACCATTAGCTGTCCTCATTATATAGCTTAATAAGCCTGGTCATCTCAGCATTTGCCCTTGGACATACCCCAGCTTGTCAGTCACTTATAATAATAACTGGGTCATGTATAATCCCAATGTGGCCTAACCAGGGCACCTCCCTCACTCTGGACAGTACTCCTCCTAATGTTTCCCCATCACCTCCTTCATTCTGGAAACTTTTATTTCTATTCATGCAGTATTAGGGTTATTGGGGGAGGGGGGCTGCCACATAATACTGCTGACTCATTGAACTGAAAGACTACCAATATCCTTAGGTTTTATTTGTAATGACACCCCCACTCCATATTTTGTACTTCTGCAAGTAATTGCCTAATCCCAACTCAAGACTATATATTTATCTCTGTAAAATTTCAGTTATTCCCAGCCTATTGAAATCTACTGACTTATGGTCTTCTTCTCTACACCTCTCCCTGCATACATTCAGAGCAGCAAGGGGCACAGTAGATAGAGCACTGGGTTTGGACTAAGGAAGACCTGAGTTCAAATACAGCCTCAGACACCTCCTAGCTATGTGACCCTGGGCAAATCACTTAACTTTTCTCAACCTCAGTTTCCTCATCTATAAAATGGGCATAATAATAGCAACCTCACAGAACTGTTGTGAGGCACAAATGAAATGATATTTATAAGGTGCTTAGTACAGCGCCGGGAACATATTAGAGACTTTATTAACACCTATTTCCTCCCCTCTCCCCCATTTACCCTTATTCTTTATATGAGCACCATGAAGACAATAAGTTAATAAAGATTATTGATTTGAACTGAATTCAACAGGGGTTGGGAGAGATACTGAGGACAGGCTACATTGTTCCAGGCTGTCATTGTTCCCTTCTCTACCACCTTTTAGGTCTCCACATAGAACAAGTTTTTAATATACCTAATTATAATATCATGAAGTACCATTCCCCATCTTGTTCCAAAGGATATAATGACAGATTTTGTCAAACATCTTCCTGAAACACAGGTGGATTATATTATTATATACATGACACTTTTCTGATCTGCCTAACCTTTTTTGTGTGTATGATGGTGGGGCAAAGTCTGAACCTGGGATTTTATCTACATGGGGAATTCCTGGTAAGGAAGCTCCCTCACCTGCACAATCCCTCTGTATCTTATCTGTAACTTAAAGAGTTGCCTAGGCTACTTACTTATGGTCACACAGCCTATTCACATTGAACCCAGGACTTCCTGTATCCAAAACCAACCCTCTACCCACTCTACCACATCACCTCTGCTGAGCCTAATGACCATCTCCAAAAATGGAAATGAGATTAGTCTCAAATGACTTGCTCTTGATGAGCTCAGCTTATCTCTTAGTGATCACTGGTTCCCTTTATAAGTGGGTACAAACAGTCCTATTAGTGATATGCCCTACAGTTCTGTCAGGAATTGATAACAACACCCATAGGCAATCTTCTGAAAATTTTACCTTCTTCCTTTAAAGAAAAAAAAGGTTGTATGTATAATATTTGCACATTGCTAGTCACAGGATTAAGATATAGATACGCCCACTAATTTTACAGAAGAGGAAACTATGACCGAGAAAATTGAGTTGACTGGCTCAAGATCATACAGGTAGATTCAAATTCAGATCCTCTGACTCCTGATTCAATTCTCTTTCACTTATACCATGTTGCCATCACCTTTCTGCCTCCTTACTTTTGAAACATTTTCATCTTGGCTCAGCCATCAAAGAATCACAGACTTTTCCTGTTGGAAGGTATTTTCAAAGGTATCCCCAATTTATAGGATACCTGACCAGTGGTCTTCCAGCCTCTGCTTGAAGACCTTCAGTGAAAGAGAGCCCTACCACAGGTCTCCAGGCAGCCCATTTCACTGTGGAACTGTTCTATTTGCTGGGAAGCTTTTTTCTGGAGCCCAGCACAGAAGCCTAACCTTTCTTCTGAGGGTGGGGCTTCAAATACTCAAAGAGAACTATCCTGTTCCTCCTGAGTTTTCTCTTCTCTAGGCTAAATACCCTCAGTTTTTTCCTCTGGTTGTCAGGAGACATGGACTCCAGATTATCACTGTCCTTTCAGCACCACGGAATAGAACATGTTCAAGATGGGTGCTTTGACTTGACTGAATGAAGCTCAGTATTCTTTGGTCATCAGTTATCTTAGCCAATTCACTTCATCTTGTGTTTTAATTCCTTCTACTATTTTTGTTCACAGCATCAAAGAATTTCAGAGTTCAGAGACTCCCAGAGTGGGAAGGGGAACAGACTTTAGAGAAATGTCCTAATCTCTGAAGCTGTCCCAAGGCAGAAAAGGTTAGCCTTGATAAGTAATAAGTTCCTTATTACTGGAAGTGTACAAGTGGATAATAGGATACTGCTTCTCTTCATGTTCAGTGAATGAATGAAAAATGAATGACAACATTTATTAAGAACTTTTTATGAGACAAGCACTGAGGATACCAATAGAAAAAGCAAGTCTCCACTCCCAAAGAGCTCATACTCTGATTGAGCAAGAGATCAAATATTAAGAGTGTCTAGTTGAAGGGCAGATGGAAAGGCCCAGAAATATGAAGGGTTCAGAAGCAGGGAGGGTGGCAAGGGCTACAGGTCATTTTTCAGTTATGTCTGGCTCTTTGTGACCTCTTTTGACAATTTCTTGTCCAACATACTGGAGTGGTTTTCCTTTTCCTTCTCCAGTTCCTTTTACAGATGAGGAAACTGAGGCAAACAGGATGAAGTGACTTGTCCAGGGTCACGAAGCTTGTAAATGTCTAAGGCCATATTTGAACTCAGGAAGAAGAGCCTTCCTGACTCAGGGCCTGGTATCCATTGACCCATCTAGCTGCCCAACAACAATAGTGGCTTGGGTTAGTTTATGGCTTTAGTTTGATAACATTTATTATATATTATTTTAAGGTTGGTGAAATGCTTTATGCATGTGATCTAATTTGATCCTCACAACAACCCTGTGAAGTGGGTACCATACTATATCTATTTTACAAATGAGGAAACTGAGGCTAGGAAAGGCTAAGAGACTTGCTTAGGGACACATAGCTAGTAAGTGTTTGAAGCAGGATTTGAAATCAGGAATTCCTGCTTCCAAGTCCAGCACTCCACCCACTGAGAACTCTGAAGTAGGTAGCACAAGTTAGAAGACCTGCCTTACCACTTACTAAATCTGTCAACAGAGATAAGTTACTTTATCTCTAGAAGCCTCAGTTTTCTTATCAATCAAGTGGGAATAACACTGCTCAATGATCCTAATAGTAACTGATGTTTACATAGTGTTTGCAAAGCTCTTTCACTATATCATAACAACCTTGGGAGGTGGATAGTGCAGTTTTGGTTATCCTCAATTTACAGGTGAGGGAGGTGAAGCTGAGGTAGGTTAAGTAACTTGGATATGAGGGGTAGCTAGGTGGCGCAGTGCATAAAGCACTGGCCCTGGATTCCGGAGGACCTGAGTTCAAGTTTGACCTCAGACACTTGACAGTTACTAGTTGTGTGACCCTGGACAAGTCACTTAACCCTTATTGCCCTGCCCCCCCCCCAGAGTAACTTGTATATGATCATGCCCCTAGTAAGTGTCAGAGGTGGGGTTCAGACTGATCTCTGGGACTTCAAATCCAGTTTTGTGTCTATTCCATCATGCTACCTCTCCTTCAGTTTGTCTCTGTCTCTCTAACAGGAGAGTTGGAAGGAACGCATTTTAGTAAATGTGGACTGCTTCAGAAATAGGAACTATTACTGTCATACTGTTTGGACAGATGGGTAATCTGAAGCTAGGTTAAGTAACTTCTCCAAACTCACAGAGATAGTAAATGATAGTTTAGGATTCAAATCCAGGTGACATCTTCTCCAGGTTAAAAATTGCCAGTTACTTGAAGCAAGCCAGAAAATCTGAGGTAGAGGTGGGGAGAAGTGGGACATCACAGCTGCCTTCAAGTACAGGAAAGGGCATAATATAGAAGAGAGCCAGAACTTGTGGTTGGCCCCCGAAGACAAAACTAGGGGGTCAATGAGAGCAAATTTCAAAGAGACTGACTTCAGTACAATGAAAGAAAGTACTTTCTGACAGTCAGAACTGTCCAACCATTTAATTAAATGGATATGAGGTATTAAGGTCCCCACAAAAGACCCTAGATGGTGATAAACCTAGGTGTGAAAGGGAGCTCAGAGGCCAGTTCACCCAACACCCTCCTTGGACACATGAGAAAATAGAGTCAGGGGAGGGGAGGTGTTGCACTTAAATGACTTGACTTGGAAAAAGTTACACATACATAGATAATAAATGTTAAAGGTAGGATTTGTACTCAGGTCTTCTGACTCCAAAGCTAATGCCTCTTCGATTGTACCATGTTATATTAATGACAGCTCACATTTTTATAGCTCTTTAAGATTTTCAAAGCATTTTAAATGTATTATTATTTTTGATCCATTAAAGAGATCTAAAGGTATCTATTATCTTCAATTTACAGATAAAGGAACTGAGGCATCAAGAGGTTAAGTTACTTGTCTAAGGTCACTCAGTAACAAATATCCAAAGCAAATTAGGGGCTAAACTACATATCCAAGGCATCCTTCCATTTGGCAGTTTCCACAATTCTATAACTCAAGGATTCTTTGGAGCCCTCAACATTGCTTCTCACTGGGTCTGTTCCTATCAGGCTCCACTTTCTCAGGATGCCTTGAGGACAGGTGGCAAAATTCTCCAGCTTTTCCTCACTTTTTGGCTACTGGGGCAATGAGGGTTAAGTGACTTGCCCAAGGTCATACAGATAGTAAGTGTTAAGTGTCTGAGGCTGGATTTGAACTCAGGTCCTTCTGAATCTAGGGCTGGTGCTTTATCCACTGAACCACCTAGCTGCTCCCGACAGGCACTCTTTAAAAAGCTTTGTCCTCATGGTACAGTGGAAAGAATGTGAACTTGGCTTCTATAGACTTAGGTTTCAGTGCTGACTTTGCCTTATTAGTTGTATGACGTGGGGCAGTCTTCCTTGTTTACTGCCTCAGTTTCCTGAATAAGGGAGTTGGACTAAATCAATGTTCTTAACCTTTTTTTTTTTCATCCTTTGTTTCCTTCTTTCTTTCTGGCATCACGGTCCCCTTTGGAGATCTGGTGAAACCTACGACCTCTTCTCTGAATGATATTTTTAAATGCATAAAATAAAATTTTTAGGATTACAAAGGAAACCAAGTATACTGAAATACATTACATAAATATAAAAAACCCACAAGTTCATGACCCTCAGATTACTAACCTCCAGATCAGATAGATGATCCCTAAAGATATCTCTTCTAGCATTCCAGTCCATTCTGGCATATTATGGGGATTGTGTTCTAAGCTTTCTTCCAATTGTAAATATTTGTCCCTCTTCTATGTTCTAAAGGCTCTGAAGCTTTATGAGTTTGGGATCCCAACATTTTTCAATTCTGTTAAGCACAATAAATGCCACCCCTCTCCTTCTTCTCCCTATCTCTCAACTCTAACAACAGTTTTAGAAAGAAAAAAAAAAGTCATGACTAGGAGAAGATATGTTTCCCTGTGGGGATGAATAAGATGAGAGAAAAAACACAAATAAGAGAAAAGGAAAATCCGGGAGGGAAAAAAGACAGTGAAGATGAATGGAGTTCCTACCCATCTTTCCAGACCCAAAGGTTTCTTCATTCTCCTTTTCTCCTGGAAGCTTGGGAGCCTTGATGGGTCTGGTTAGTCCCTGGGGGCCATCAAGAATATTCTTCCTCCAATCCTGTTCTCTCCTTTCCAAGGACCCCATTGGCTTTCTTCCCATCAGAGGAGTCAAGCGCTGCTGCCATCTTTTCTCCTCTTCCTCCTCTTGGTTAGCCCAGGGCTCAATGTCTGGGATGAAGCCCTTTTCTGTTGTGTTAGCTGGGACCACCGGCCCCTCCATGACTTGTCACTTCACTCCTTGCTATAGGATCTGCATGACCAGCTGTCCAAAGGAAAAAAGAAAAAAACACACACTGCTTTCAGAGAAGAGGACCTCCTAGGGAAATATCCTGTTGTTGAAAAATCATCATCAGGAGAACAGGAAAGAACTTTCCTTCCTTCCCGATTATGTGCAAACACTTTGGGATTCCATGTGTCCTGTTTGACTTGTCTATCCCCAGTATCATGGGGGCCCACTGTTTGCTCCCACAGACAGTTCACAACCAGCAGCAGGTTGAACTGTGAAGGGCAATCACAGGGCAGCAGAGACACTCCTTTTACAGATTAGGAAACCGAAACTTGCTCAAGTTATTAATATTATGAAAGCAACAGGAACTGACACTGACGTGCTGCTTTAGGTGTACAATGCTCTTTTCTCACACCAACCCAGTGAAGTAAATAAAACAAGGGTTACTATCACCATTTTGTAGGTGAGAAGATAGGTTCAGTGCCAAAAGTCACAGAGCTAGAGAATCTCAGAACCCAGTACTAAAACCCAGTATTATGATTCATCCTTGGATCCATTGATCAACAAGTAGTTGTTGAGTGTCTGCTAAGAACTGGGGACTCTGCTAGGTGCTGGATACAAAATACAAAATACAAAGAATAAAACAATTCCTATTCCCAAGAAGCTTGCAATCTAATGATGAAAATAATATAATCCTGACCTTTGGCACCTTAGAGAATTATTTATAACCTTTGGCACTGAATCTATCTCTTCACTTAAAAATTGGTGGTAGTAACACTTTTTTTTATCTACCTTACAGGATTGGTGTGAGAAAAGGGCATTGTAAACCTTAAAGCAATATGTAAATGTCAGTTGCAGTTGCTATTATAATAATTATAGGGAGCTAGATTACTCAGTGGTTAGAGCACTGGGCCTGGAGTCAGAAAGACCTGAGTTCAAGTCAGACCTCAAGATACTCCCAGACGTGTGACCCTGGGCAAGTCACTTAATTTCTGTTTGTCTTAATCCATTGGAGAAGGAAATGGTAAACCACTCTAGTATCTTTATTAAACAACAACAACAAAAAAAAAACCAAAACAGGACCATGAAGAGTAGAACATGATTGAAAAACGGTGAAATAATTATGATTCAATTGTTCAATTGAATATTCAAATTCATTCAATTGAATAATATTCAATTCAATTTTTGAATAATTTTCAATAATGATAATAATTTCATTATATCCTCACAATAGACCAGAGAGGTAGGTGTTATTATTACCCTCATTTTACAGATGAGGAAACAGGCAGACAAGGGTCCACAGCTAGTAAGTGTCTGAGGCTAGACTTGAACTCAGGTCTTCCTGATTTCAGGTAAAGTACTCTATTTGTCTACCATGACATTCAGCTGCATAAATATAAAGTCCATGAATATAAGTGTAAACAAAAGAGTTAAATACAAGATAGTTTAGGAGGGAGGGCACTAGTGATTGAGGGGGCCAGGACAGGCTTTATGCAGAGGATGGTACCTGAGCTTCATCTTAAAGGAACAGAGAGACTTTTACGAGGCAGAGAGAAGGAGAGAGTGAATTGGGGGCATAGGGGACAGCCAGTATAGAGACAGAAGAGAGAGGAAATGGAGGGTCATGTGTGAGGAATAGAGAAAAGGGCAGTTTGGTTTGGGGAAACCCCAAATGATACATCTGAAGCCCCCTTTTCCTCGTGCTTCTCTATGCCCTTCTTTCCCATCTTCAGCCCCAAGTTGGTCCGTCCTCTCTTGCAAAACAATGACAACAAGCATTTCAAATCTTACTTTCTCTTTATTTACTTTCTCAGTGCCCTGATGATTATAAAACATGCCTGATGATCAAAAGTGGAAGATAACTTAGAGATCATTTAATCTAACCTCATTTCACAGAACATGGCTTATAAGAACATGGATTTAGGGGGCAGCTAGGTGGTACAGTGGATAAAGCACTGGCCCTGGATTCAGGAATTACTAGCTGTGTGACCCTGAGCAAGTCACTTAACCCTCATTGCCCCCCCCCAAAAAAAAAGGAACATGGATTTAAAGCTAGGAGGGACCTTCATAGTCATCAAGTCCAATTACCTTATTTTATACATGAGGGAATTGTAGCCCCGGAAAAGTGACTTTTCTAAGAGCATACAGATAGTTAAATGGCAGAGCAAGGATTTGAACCCAGGTCATCTGATTTCATACCCTTGTTGATCTTCAGATGATATCACTGAGATCTAAGATCACATAGTGAGCTGGGGCGAAGCTATGATTATGAACCTAGGTCTTTGGGTTCTAAGACAAGTGTACCTTTGATTAGAGTTTATCACCTTAGGGACTTTCCCCAATACCAGTCAGTCCACAAACATTTATTAAGCATCTACTATATTTACTTTATTAAATAATGTTCATGGGGACAGCTAGGTGGCGCAGTGGATAAAGCACCAGTCCTGGATTCAGGAGCACCTGAGTTCAAACTCGGCCTCAGACACTTGACACTTACTAGCTGTGTGACCCTGGGCAAGTCACTTGACCCTCATTGCTCCGCAAAAAAAAAAAAGTTAGTAATGTATTATTAAGTAACTTTATTGATGCATTATTAACTATCAATGTGTTATTAGGTAATTTTATTAATGTTTCATTAAGTAATTTATTGATGCCTTATTAAGTAACCAATGCTTTTTAAAGTAACTTTATTGATGCTTTATTAATAACTTCATTGGTACTTTATTAAACATTTACTATATTTACTATATCGGGGACACAAAGTGCTGGGGGTACACAGAAAGGCAACAGCTTATGGGGCTCCCATTTGAATGGGAAGGAAGACAACAGCCAAACAATTATTTCTACAACTTATATACAATGTAAATTGAAAGAAATCTCAGAGAGAATGTGGCCTTTATGTGGCATGCTCTCAAAATGGGCTTTTGCATTTGAAATGACCATGGGAGTTGATGACTTAATCCAAGAAGAATGGAAATGATGTTGAGAACTTAAGGCCCAAGCGAAGTCTTGGTATTTCAGCCGCTAACACAAGTGATGCCACCTGGGCAGATGCCAACTAATAGTGTTTTAGAGCAGAAAGAACATTGGGCCAGGAGGAGTCAGGATGCCTGGGTTAGAATCCTTGTTCTGTTGAGAGTTCACTGTGGAACCTTGACCAAGTCCCTGCCCTTTGGTGAGTCTCAGTTTCCTCATGTGTAAGAAGAAGAGATGGGCATTGGACTAGACCTGTGACCCCATTGATTTAGAAAGCTCCTGAGGGAGAATACTCCCTCTACCAGTGTTGGTTGACACCATTTCTGCTCCTTAAGATCTTATAGAATGGCCTGGAGTGATGAAAGTTTAAGTGGCTTGCCCAGAGCTACCCAGTCTGTATGTGCCAGAGGCAGGTCTTAAACCCAGGTATACGAAATGTTGTAAGTGCTATAGCAACATGTGAGTTAACACATCCCTACTGGGTCTTAAGGAAGAGTCAACACCAAGTTCAATTCAGTCATAAAGTACATTAGACACACAATAAGCACCTTGTTGTTGTTCACTCATTCCAGTCATATGACCCTTTGTGACCCCTGTTGGGGTTTTCCTGGTCAGCATACCAGAGTAGTTTGCCTTTTCCTTCTTTAGCTCATTTTACAGATGAGGAAACTGAGTCAAACAGGGTTAAGTGACTTGTCCAAGGTCACATATCTAGGAAGTGTCTGAGGTAAGATTTACTCAGGTCTTCCTGACTCCAGGCCCAGCACTCTATGCACTATTATCACCCAGTGCCTACTGTATGTCATAATGCTTCAAGGATTTTATTGGCATCTATTCGATCTCCTCCTCCCCTTGCTTGGCAGATCACTTGCTCCCTTATCTTCATAAAGGACTCTTGCCAAAACTTTTGTCACTCTGATCTCAACCTTTAGCCAAAGTCTCTTCCAGTTTGCCTAATCCCTGGATGCCAGACACACAGTTTGTTGCCAGTCATTACTCAAAGCTTTATGGACGTGGTGGGACTTCCTATGGAGTATTTGGGCCCACATTTCCATGTCTCCATCTCTGATGAACAAGTGTTAGGTCAGGGCAGATATCAGCATTTCACTCTTCTCATCTCATGGAGTTCAGATAGAAATAGTCCCAGGACAAGTTAGTATCTTAAAAAAATACTTAATGTTTTAAAAATATTTAAAAAAATACTTAACATTCAAATTAAAGGAATGGGATGGCAGTTTATCTTCCTTTGGGCTCCCTGAAAGCATCCTTGGGATGATCCAGCTCCAGAATGAATGACATGTACTTCATCCTGTCTCCATAAGGTTTTGCTTTCCTCTACTAGGCCTGTCTACTCTTAGAATCTCTTCAATCCAAAGATTATGAATATCTGGCATGGGAACATTGCTTTTTTTTGTTTTTTGGTTGGGCAATGAGGGTTAAGTGACTTGCCCAGGGTCACACAGCAAGTAAGTGTCAAGTGTCTGAGGCCAGATTTGAACTAAGGTCCTCCTGAATCCAGGGCCCGTGCTCTTATCCGCTGCACCACCTTGCTGCCCGTATTAAATTTTTATAGATCAATATTATGTCCAGGAGATTGTGGAAAGCAGTTTGTTTTGGTTTTAGTGTGTGTCCACACCCAATTCCACTACAGTTTATTTGTTGAAATTCTTAAGGCTATTTTAAGGTCTCTATTTGTAATATGGGGATTTGACATCCATTTGTTTGTGAAAGATGGTGAGCTTCTGACCACCAGGTCATGTCTCACTTTGTGTTTTTGTAGGTGCTAAGTTTTTAATCTGCAGTGATGCATCCAATGTTTCTTCCATTCCCTTACATAATATGTAGTGATAATTGTAACATTATTATTATATTGATTATATTATATTATGTTGAATTTAATCCTTATCAGGGTGGTGGTGGGTGGTTTCTAGTATGGAAACTCATTCCACGGATGCAGATTAACAATATATTTGTAATTTAAATTCTTAGAGAATTACTTGGGTTTATAGAGAAGTTAAGTGATACACAACTACTGTGTATCAAAGATGGGAATGGAACTCAGGTCACACCCAGCCTTTTATTTAGCATTAATTAGCTTCCTCTAGTATTTTATATAAAATTATCAGATAATTAGCATCATTGTGGGCCACTCCTTCCCCCTGGACTCTCTCCTCCTTTGGATTTTGTGACTGCTCTCTTTCGGTTCCCTTCCTGATTGACCATTCCTTCTTAGTCTCCTTTGCTCAATCATCAGCTTTTTCCTGACCTCTAAGTTTGAGTGTTGATCAGAGCTCTGTCTTGGACCTTCTCTTGTAGCTATACTTTCTCCCTTTGTGATTTCCCTCACTTCCTATGAGCACAATTGTCACAACCATGCAGATGACTCCCAAATCTACATGTTGAGGCCTCACCTCACTCTTGTGCTCCAGCATCAATTGCCCAAGGACATCTCCACTTGGAGGTTTCAATCAGGATTTCAAAATCAATATGTTTAAAACATTGTTTCTCCCAAACCTTTATTCCTTCTCCAAACTTCTCTATTTCTGCTGAAGTCTATCCTTCCAGTTACTCAGACTTGCCACCCTGGCGTCATCCTCAACTCTTCTCTCCCACTATTACAACATATCTAATCAATTACCAAGTCTTCTTGGCTCTAACTCCCCAATACCTTTCTCATCAATTTCAGCTTAACTCATATAACCTCTACCCTATCTTAGTCTCTCTTCACCTCTCACTGAGAGCATTGAAATAACCTCCTAATTCATCTTCCTGCTTCTAGTCTCTTCCTATCCTCAAATAGTTGTCCCAAATATATATTTGATCACATATATACCTCTACTCAGAATCTTCACTATTTCCTACTAGCTATTGTAAAAAAACAAAAACAGAAACCTAAAAACCCTCAGCCTGGCATTTAAAGCCTTCCTCAATCAGAATCCCCACCTGTTTTCCATCTATCCCCTACATGCATTCTTCATCCTAAACTAAGTGGCCTAGTAGCATATTCTCTATGCATGATAATCCATCTCTTGCCACCAGGATCTTTGCACAGATGAGTTACATTTTCTCCTCAATGATATGTCTTATAATCCCTAGTTACCTGCAAGGCGCAGTTCATGTGCCACCCTTTAGTTAAGGACTTTCCTGATTTCCCTAATTGTTAAAGCTCTCACCTTCCTGGGATTACTTTTTATTACTTGTATGCACTTTCATTAGTTTATCTGTGGCTATGCCACCCAAGTGAATATCATCTCCTTGATGTCAGAAATAGCTGGTTCTGTTTTTTCTGTATCTAGCACAGTGTCTGAGGAATAGTTGGTATTTCACATCAATCATTCAATCAATCAATAAATACTAATTAAATGTCTGCTATGTACCAGGCACTGTGCTAATAAATGTCAGGTTAATTTACAATTAATTGTTGACTTTTAATGTAGTATGTTAAGGTTTAGGAGCTACTTTCACATGCATGATCTTCTCTGATCCTTACAATACTCCTGAGAAGGAGACAGGGCAAGGATTATTAATCCCATTTAACAGAGGGGAAGGCTAAGTTCCTGAATGGGGAAGTAATTTGTTGAGAGTCATGGAGCTAGTCAATAGTCAAGCCAAGACTTTAATCCAAGTCTCCTGACTCCAAGGGCCAATGCCCTACTTTATTCTAGATGGGTCTTACCATCTGTTGGCTCAAGTAGGTTGTGTATCTGAGTCAACATGGCAAAAGTCAGGGCCTTGAAAGAACACCTCCTCCAATCCTCTAGCCCTTACTCAGAGTGGTCCCTGCCATGTCCACTCTCTCAGCACTTAAATGACTTCAGCCGCAGCCAGGAAAGGAAATTGACTGGCCCCGATTTTCCCTGGTGCTGAGAAGCCACCAGCTGTGGGAGGGAAGAAAGGAAGGAAGCCAGTAAGCAGATCCGTTTTTGCAGAGTTAGATAAAAAGTTCCACCAAATGATCCTGCATATTGGGAAACATCTTCTGAAAGGCGATTTATCACATGCAGGAAGAAGGAATCTATGTTATAAGGGGGAGCAAGGTAGCGGAATTACAAAAAAAGCAATTTGAGTTAACAAATATGCTTTAAGGAGCTACTATGTCCGCGGTGCTAGGCTAGGTGCTGAGGCTACAAAGACAAAAATAAAATGGAACATTCCTTAAAGGAACCTAGGGTTGACTGTGGGAGCATACATGTATGTGTATATATATACATACTCATAAACACATATGTATATGTGTGTACACACACACACACACACACACACACTGTTGAACCAACTCTATGAGTTGCCCATCCAACTACATGGCATAGTCTGAGCAGTGGGCATTCTTCATCCACTTAGTTTCTCCTGTATAAATAGCTGAACCAACCCCTTTTGAGTTGTTATGGATCTCTTTTAGGAAGTAATGCAATGTCCTAGGGCTTGACAAAATCAGCGCATCATTTCCAGAGAGGAGGAACTAGAAGGTTGTTTCATACAGATGAAATCCTTCCATTTGAATTCAGCCCTGGACATCTTCTGTGATGCTGGCACACATGTTTATCTAGTTAATCCCTCAGTAGATATTAGTAATGAGTGAGTAATACAAAGTTCTCTATGGTTATATCTTTCAAGGGATGTTATATGATTTTGACATATGAATGGGAGACATTTAGTTGTGGAGGACAGCCATTAAGACAGGGTATTTTTTTTGTGCATGAAATATACTCAACAAGCAATAAGCACAATAGAATCTTGTGTTCTTTATACTTTGTACTTTTTTTTCTGTAGATACAGTTTGCTACAAAACAGCATTTGTTAATGCTTGCCTATTTTCTTCCCAAACCACCATCAAGGACATATGGATTACTATCTCAAAAATGTTATAGGGCTAGAAAAGCAGGCATATGGATTAGTCACTTGATTTTTGAAGTTGATTTTTTTTGAGTAACAATAATGTTTGAATTTTTTTAAAAAATCAATAAACAGGTATTTATTAAGCATTGGCCATGTACTAGGTACTATACTATACTGGGAATCCAGAGACAAAGATGAAGAAGTGGGAGGCAGCTAGGTGGTGCAGTGGATAAAGCACCTGCCCTGGATTCAGGAGGACCTGAGTTCAAATCTGGCCTCAGACACTTGATACTTAGTAGCTATGTGACCCTGGGCAAGTCACTTAACCCTCATTGCCCCACAAAAACCAAAAACAAAATGAAGGAGTACCTACTCTCAAAGAGCTTACATTCTATAGGAAAACTTATAGACTTCCAAGTCTTTGGTATCTTCCCTCTTTTCAGATACACTGAAACTTGGTTTCCCAGTGCCCTCAAAATTATGGTGGTTTTCTGAGCTTTCACTTCACACTAAACAAATTGGCAAAAACTGGGGATGGTCAATGTTGTGAGGTGTTATGGAAAGAGAGGGGGTACTGATAGACCATTGGTAAAATCGTGAATTTTCACCACAATTCTGGAAAGCGTTTGGAATTATACTAAGAAAGAGAGTAAAATGTCCATACCCTTTAATCCAGAGGGCCTAGCATTGGGTATATCTCCCAAGGAGGTCACTGAGAAAAAGAAAGATTCCATGTACAGCAAAATACTTGTAGCAGCACTTTTTGTATGAATAATAACAAAAAAAACTAGAAACAAAGAATGATGAATGTGGTGACTACAGAGGAGTATGGAAGGTTCATATGAACTGATGCAAAGTGAAATAAGCAGAACCAGGAAAACACTATATTTACTGATTACAACAATGCTATTGGACAACAACAAAACAATCTGAATGCTGTGACTAATCCTGGCTCCAAAGAATAACAAAAGCTACAATAACACTAGCTTTAAGGTTTGGAAAGCACTTTACAAATATTATCTCATTTGATCTTGAAACAACCCTGTGAGGAAGGTACTAGTATTAAGCCACATTTTGTAGATGGGGAGGGGAGTGTGAGGGGAGCAAAAAAGCATTTTGTTTTGGATTTTTTTGTAGGTAATCTGGGGGTTGATTTGCCCAGGGTCACACAGCTGGTAAGTATCTGAGGCATGATTTGAACAAAGGTCCTCTATCCACTGTGACACCTAACTGCCTCAGAAACAAACATTTATTAAGCATCTAATATGTGCCATGCATTGTGCTAAGCACTTTACAGTTTTATCTCATTTAGGGAAACCTCATAGGGAAACTGAGGTTGAAAGAGGTCATACAACTCGTAAGTATCTGAGGCACAATTTGACCTCAGGCCTCCTTTACTCCACTCAAGTCCAACACACTATCCACTGGGCCACCTAAAGAAGCTGTACAAGAATTTACCTCACCAGTGCAGTTAGATGGTGCAGTGGTTAAAGCACGGGCTCTGGATTCAGGAGCACCTGAGTTCATAACTGGCCTCAGACACTTGACACTTACTAGCTGTGTGACCCTGGGCAAGTCACTTAACCCCCATTGCCTACAAACAAACAAACAACCCCCAACAGACAAGAATATGCCTCCCTCCCTTCTTTGCAGAAGTCAGGGACGAAGAATATGAAACACTGCACATGATGTTGGACTTGGTGGATGTGTTGGTCAGGTTTGGAATAATGGTTTTTTCCCTTTTTATTTTATTATGAAGCAGGAATTTTTAACCTTTTCTATACTGCAGACCCCTTTACCAATCTGAATGAAACCTACAGACTCCATCTCAGAACAATATTTTTAAATCTATGAAACAAATGCAGACATGATTAAAAACAAACATAATTATGTGAAAATACAGTTATCAAAGTATTTTTTGAAAAGCTCATGGACCTTCCCTTTAAGAGGATACCACTTTGGGAGGGAGGGAAGGTTAGCGAGAAGAGGAAATTACATTGGTAAATATGATATAAAAACAAAAGACGCCATTTTAAAAATGTGTTACCTTAAGTAGGGAATCTTGGAGCTGGAAGGGAATATAATGCTCATCTGGTTGAACCTGTACCTGAACAGGAATCTCTTCTCCATTATCCCTGACAACTGGTCATCTGGGCTCTGCTTGAGAGGTTCCAGTGTTTAAGGAGTCACTGGAAGTTTAGCCCTTAAAAATTATCGCAGGAATGCTGCTGTTAGCATTAACCCTGTTATTTTCAAATCTCTTCTGGTGGCTTCCCCTGGTCTCCTCATGTGCTCTGGCACGACATCGTCATCAGCTGGTGAGACCTTTCACTTTGAGGTCCCTCCCCATGAAGGCTTCTTGATTCTCCTCAAATCACATCCAAAGCAATGCCCCCAACGAATCTCTCCCTCCTCTGAACTCCCTAGCACACTGCAGGTGGGTGTATCTAAACCTTATCTTCCCTGTAAGAGCAACTGGGATGTCTTCTTTTTACTTCCTCTCTCCCCACAGTGCCCCACACGAGCCAATTCTGTATAAGTTTGATGAATGAACACATTTCAAATTCCAAACAAAAAAAATAAGAGGACTGATTGGGAGGGAGAATTTTTCTCACTGTGCTTTTGATTTTTATTATATACCCTCCAAAAATTGTAAGCAGAAATTCCTTATCCCTTAGTAAGTTAAAGATAGTCAGTTTACCTCTGCTTACTGGCTCCCTTTCTGGAAAATCAGCTTTTGTCACGACTATGTGCATAGCTCTAGTTTACTCTTTTTTTTTTTTTTTTTTAGTGAGGCAGTTGGGGTTAAGTGACTTGCCCAGGGTCACACAGCTAGTAAGTGTTAACTGTCTGAGGCCAGACCCGAACTCAGGTCCTCCTGACTCCAGGGCTGGTGCTCTATCCAGTGCGCCATCTAGCTGCCCTTCTAGTTTACTCTTTAAAAGCCTAGGCTCTGTGTAACATAGCAGAAAGAACACTGGATTTGGAAAACAGCAAGACCTAGTCTCAAATCTCAGCTCTGGCAAACTTGGTGACCTTGGCCTTCCTTTGCCTTGTTTCTATATCTGTACAATGGTGATAATAGTATCTTTACTATCCACCACCCAGGGCTGTTGTGAAGATCAAATGAGAATCCATTCAACAAACATTCATTAAGTACCAACCATATGGTGGGCACAGGGAGTGCAGAGACAAACTTAAATCAGGTCCTGTCCTCAAAGATCTTACATTCTATGATGAATATAAAGTGCTACTTAAAATGATTTATTTTTAGTATTTTAGTATTCACTACAATGTCTTCTACCTTTTGATTTTATACCAGAAATTTTTTCTTCAAACTGTCACTGCATGTTGATAGTTTTAAGACCAGAAACTCAGCCTATAAGATGGGGTAGGATAGAAGGAAGGTGGTTACCTTGAAGATGAGAAGAATCAATAACTTTTTTGTAATCTGCACAGGAGAAATAGCATGATATAGTAGAAAAAGGGGCAGCTAGATGGTGAAGTACATGGAGTGCCTGGAGTCAGGGAAGAGTCATCTTCCTGAGTTCAAATCTGGCCTCAAACACTTAGAAGCTGTGTGACCTTGGGCAAGTCACTTAACCCTACTTACCTCAGTTTCTTGCTCTGTAAAATGAGCTGGAGAGGGAAATGGTAAAGAACTCCATTAACTTTGCCAAGAAAATCCCAAATAAAGTCACAAAGAGCCAGACATGACCGAAACAACATAACAACAAACACAGTACAGAGAATGCTGGACTTGGGCTCAGAAGATCAGAATTACTTAGTCAAAAAGCATTAATTAAGGATCTACTATGTGCCAAGCACTGCCATAAATGCCAGGGATATAAAAAGAGGCAAAAGATAGTCCTTGCTGTCAAGGAACTCATTGTCTAATGGAGAAGACAATAAGCAAACAAATATATGCGAACAAGTAATCTACAGGGAAAATAGGAAATAATTAAGAGGGAAGGCACTAGAATTATATCTTTTTTTTTTTTTTGCAGGGCAATGAGGATTAAGTGACTTGCCTAGGGTCACACAGCTAGTAAGTGTCAAGTGTCTGAGCCCAAATTTGAACTCAGGTCCTCCTGGGTGCTTTATCCACTCTGCCACCTGGCTGCCCCCAGGCACTAGAATTAAAGAAGAGTTGGGAAAGGCTTCTTATAGAAGGTGTGATTTTAGTTGAGACTTAAAGGAAGCCAGTAGGCAGAGATGAGGAAACAGAGCATTCCAGTCTTGGGAGACAGCCACAGAAAATGCCCAGAGTCAAGAGATGGAATATCTCGATCACAGGCCAAGCAGGAAGCCAGTGTTACTAGATCAAAGAGTACAAGTTGGGAGTAAAGTATAAGAAGACTGGAATGCTCAGAGGCGGAGAGGTTGCGAAGGGCTTCAGACACCAAACAGAGCATTTGTATTTGCTCCTGGAAGCAATAGGGAGCCACTGGAGTTTATTGAGTAAGAACAATGAAAAAGCCAAAATAGTACTCGAAGATAATCACTTTCAGGGCTGAATTTAACTAGTCAAGTTCTCTTGGGCTAATCATGGCCCCTCTCTAAACCCTAGTTTCCTCATATCTCCTATTACTGGATTGGATTAAATGATCTAAGGTCTCTTCCTGGGCTAACTCTGGAGCAAACATATGCATTAGAGATCAGCAGGTGGGCAATACTCATTTGTTTATGTCAAAACAGCCATCCAGAATTTGAGGGGAAGTGAGTCAGAATAAAAATTAGGAAGCTAGACAGAAAATAAATAAAATATGGGGGAAAAGAGTGGGGGATGGACATCACCAGCTGTTGCTCAACGCTTTTGTCTTTAAGCTAAAGAACAGAGAACTTTCTTCCCTAAACACATGAAAAGAATGCCTGGGCATATTTATGTTATATCATATTTATGTGTGTATCTTCTGTTAAGAAAATCTATTAACTACTATCTATGATCTAAAATCCATAATCCACCATCATGCATAGTATACTGTACAGAGTAGTGGGGGAAAAATAAAAAGTAATAGTCTCTGTCTTCAAGGAGCTTATGATTCCATTGGGCAGTAGAAATGAGAAATGTCCACAATTATATGCTTAAGAAGAGTCAAATAGTGGCCTAAGAAGTTTATGGGGGGAAATGGGGGGAAAAAAGTTTATGGAAGGAAAGAATCACTTCTAATAGGGGTAGGGAATAACTTTAGTGTACAATCCTATGGCCCTAGCTCACAAGTAGGAATCTCTGAAAAATGCCTAATCTTGGTTCAAGGTATTCTTTCAGTCTGTTTCCTTAAAATTATAAGTTATGAGCCCCTACTTGTATATTTATCCTCAATTGTAAGACAGAGCACAAAGTTAGCTCAAAGCCAAGGCATTTACCAAAAATGACATAGTAAGAAAGGTAACAACAGAACATATTTTCCTGTGCAAAAGAGGTCCATCATCCTACACCTGTCACCATCAACACCAATTATTGCTGACCACCCTGCCATAGGTAAAGCAGGCAAGTTAGTCTACTTGAATTAGCTAGGCACCATGAAGGAGAGACAAGAGGCAGCATGTGCCAGGCAGGCCAAATACTTGCTGCCATGTCAGTTACCACTTCCCCATAACAGCCTTGTGCCCAAGAGCCATGAGAAGAGCAGTGCCACTCCCCACCAAGACACATTCTCCTAGCCTGGCCCCAACAGTCATCATCTAGGGAAGCAAGATCTTAGAATATAAGTTTCTTGAAGTCATGGACTTGCTTCACTTTTTAAATTTGTATTGCTAATGTTCAGCACACAGTAAACACATAATAAATGCTTTTATTCATTTATTCATTTATCAGGGATGGATGGAAATGTTTGCCTTGTGATTTCCCTTCCTACTATTATTATTTCCAATAATGCCAACCATTAAGCTCATTGTAGACCCAGAATGAAAATCTCCATTTCTACTCTCTACCCCTTACCATTCCTTTTGTGGTATATGGCAGAGTATAGGAGCCAAAGAAGCGTGGTAGAGCTGCATGGGAAAAGCCTGGGAAAGGAGGAAGCCCCAGCCACTGCCCTCTCTGGCTGACTCCTCCCTGGGCAATGGAATGTCTCCAAACACATTCCAAAGATACCATACCTCTGTGCTTCCCGGAGTGGGGTGTGGAGAACCTGAATAACCACAAGGATTTAAGTAACCAATTCAGTCTCACTTCAGGGGCTCTCTCTGACCCCCTAAATCTTTGTAGCTAAAGATCAAATTCCTGTTCAAACAAGCTGCTGTGAGGCCTCTCTGGTTAAGCCACTACCCCCATACTCAAGTGCAGGCTTAGAGTAGATTCCAGCATCTCCCCACTGGGTTTCAAGACCAAGGATAAATTGGATCATAGGGTTTAGAGTGAGGTGGGACTTCAGAAATAACCTACTGTTACCCTTCTCAGTTTATCTACAGTGGAGAAAATTGAGACCCAGAGAGTGAAGGAATTTCACTTCAGGATGATATAGCAAATTAGCATCATTTTAGCAATAAGGCAGCTAGTGGTTCAGTGGATGGAGTGCTAGGACTAAAGACATTTTCCTGAGTTCAAATCTTTGCTCAGACTCTTTCTTATTAGCTGCGGGATCCCAGGCAAGTCACTTAGTCCTGTTTGCCTCAGTTTCTTCATTTGTAAAATGATCTGGAGAAGAAAATAGCAAACCACTCCAGTATCTTTGCCAAGAAAACCCCAAATGGGATCTTGAAGAGTAGGACATGACTGAAATGACTGAACAACAACAAATTAAAAAGGGATAAGCCTGTGATTTCATTGGTACAGGGAACTCCCAAGTGAAGAAACCTCCTCTACCAAGGCAGGTCATCAACTTCTCCTCTTATAGTCCTAGAGAGTTACCTAGCACACCTAAAGGGTATGTGATTTACCCAGGATCACACAGTCAGTATGTGTCAGAGGCACATCTTGAACCCAGGTCTTTGAAGCTGACTCTCTAGCCATTACACCACATTGCCTCTGATTTTAGAGTGGTAGTATTTTATAATGGAAAACAAAACATAGCAAAATGCTGGACTAGGAGACAGGAGATGTGGTCTGACACTTATAAACTGTTCAAGTCATAACTCTTGATGAGCCATAATCTCTTCCTTTTTACAATGGGAATAATGGACAGGGATCACCCATCTCACAGGATTGTTGTGAGAAAAAGGCACTGAAAACTTTAAAATTCTTCACAAACTTAAATTGCTGCCATTATAATTAAGTTGGTGACAGAACATGCCCTTCATTCGCCTGATATTGCAGCCACCTTGGTGTAGGACCTTACCACTTCATACTCGTTCTATTGCAATCACTTATTGGTTGGTCTCTTTGCCTTATCTCTCCCCACTGCATCCCATCTTCCACTCAATTATCAAATTGATTTTCCTAAAGTGTAGGTCTGATCAGATTGCCCAACCAATTTAGTAAACTCCAGTGGGTCCCTAACACCTCCAGGAGGTGTTAGTGCTCTGTTCAAAATTTAAAGCCCTCCAAAGCCTGCCCCTTCCTATCTTTCTCATCTTACACCACACTTCCCTCAACATACATACTCTCATCCAGTGACACTGGCCTCTTTGATTTTCCTCACACACAACACACTCCATCTCCTAATTCCAAGCATTTTCAGTGGATGTCACCTATGTCCCATCTCATTTCTGCCCTCCTCCTGTTTTTCCTGTCTTCCTTTGGGTCTCAGCTAAATACAGTTTCTCTTCTTTTTTTTTTTTTTGCGGGGCAAGGGGGGTTAAGTGACTTGCCCAGGGTCACACAGCTAGTAAGCGTCAAAGTGTCTGAGGTCAGATTTGAACTCAGGTACTCCTGAATCCAGGGCGATTACTTTATCCACTGCACCGCCTAGCTGTCCCCTAAATACACAGTTTCTACAAGGAGACTTTCCTAATTTTCCTTAATGTTAGTGCCTTCCTTCCATTGATTCTCCACTTTACATATGTTATCTATACAGGTTTTATAGTTGTCTCCCCCATTAGACTGAGTTTCTTGAAAGCAAAGACTGTTTCTTGTCTCCCTTTGTATTCCCGTCATTGAACACAGTGTCTAGCACATAGGTCATTAATAAAAGCTTATTGACTGACTGGTTAATTTATGCATTTGTTCCTTAAAACAGTTCCCAGAGGTCAGTAGTGAAAATGGCATTTGCTTTCTACAGAAGAGGGAACCTCTCAGAAATGACAAAGTGACTTGCTCAAGGCCACAAAACTAGTTAATTTCAGAGGTGGTAATTTGATCCAAATCCTCTAACTTAAGTCTAATATCATTTCCACTATAATAAACTATCTTCCATACAACACTATCATTTAAATAGCAAAGAATGTTACTCAAGGGGCAGGTTAATTAGCCTAAATCTTCCAATTCAGTCACTCTATGGTAAAGGAAAAATATTTTCCTGTTTTGTCACAGAGTACCATGGGTGAAAGGGAAGGTGATTTTCTCATCTAAGCAACATAATAGAATCATAAATCTAGATCTGGAAGAAACCTGGGAGGCCAACTAATCCAACCTCTTAAATTTTACAGATAAGGAAACTGAGTCCCAGGTTAGTTAAATAACACTTTCCTTCCCAACTAGCAAACATGGTAGGTACTAAGGGGTCTGCCTGCACAAGGGTTTGTGAGGACAGTGCTATATCCAGTGACACCAGGGTCTCAGCTGAAATAGCCCCTGTCTCTAGTTACTTAAATAGTTTGGGAACACGGAAAATATAAGAGTATGTCATAGCAGAAACAATGCAGGACTCCAATTAAGGAAACTCGGGTTCTAGTCCTTATTCTTGACACTTGTTGAATGACTGAGCAAGTCACAAGTCCCTCTGGACCTTTATTTCCTCATCAATAAAATGTGATGTGGTCTCCTTAAACTCTAAAATGTTTATAGCAGCCCTTTTTGTGGCAGCAAAGCACTGGAAATGATGTAGACACTAATCGATTGGTGAATGGTTAAATTAATTGTGGAAGATGAATGTCATAGATTATTACTATGCTGCATAGAGAAGCATGGACAGATTTATACTAACTTATCCAGAGTGGAAGAAGCAGAACCAAGAAAACAACATATGCAATGATTATAATGGAAATGGAAAAAACACTATAAAGCAATCACAAGTCAATGTTGCAAAATAACAAAGAATAAGTATGACCCCAAAGAAGAGATGGGAAGATACTCTCATTCTACTCCTTTGCAGAAATGGGAGGTTTGTGGTTATGAAATATTGCATGTATTTTTCAATATATTTATCAATTTTTATGATTTCCCCCTCTTCCTCTTTTTCCTTGAAAAAGTATTCTTTTTAAAAAAATAAGGAATGGCTCTCTAAAAGTAGGAGAAGAATGATCCTAGAAGAAACCTGGGCAATATTAAAAACAAGATAATGAAAATTTATTTTTTAAAAAGAATAAATAAGATAGGGGTAGTGGAGCTCAACTAGACAATCTTTAAAATCCCCTTGCAGTTCTGAAATTCTATGAGCTATTGCTTAAGGTCTCTTCTAGTTCTAACATGTTATAAGTCTACAGACTTCTTTATATTATATGTTAGTCTTGAGTTCCAATCCATCCTCAGACAATTTCTAGCTTCGTAATCCTGGGCAAGCCACGTAACCTGTTTGCCTTAGTTTCCTCAAATGTAAAATGGGGATGGTGATAGCACCTACCTCTCAGAATTGTGGTGAAAATCATAACTCTAAAAAGTGACTAGTACAGTGCCTGGCACATGGTAGGCATAGGTACTATATAAATGTTTATTCCCGATTTCTTTCCTGGGTCTAAGTATTATGAAAATTCCTGTGTTTGGACCTGCTGCTAGTAAACACCAATTGCTTTCTAGGCTATAAAATCATTCCGCCCCTTGAATTTTCTCTGCATACCTGGGTACCTGTTTCTCCTTCTACCTCTTCAGTACCAGAGGAGGCTTCCTGCATCAGCCCTGAAGGGAATGAATACGTGTGCCTGGAGCCTCAGGTCATATCCTAGTGCCCAGTTAGATTAATTCTGGTTCCCTGGGCAGCCTAATTACCAAAATCTTCTCACCTGGGCAAGTAGTCAAAAGCAACATTGGGCAAGAAGTATCTTGGTGCAGTGCAAAGAATCCTGAGTGTGTCATCAGGGCACTTGGGATCAAATTCTACTTAGTACCAGTGTGACCTTGAGCAAGGGTCTTCCCTTCCCTGAGCCTCATTTTCCTTACATAAAAAATGAAGAGGGTTGAGCTGGGTCCCTTCTGCTTCCTATGATATGAAATTTAGGTTTCATTCTTACAACTGAGAATGATAATGAGGAAGTAAGACAAGTCTCTGGGGATGTTGCTATTTCTTGTACTTTCCCTCTTCCTTAAAGTGGATACACTTAAAATTGCAAGATGTCAGAGGTAGAAGGGTCCCTGAGGGACACAGAATGTCGGAACTATTCAAGTCCTTGGGGGCCATGGAATATTGGGACTGGAAGGGACCTTAGGGGCCATGGAATTTTGAAGTTGTGAGGGTTCTTAAGGGACATGGGATGTTGGAGCTGGGGAAAGCTGAAAACAGAATATTAAAGATGGAAAGTACTCGAGAACATCAAAAATAAAATCTTAGGGCTGGAAGAGACATGGAATGTTACAACTTGGAAATTAGAGACAGATCTATTCCAACCCCCTTTTTTTTACAGATGTGGAAACTGAGGAAAGACAAATGAAGTACCCTATCCTAGACCACACGTTCAGTTAATCACAGAGTCAAGAACCCAGGTCTTATCCCCCCAAGAGGAAAAGACCTATTTATTTGAACAAAAATATTTCTATCAGCTCTTTCTGTGGTGGCTAAGAATTGGAAATGAAAAGAATGTCCATCAATTGGGGAATGGCTAAACAGGCTGTGGTACATGATGGTGATGGAATATTATTGTGCTATAAGAAATGACAAGCAGGATGATTTCAGAAAGGCCTAGAAAGACTTATATGAACTGATATATATTGAAGTAAGCACAACCAAGAGAACATGCACAGAGACAGCAATACAGTTTGATAAAGAACTGTGACTTAACTATTCTCAGCAATACAATGATCCAAGACAATCCCAAAGGACTAATGACGAAGAAGCATACTACTCACCTCCAAAGAAGGAACTGATATTGATTGAACACAGACTGAAGCATGCTATTTTCACTTTCTTTCATTTTTTATTCAAGTTTTCTGACACAAAATGAATAATGTAATGTTTTATGTAATTGCACATGTATAACATATATCTGATTGCTTACCATCTCTGGGAAGGGGAGAAGGGAGAGAGGAAGGGAAGGAGGGAAGGTGGCATAGAATTTGGAACTTAAAACTTTAAATAAAAATGGTTATTAAAAAAAAAGAACCCAGGTCTTCTGTCTCCCTTTCCAGGCTCTCTCTCCTGCACCATAAGAGTTTATCTATTTATACCCTAGCACCTGCTGTGCTGAGGAAATCTGAACTCAGGAAAGAATCTCCACCCTAGACAGAAGAGAATCTGTTGCTGACTTAGGCTCCTGTACATACACACATTCATTCATGAAGAGGAAGAAGAATCAATATTTTGAGGTAGGCAAAAGTGATAACATCCTCCAGATTCCATTTATTTTCTTTAGTTGATTTAGTACCATGAGAAATCATGACAGGCTTTCTTTCATGGCCAAGGTCATGGACAGCAGAAAAGGAAATTCAGGCTCTGGGATGGGGCTGAGTGTAAAGAGTCTAGATTCTGACCCTAACTCTATCTCTACATTTTTGCTGTGTGACCTTACCCAAGTTTTCCCTCCTCTTTGGACTTGAGATTTCTTCTCTATAAAATGCATAGATTGCAATAGATGATTTCTGAAGGTCCCTTCAAGATCCAGCACTCTATTCCCAAAGTTTTTAAGACTTTTTTTTTTGCTAGAATCTTTTTTTAAAATCATTTTACACCTGCCTGAAATAACTTCTGAACCCATCCTTCCTCCTCCCTCTATCCAGGGAATTATTCCTTATAACAGAATAAAAAAAGAAAGAAGAAAAAAGCATTTGAGCAAAGTCAACCAAGACATCAACTTAATATGACAATATTTGCTGTATTCCATAGTCCCCCACCTTCTGGGAAGAAGGAAGGGACATGCAGTCTCATCTCTTCCCTGGGTCCAAAGCTTTCTGATCATTATAATGCTACAGTATTAATTTCAGTTTTTTGTTCTTTCCATTTGCATGGTATCTGTTGGATTCCTGGATCAACTTGCTTTATTCTCTACCAGTTCTTATATTTTGCCAGAATCCTTACCAACTCCATCATTCTCAAGGCAGATGTCACATGTGGAAGAACCACAGACCTTGTATAAAACCAGTCTCAACTTCTACCATGTTGCTCCAGCTTTAGTTCCATAGTGATTCTACTAATGCTAAGCCCACCCCCACCCCTTTTGGGCTGACTCACCTCCCACCCTCTTAGCCTGCACCTGAGCCAACTAAGCTGTCTTAGGAGAAGAGAGGAAGCCAAGTATGTCAAAGTTGCAAAGGACCTCAGAATTCAGGTGGTTCATCTCCCTTTTTTATAGATAAGGAAACTGAGGCAGAGTGAGTGAGGAGAGAGCAATGTGCTCTTGGTGAGGCACTAAGGCAAGAGCAGAACTAGATCAAAAGTAGGTTTCCTGTCTCCTATCCTAACATCTTTTCAGCTGCTCTGTGGTCCAATGCTTCTCTGACTAGCTTATTGAAGAAAAGTTGACTTATGCCACCTTTTGATCTGTTCTTGGCATTTGAGACAAAGATTAACAAAGAGACGCCAAGAACATGAGTTCCAGTATCCCATCTGCTCAAAACTAAAATAAGCAAAACAGACAACAAACCTGAGTGACCACCACTCTGAAAGAGCAAGGCACAGAAATTCCTTTTTTTTTTCTTTTTGGTTTGTTTTTAAATTTTTTAACCAACATATGATCTCAAGGATAGAGGGATCTCCCAGGTAAGGAAACTCCCTCCATCTATACAGATCTTCACCTGACTTGTACTTAAAACCTTAGTGAGTTGTGTAAGGCACTTAGAGGTTAGGTAACCTGTCCAGAGTTACCCATCCTTTATAAATTAGAGCTCAGAACCAAGACTTTAATGTAGATATACTTTATTTCAAGGCTTCCTCCCTGACTGCTACACTGCACCTGACTCTCCTGGAATTCCTTTTATTTAAAAATGAGTGACAGGAAAAGTAAAAGGAGGGAGGATAAAAGAGAGAAAGGAGGAAAGAAAATGAGAGAAAGGTGAAAAGAAAAAGAAAGAGGGAAAGAGGAAAATATAGTCTCAAAAAGAATGCTCCTTCCTGCCCTGGATACCTCCAACCCTCGGTCACTCTCTGAGAGATCACGTCTAAGAGTGGAAAGAACAGGAGCCCTTGTTCAATGATTACACCAATAATCTCCCTCACCCACTGGCCTCCCAGAGCCCACCCACTCCACATTTGCTGTCCTACCTTGTCAGAGGACACTTCATCCTTCCCTGACCTTGCTGCCTGTACCCCCAACCAGCCTAGTCTCAGTTCCAGGGCCACTGGCAAGGACTTCCCGTATTTGTGCACACATACCTTCCTGCCTGCCCTTTTTTACTTGGCCTGCCAAGGGAGCAGGTAACTCAGCATGGTGGCTGGCTGGCTGACTGGCTAGAGAGTTGATCATTAACTCAGCAATGATCCCATACATTCCTCCAGACAGCCCAGCCTGTTGCGTCCCATCTCAGGTACTGATTGTTTCAGAACACCCTTTTCTTTTTCTTTTTTCTTTCTTCTTTCTCTGTTTCTCTCTCTCCCTCCCTCACCTCCCCCCCACACACACACACACTTCTGAGCTGGGAGCCAAGCCACAAGGCTTCCCCTTGAGAAGGAGGAAATCAGTGAAAAAGAATTGGGGAAGTCTGGGCACCTATCCTTCATTCTGGATTGAGTCACTCTCTGTTACTCCCTCACTCTACAATATCATGGAAAACAGTGATATGTTTTCCATAATCTAAATATTCTACCTGTTCCTTTGTAAAATACCTCCTGTCTCTCCTGGCCTGGCTAGCTTGGCCTGCAAGTTTCCTTTTCTAGCTTTTTTAGGCAGCTGGGTATAGGAAAAAACCCAAAACACACACACACACACACACACACACACACACACACACACAAAACCATACTGCACTTGGAGCTGAAGTATCTACAGTGGAAAGAACAATGGATTTAGTGAGTCAGGAGACCTGGGTTCAAATTCCACCTTTGCTATCAACTGACTGTGGACAAAGCATTTCACTTCTCCACTCATCTTCATATTTCTGTTGTAAAAAATGGAGACTGATCCATTTCCTGCTTTTTGGATTCTCTTTTCTTTTTTCAAGTGGTTTACTATTTTTTTTAAACCTTCCTGTTGTTTACTTAATCATATTTGTACAGCTGAAACAAGAACCTTCCCCGATCCTGAGGAGGAACTAGCTAGGAGACAGCTTGGTATAATGACATAACATTGGGCTTCAAGTCAAGACATGTGGGTTTGAGTCTCAGCCTTGTTACTTGCACTTCCTAACTGGATGACCTTGGGGAAATCACTTAATTCCTTTAGGCCTCAGTTCATCTATAAAGGGGGAGGGGGGAGAGGGAGCAAGACTAGAAGGGAGGATACCTAGGAGGTGAAGTGGATAAAGCACCGGCCCTGGATTCAGGAGGACCTGAGTTCAAATCTCTGCTCATACACTTGACACTTACTAGCTCTGTGACTTTCAACAAGTCACTTAACCCTTTTTGCTCCATAAAAAAAAAAAAAAAGTTTGAGTAGGGTAGATCCCTTCCAATGCTAAATCTGTGATCTTTGTTCTAGATTTAGGCTAGGCAATCTCCAAGAGGCTTTGCGGTTCTTAACTTCTCTAATTGTACATGACTTTGCCTACTTGTGGTGAGTGTATATCATAAAGCATTAAAGAAATCTCAGCTGTTTATAATTTGGGGGAAGGGAGGATGTCATATTTAGGCCTATAATGTCCCATATTAATTGTCTATACAGCCCCTTCAGCTTATGGATAAACCAATGGAAGCTCTGAGAGTTTAAGTGACTTACCTAAATTTTCTAAGTTCTAGCTCTGACTGTCTTGGGTGGCTAATCTGCAATTCATTCTAGAATAGTATAGTATGGTCACATGCTAGAGCTAAGAGTGCTGCATTCTTGCATAATAGCAATGAAATTTGTTCCCAGTTTTTCTGTCATTCCTGAATTTGCATGTTCAATGAGAGAATGAAGCCAAGAATCATGGAATTTGGATTTTAGCACTAGGAGGGACCACTAGCAATATTGGGGGTCCAGCCCAGTTGGGGAAGAATAGAAAGAATACTAAATTTGGTGTCAGAGGTTCTGGGTTTGAATACTGGTTCTTTAGTGGCTTGGAAAAAACATGTTTCTTGGTTAAGACCTTGGTTTCTTTTTCTGTGAAATGAAGGGATTCTAGTAACTGTTGTCTAGGGATCTGTCTAGCTCTAAATCCGATAGTCCCTATGATTCTTTCTCTATCATCTTAATAAAGACTACAATTTTACAAATGGGGAAATTGAGACCCAAAGAAAGTAGATGACTTGCCCATCATCCCAAAGCAAAATCTGGTTCTTCTGACTCATTGGTCAATGTTCTACAATACCACACTAGTTAATTCTAAAATGCTTTTCAGATATAAATAAGAAGCATCTCCTTTATGCTCTGAGGGAAAATGACAACTGGGGGTCCACACGAAGTTCAGTTCCAATATGGTGGACCTGCTGGAGGTGGGGCAAGGGGCGCCACACTGCCCTAGCATGGGGGCAGCAGCCGGTATTGGGCCCAGGAGGGGTTGGTATACTTTCAGACTAGGTGAGATAAGGAGATTCAGCTTAAAAAAATTTTTTTTGTACTCATTTGAAAATAATTCTAGTCTGAAAAAAAAGAGAAGAAAGAAAAGGCAGTCCCCCTTCTTCCATTCCTTAAGCATAGTGCTGGGCCAAGAATCTTCTTCTTCTTCTTCCTAAACTCCCCCAAGAATGTCAGCCCTGAATAAGGCCTCCCAGAGTATCCAGCCCATCCCCCTCATTTAACCAGAGAGGACAAAGACCCAGAGATAGCTAGGGACTCATTGAAAGTCATACACCCAGTTTATGCTAGTTCCTTTGCATCATGGCTGCCAAGACAAACACTTGCAAATCACAGATAACTCTTTTTTCACAGCCCCCTAATATCTAAGCAAGTCAGTCAATAAACTAAAGATGATTCATAGGTAGGCAAAGAGTGGGGTGTGGCATTGGGAGGAGCATTTTGTTGTCCTTCAGTCTCAGTTGTTTCAGTCTTGTCCTATTCTTTGTGACCCCCATGTGGGATTTTCTTGACAGAGATACTGGAGTGGTTTGCCATTTCCTTCCCCAGCCCATTTTATAGATGAGAAAACTGAGGCTAAGAGGGCTAAGTGACTTGATCAGGGTCACACAGCTAGGAAATATTGGAGGCTAGATTTGAACTCATGAAGATGAGTCTTCCTGATTCCAGATCCCGAGCTCTATCCACTATGCCACCTAGCTGCCCCCCTTGGAGGGGCATAGCTTCCTTTTAACCTCTGGCTATCTCCTCTTTTTTTGATTCCAGGTGAATATTTGGATGACTTGGCATTACTGTGTTGGTGTCACATTGACCACAGGCAGACCTGACATTGGCATTTCCTACACACATAGAATTTAGAGTCTAGGGATCATTTTCTCAATTGTTTAATAAAAAAAAAAATTAAAGGTCATGCATGCAACAAAAAGTTCCCAAGAATCTCTGCTGTTCAAAGCATCCTGTGGTATACTTGGGGTGGTTATCCCAGGGTAGTACGTGCATATGTGACCAGGTAAGCCCAAGGTTCCTTCTAGCTCCCACATCCTAAGTCCTCTACTCTGGTGTCCCTTGGAGTTACTGACACTGTGTTCAAAGTTGCCTCCTGGTGCTGACATTCCATGATGGCAATTCTAAGTCCTTGACATTCTATTTATTCTTTGTCCTGGAGCTAATAACACACCTCCTCCTAGCCTTTAGGCTGCTATGGTCCACCGCACATCTTGAAAGATTATTCAGGGCATGGGCCAGCCAATAGGAGGCTCCTGCTTAGTTTGGATGAAGCAAAACTCAGAGCAGTGAGTCTGAGATACTGAGGACAGGGAACACAGCAAGTACATTGACAAAAGCAATGTCATAATAGCAGTAGTGGTGGTGGTAATATTACTACTTACCATTTGCATAGAATATAAGCACTTTAAATTTTAGAAATCGCTTGTACAAATCTCATTTGACTCCCCCACCCCACAACAACTCTGGGATGTGAATACTATCATGTAACAAATGAGGAAACTAAGGAAGATAGAGGGTAAGTGACTTGGCCGGGGTCAAAAAGCTAGGAAGAATTTGAAGCTGGATTTGAATTTATTCCTTACTGGCTCCAAGTGCCAGATTCCCTCCCATACCACCTGGCTGACAGATCAGTGACAACAGGGGGGCTGGGAGCAGGGGGAAAAAGAAAGTGCGGCTTGAACTGTGCTTTGAGGAAAGCTAGGAATTCTGTCCATTTGGAAGAAGTGTTAAAAGAAGCCTGGAACTGTAACCATCAAAGGGGTCCCTGGATAGTTCCTCTACTCTCCACTGTGGCCCTTCAGCATTATAACTCAGTATCCTGTTTGTCAGGTTCTCTACAGCTGCAGACTTGGCTAGGAATGGAGGGGATTTTTTCAACAGCCATCCCTTTTCACAGGCCCCAGAGAGCTCTGAGGAGGGCTGGGAGAGGAAGGGAGGATGAGCACCCCACGTCCAGGAATATGGAATGCAAAACAGCCAGCGAGCCCTACAGCGTCCCTCGGCCCCCTGGCCTCCAGTCTCTTCCCACTTGGATCCAGCTGTTGCTGAGCCAGCTGACACAGGGATGTTTCTTACGCAAAACCCTTGGCACATAACCCTGCCGTCTCCCCCACAGCAAGCCCTAGTTGTTCCCAAATAGCTCCAGAATCAAATATAAAGTCTTGTGGTCCGCATTTAGATCCCTTGACAACCTGGCTCCTTCTTCCTACCTTGGCAATCAGTTGCCTTACGTTCTGCCCCTCTCCCTGCTTTTAAGTCTTGCCACACTGCCTTACTTGCTGGTATACAAGATCCAATATCCCATCTCCGGCCTTTGGCACCAGCTCTTCCCCATGCCTGGAACTATCTCCTACCCTTAAAAAACACTGGATGTGGGGACAGCTAGGTGGCACAGTGGATAGAGCACTGGCCCTGGATTCAGGAGGACCTGAGTTCAAATCTGGCCTCTGACTTAACACATACTAGCTGTGTGACCCTGGGCAAGTCACTTAACCCCAATTGCCCCTCAAAAAACAAACAAACAAACAAACAAAAAACATAGTGGATGTGGAGTCAGAGAAGGCAGGAATCGAATCCTGACTTGGCTACTTATTATCCCCTTGTATCCTGGACACCCCACATCGGAGCTGTTGCCAAGGCCTGCTAATTTCATCTCTGTGATGTCTCTTAAATATGCCCCCTTCTCTCCTCTGACTAGTGCAAACCCTCATCATCTCATGCCTGAATTGGTCTCATAGTCTGCTGACGGGTCTTCCTCAAGCCTCCTTCTTTTGCCCCACTCCAATCCATCTTCTATTTAGCCTCCACAATGATTTTCCTAAAGCTCGTGTCTGACAAGGTCACCACCACTCCCACAATTCAATGAACCCCAATAGCTGCCTATCACCTCTAAGAGCAAATACAAAACCCTTAGGCATTTACAGCCCCTCATAACCTAGCCCCCTCCAGCCTTTCTGGTCTTCTCACACCCTACTCCCCTCATCTTTGTCCCGATGATGGCACAAACAAGACACTCCATCTCTCTGCTCTGAGCCTTCTCTCTGGCTGTCCCTCATGCCTAGAATGCTGCTCTCCCTCTTCTGCTACACCTACCAAGCTCCCTAGCTTCCTTTAAATCTCCACTAGAATCTTTTCTTTTACCAGAAATCTTCCCCAAACTTTTAAAATTCTAGTGTTTTCCCTTTGTTAATTGCTTCCTATTTATCCAGTACTTACTTAGCTTGCTTTGTACTATTTGTTTCCATGTTGCCTCTCCCATTAGATAGTAAGTTTGAGGCCAGCAACTGTCTTTAGCCTCTTTTTGTATCCCCAGAACTTTGTACCTGATATAAAGTAGGTGCTTAATAAATGTTGATTGAATGGCTGTATAACCTTGGGCAATATCCCATCATCATCTTAGGTCTTAATTTCATTAATTTTTTTTTTAAATGAGGGGGTTAGACTAGGTGACCTCCAAGATGCTTCCCAGCTCTAAAGCCTAGATTTACCAAGCAGAATGTCTGACTTGGAAGGGATGGCAGAGATATTTCAGTTCAACCTGCATATGCCTGGAATCCAATTCTCTCCTTACCTCTGCCCCCAAAAACCTCTCCCTCCCTTCAAGGGACAGCTCAAGCAGCACTTTCTAAATTAAGTTTTTTTTCACCTCCCAATTGTTATTATCCTCCCTCCCAAACTACCTTATATTTAATTATTTGCTTTTATTCTGTATACGTGTGTATTCACATGTGTATGCATGTGTGTGTGTGTGTGTTTGTTTTCCATTAGAATATAAACTCTTTGCTAGCAGGGATTATTTCTACTATCATATTTGTATATCCAGCAGCTAGTACAGTGCCTAGCACATGGTAGGTACTTAATTGATGTTTATTGATTGTTTATACATTATAAAACACTTATTAATGTCTTACTAATTTGAAGAAGGCAGCATGGCATAATGAACAGAGAGCTAGCTTCAGAGCCAGGAAGGCTTGGTAGTTCTGCCTATGACAAGTATTGGCTGTGTGACCCTATTCAAGTCACTTAACCCCTTGAGATTCTAGCTTCTAAATTCTAAGACTAAAAGGCTCAGAGAAGGTGTCTACATGCATTAGAGAAGGGAGTTTCCTCCTCTGGGAGTCCCTCTTACAATGAAATCACAGCTCTAGTCTCTATCCATCCCCCAAATTGGAAAAAAAAAAAAGGTTTTAAGCCACATTGTAGAAGACCTTAAATGACAGACCAAGGAGTTTGGGCTTTATTCTGGAGACAGTGGGGATAACATTATAGATCTCTGAGCTAGAGATAATATCAAAGAGACATTTTAGAATGATTGGTCTGGCAGCTGTGTGAAAGATAGAATGGAAGCACAGAGATCAGTTAAGAGGCAATTAATATAAACCATCCAAGAGAAAAGGGCCTGAAGTGGGGTGATCACAGAGTAAGTGGAGATAAAAGGACAGATGCCTCAAAGGAAGAACTGGAGAGGTTGATACAAATGGACATGGAAACTATCCAACAACTGAGATTTGGGGAAGGACATTGATAAGCTGGAGAGCATCCAGAAGAAAGCCACCGAGGTGTGGTGGAGGGCTCTGTGATAGGCAGCCCATTTCTTGGCTTATTGATCTGAAGCTGGAGGAGACCACAGAGGCCATAGTCCAACCCCTCTCATTTTACAGGTGAGAAAATGGAGACCCAGGAGGTTGAATGCCTCAATCAATATCATACAAGTAGTTAGAATCTGAGGTGGGATAGGTGTAGGTGGGAGGTCCCTTCTCTCCATAGCTAATGTTCTTTATTTACCTCCTTTTCCATTTGGCCAATTTGGCTTTTCAAGCTGTTGACTTTTTTCATGAACCTCCTTCGTCACACTCACTTCTCTTTCCATTTTTTTCCTCTACCCTTCTTACTTTTCCCTCTATCTCTCTTACTTTATCTTCAAAGTCCTTTTTGAGTGCTTCTATGGCCTGAGACCAATTCATATTTTTCTTGGAAGCTTTGGATGTAGGAGCCCTAATGTTGCTATCCTCTTCTGAGAGTGTACCTCAATCTTCCTTGTCTAGGCCAAACCAGTTTGAGGGTAACTGGCAGGCCTCAAACCCATTGGTGAATTGTCAGGGAGGATGAGGAGAGAGGATGTGTTTACCTCAAGCATGTGAAGACTTCCTCAAGTGAAATGGGTAGATGAGAACAGTTTGTTCCAATGGCTATAAAGACATCTGAAGAAGGTGCTGTGGAGTGCTTAGGGCTTGGTCAGACATCAAAGACTCTATGGTTATCTACCACATCCCAAGCCATCATCCATCATCCTGACTTTTGTGTTCCCATTGGACTTTGATGACTCCGGAAGAGAGAGTGAGGCAGATGACTTTGTGCAACTCTGCCTCACTTAACCAATTCCCATGCAAGTCAAGACATCACCCTGTGATGTCACTGGTCCTCTTTGAAAACGAAGGACAAACAACTCCTTCACTTGAAGCATCTCTTCCAAACAAGCTGGTCTCTTCACCAAACCCAGCCCCCTGGCTAATAAATGCCTTTGTGATTAGGATCATGCAGCCCCATCCACTGTAATAGCCTTTCACCCTCAACTCTAAATCCAACCCATCCTTCAAGTCATTGCTCAAGCCTGACCTCCACCAAGAAGCTCTCTGGCTCACACTGCTCTCCCTCCCTCTCTTTCCAGAAATTTTTTGAGCACCTAAAATCTGGGCCTCCTCTCAGTGCTTAATCACATTCATAAACTATCAGAGCTGGGAGGGACCTTACAAGTAATCTATACCAAATTCACCATATTATTGATGGGAAAGTGAGGACCACAGGAATTATGGGAACACTTCAGAGGAGGAAAAAAGGAGTCGGAGTAGTAAAAAAAAAAATTGCATCTGGTGATAGGAGATCTGGGGTGTAATTGACTACCTGTGTGATCCTGAGCAAATCACATTTAGGCATCTCTTTCCTCATCTGTAAAATGAAAGGGTTGGTCTTTGTGCTCTGTTATGCATGTAATTAAATACTGAAGTGGGTGGACCTTACAAATGACTCACCTGTCAATGAGTCATATTCCTAATTTAGTGCAGGGCTGGGAATAGAACTCAGATCTTTTGGGTCCCATTCTGGCCACCTTTCCTTTATTTATAGTTTTGTTTTGTTTTGTTGGTGAGGCAATTGGGGTTAAGTGACTAAGTGTTAAGTGTCTGAGGTTAGATTTGAACTCAGGTCCTCCTGAATCCAGGGCCAGTGCTCTATCCACTGCACCACTGAGCTGCCCCACCACCTTTCCTTTAAATGCTAACTGTTGTCCCCATTGAAATGTGTATGCATGTCAGCCTCATCTCCCCACATTAACTCTAAATTCTCATTAAGAATCAGGAGTTCAGGGCAGCTAGGTGTGTGACCCTAGGCAAGTCACTTAACCCCCATTGCCTCTCAAAAACAAAAAATAATCAGGAGCTCAGTACTGACTGAATAAAATCTTGAATTGAAATAGCAAAATTCAAACTTTAAATTAGATGGAATGAGGTAGAAGAAGCTTTTATTAAAGACCTACTATGTGCCAGGCACTGTGCTAAGTGCTTTACAGATATCATCTTATTTGATCATCACATCAGTCCTGAGAGATAGGTGCTATTATGAGTCTCATAACTGAAAGCATGCTCTCCTGGGAGTCTAGAACATTACAAATTCTAGTCCTGGACCTACTGCTCAGTCTCTGTGTGACTTGGGACCTCAATTTTCTCATTTGTAAAATCAGAGAACAGGACTAGATGATCTCTGAGGTCCCTCCCAGATCTGACATTCTGTGTTCAATGTCCATTAAGAAAAACCTGAAAATCTTCATTTGATTCCTAACAATTCCAAATGAGCTTGGGCATCCTTCAGAGAAGTCCCTTTTAAAGGATCCCTACTGCATAAGCAATCAGAGTACCTGGTACTCTGATATAGAGGCTGATAATAATTATTGTTTCTATAATTAAATCATTAAACTCATTTTAAATTCTTATTTCTATACCTTTAAAATGTACAAAGTATTTTCCCTAAAACAATCCTGAGAAGGGAAAGTAATACCTCCATTTCCCTGATAAAGGAATGGAGTTTCTGAAAGAAGATGTCATTTGCTCAGGGTTACTCAGCTACTGAAAAAGCAGAGTTGAATTTGGACCCCAGTTACCTGGGGCCACATCCAGAGACCTTTCCTTTTTTACCAAGGATGCTCATCTGCTTTCTCCCAGCAGGATGGCAAATGCCCTAGGATATGCCTGTCCATTGTTTTAATCTGCAAAGAAATGTATGAAGACAGTAGAGAAGGGGTTTCTGAGAAGGGAGGAGACCAGTCAAATGCGAGTCTCAACCTCCCTCTCTGTCCTTATCTTCCTCTTCTCCCTTTCACACACCCCATATTCCAAATTGTTATTACTTAAGCTTCTTTTAACATACTCCCTCTTCTCCCCAGACACAGAGATGAAAAACCCTTCCCTCTAAAGACTTTCTAGATTCTACCCCATCCTCCAAATATGATTTCTTCTTCCTCTGAATCTTTAGGAAGATATTCTGCCTTTCTCTCTCCAGTGCTGTGTAGGTGTATAATCTTTGTTAGATGACAAGCTTCCTGAGGGAAGGGCCTTTGCCTTAACCATCTCTGCATCATTCCCCCCAAATCCCCACATGTAGCCATTGACACTCAAATATTTGTTGAATGGCAGACTATTTTAAGACTCCTTCTTCTGCTTTGTCCCCTAAACTCATATGTAGAACTTCTTAAATACCATGGTCAGTTCCTAATACGTCCCCCATCATCAGACCTTCCTTTATGATGAAGGAAAATGGGTAAGCAAGATCAGCGATGGCTGACAGCACATACAAACCTGCTATACCTCTATTTCCTCACCTCTGTACTGAAATATAATTATCTAGACCCAAGAATTCAAAGGACACAGGAGCCTCATGTTACTATAGCCCTTAACAATGCATGGAACATGGGCAGCTAGGTGGCGCAGTGGATAAAGCACCAGCCCTGGATTCAGGAGGACCTGAGTTCAAATCCGGCCTCAGACACTTAATATTCACTAGCTGTGTGACCCTGGGCAAGTCACTTAACTGTCATTGCCCTTCGGGGGGAAAAAAACAAAACAAAACCAAAACCAAAAACCAAAACAAAACAAAAAAACCCAAACCAGCAACAACCCCCCCCCAAAAAACAAACAAACAAAAAAACCAATGATGCATGGAACATTTAATTTGTAACATACTTGGGAGGTAAATGATTATTTAAAATATTATAATTCCCACTTTCCAGATGAGTGAATGAAGAATGGGAAAGGATGGAATGACTTGCTATAGGGACCTGGGTCAGGATATTGTCCCAGGCTCATGACTCCAAATCCAGGGATTTTGCCAATAGCATGCTTCATAGTTGTTGTTTTTTTTTTTTAAATAGGCCAAAAAAAAGGTCCTTTATAACTCTAGGAAATGGAAACATGAATCCCTTTCGTAGCCTGCAGGGGACCTGGACCTGAAATATACTGAACTTTTCATACTCACCCCCTACCCTCGTCATCACTCTCTGCTTCTACTTCTCCAGGAATTCTTTAATTACTCCCTTTAATTTTTAATGGTTTTTATATCATTCATCTCAAATCTGGCCAGTTTTCCCCTTTCATTAATTTTACATTTTTCCTTGATAAATAGTGTTTGGAGAACAGATAGGAATCAGTCAGCAACTTGAAATTCCTCCAAATAGTTTACAACACAAGCTCTTCTCATTATCCTACCTCATTCTACCTTACCCCACATATCCAATCAGTTGCCAAATAATGCTTTCTCTATCTTCATGGTGTCTCTAGATTCCATCCCTTTCTTTCCACTCACATAGCCAATATCTTAGTCCATGCCTTCATCACCCTTGCCTAGATGATTGCAATAGCTACACCTAATTTCTCATTCGGCCTCAAGTGTCTCTCGTTCTGGTCTATCCTATACACTGGGGTATATGGCATGTTCAAGGAGGACTAGCACCTCTGGTGTGAGGGTTGCTCATCCCCCTTTTGTATCCTCCTGCTTCACACAACTCTCACCTGAGCTCCAAAAAACATGTGCAGTGGTCAAACCTTGGTAAACTATTTGGGCAGGTGGACTGAACCAGGTTGAGGATAACTGACAGACCACAAACTCATTAGTGAGTTAGGAGGGTGTCTACCCCAAGATTATGAAGACTTCCTCTGGTGGAATGGGTAGAAAAGAACAAGTTGTTCCAAGGACCATGAAGGTGGCTGAAAGCAGGTGCTTCACTCTGTGATGTCATTGGTCCTCTTGGAAAACAAAGGACAAACAACAATCCAACAGGCTGTTGCCAAAGTGATTATCTCTCATTACAGATGTGACCTAGTGACTCCCCTACTGAAGTAACTGCTTTGGCTCCCTATAGCCTTTAGGATAAAATATAACCTCATCTGCTTAACTTTTCTTTCTTTTCTTTCTTTTTTTTTGGTGAAGCAATTGGGGTCGAGTGACTTGCCCAGGGTCACACAGCTAGTAAGTGTCAAGGGTCTGAGGCAAGATTTGAACTCAAGTCCTCCTGAATCCAGGGCCGGTGCTCTATCCACTGCACCACCTAGCTGCACCTTAACTTTTCAACCCTTATGCAACCTAGCCCAACTTTCCAGCCTCATTCTATGATGCTTCTCCTCCATTCTATGATGCAAATTGACTTTCTTTCTATTCCTCACATAGGACACACTACATCATATCTCCTTGCTATTGTATTAATTGTCCCCACTGACTGGAATGCACTCTCTCCTCTGCTTTGCCTTGATATAATCCCATTCTCCCTTCAGGATACAACGGAAGCACATGAACCTTTGTGTCAACTACCCTTATCCCCTCAACTTCCCTTGTTCCCTTCAAACTGCCTTGTATTTATTTTAATTTTTTCTCTTTATAGTTCTACTATAATAAAAGAATGAATAAAAAAACAACATTAAGTGCTTACTTTGTTCAAAGCACCATGCTAAGCTCCAAGGATGCAGATTTAAAAAGTAAGACAGTCCTTGCTCACAAGTCGTTCACATTCTATTGAGGAGATGATACCTGTAAAAGGTTTTGTCTACAAGTCAGATGGAAAGGTCCCATGGGCCTTTGGGTGCAGAGGCAAAGCAGTGATACTCCCTCTTTTTGAATGTTATTTCTGCTAATAACATCATATCAGTTTCTGAGGTTGCAGCATTTGAGAGCGCCAAGGATTTTGGTGGCAATAAATGTCTTTTCTGGGGCTTCAGTAGCTGTCACAGCAACATGGGCAGAAGCAGTTGCCAGGCCTCATCTCCATTAGGGTTGCTTCCCAGGGTGGTAGCTACAATGGCCGAGCTGGGAGTCTAGGGGTGTTCTGCCACACTCAAGGTACTTGGGCTTACCTGCCCACTGGTTACAGTTGGTCATTGACTGTTATTAGTGATGACAAGAAGGGTGGACCTTTTCTCCATGGTTATTGCTTCTCTTACTAATGGCTCCAGGGCCTGAACTGAAAGCAGGGCCAGTGTTCTGGAGGGCACTATTATCCCCCAAGACTCATGAGTTTGAATACCTAGACTGTGTCCTTCATTCTGGGAGACTAATAATAGAGATGGTGTTGGTATTGGTAGTGGTCACCTTACCTGTAATTTGTTGGCTCTGGTCTCTTTCTTCAGGGTACCTTGTTGCTTCAGCTGTTATGAAATACACACATGTGTAAATATGTATGTATACGGGGGCGGCTAGGTAGCACAGTGGATAAAGCATCCGCCCTGGATTCAGGAAGGCCTGAGTTCAAATCTGGCCTCAGACACTTGACACTAGCTGTGTGACCCTGGGCAAATCACTTAACCCCCATTGCCCCACAAAAACAAACCAAAAAAAATGTATGTATAGACACATGTATTTATGTGTGTAGATATACACATACAGACACATGTGTATATATGTATGCTTATATACAGATACATACACACACACATATACCTACTTATGTATGTACTTGTAGACTCTTCATTAGAATGTAAGTACCTTGAAAGTATGGACTGTTTCCTTCTTTGTATTTGTAGCCAAAAGACTTGGCATAGTACTGGCACATAATAGGCATTTAATAAATGCTTCCTGACTTAACTTGGTTGAAGACCCAGCTCAAACATTAATCTCTCCAAAAAGACTTCAATGATTTCCCCTAAAGACTAGTACCATCTCTCCCTATCTGCCTTGTATGTCTTCTTTTTATAGTTCTTTATACACTTATAGATGTATTTCTTTCCCATGTTAGAATGTAAATGCCTTGCAAATATGGAATGTTTCATTCTTTGTATTTGAATCCTTATCACCTAATCTATAGGAGATAATTAATTAATTCCTTTATTAATAATAATTAGGAATAGTTAATTCCCAATTAATTATTTTTAAGAGAATGATGGCATCTTCAACTACATCACTGTCATCATGAATGCTATTAATAAGCAGAAAATGACAACATTTTTATGATGCTTCCATGTAGAATTCAAAAACCTCTCAACTAAGCAGCATAATGAAAAGAACACTGGTCTTAGAGAATAATAATGCCAATGATGGTGGTGATGATGATAGCAATAATAATAATAATAACAACTAGAAATTATTTAGTACCTACTAAGTTCCAGGCACTAAGTGCTTTCAAAATATCTCATTTGATTTTCATAACAACCTTGTGTGAGATTTAAAATTGGATATTAGATCATAAATCTCCCCTACTTAACCTTTCCCTTAATTTATCTCCCAGACTAGTAAATGGAAGAAGCTTTTGGTTTTCTAGATAGACCTTTTATTGTTATTGTAGTCACAAGGTGATGTTGATTAGAAGGATAGGAAAGTAGAAACACAATACAAATCCTCTTAAGTCTAAGCTTAGTCTATATTCCTTATAAAAACTCACCAAATCGAAGGCCACCTTTGGAGAGAGAGACCGTCTGTGCCGCGGCCCAAAAAAACTCCACTTCCGTTCTCTCCACCCCGGAAGTCGAGTGAGTAGCAGGCAGTCTGACGTGCGCAGCAGGCGGACTGTTGGTCTCCTCCCCAAAAGGGTGGTCCTTCAAAAACTGGCATCTTTCAGTTATCCTAACCAACTGTTAAAAAACTTTCATATTTTTTTACCACACTTGTATAGTTGGGGCTGTTTAGAAACTTGGGTTAAATGACTTACCCAGGGTCACACAACTAGTTAGTGTCTGAAGCTGGATTTGAATTCAGGACTTTCTGACACCATGCCCAGCACTCTATCCACTGTGCCACTTGGCTGCTGTTATAATACTATGGTTTGAGTCTACTTCAGTTACTTATGAAATGTGGGACTTTTTTTTAGCAAGTCATATGACCTCTATGACTCTGTTTCTTCATCTGAAAGAGTTGTTGAGAGAATGAAAATTTTAAAAGTAATTATGTCTACATGAATTGCTATGGAAATGTTTTTGTTTTTAAAATATAATAATCCTAGAATGCCTCAGATTTTATCTAAAGCTGTTATGTTTTAAAGGCATCTTCTTAAAAGAAAAATATAATAATGATAATGATAATAATTTAACATAATAGAGACCATTCAAGTTTACAAAATGCTTTCCTTACAGTGTGGATGAAATAGGTGGCGTTAGATTCGAAGTATTTTTCTCCCCATTGTACATGGGAGGGGGAGAAATTGAAGAAGTGATTTGCCCAGGATCTCTGGGGATCGCTGATAAGTCCATCACATTTCCCACTCCACTTCCTCCTGTTGAAGCTACCATCAAATTCTTACCCCCTTGGCACTGAACCTTAGGAATGCTTAGGTTCTAGGGACATGAAAGAAATAGGAGCACTACTGTAGCCTTCACTACCATCTGTTTCATATATTCTGGGAATCTATAGAAAACTACAGTCCAGCATTGTCCAGTCTAACAGCAAAGCTAGTTTGGGTGATCAAGAGTTAAACAGCCCACCCCCAAGGCTCCTATTCAACTCTTCTAGCACATGTCTACAAGATAGAATGGTAGAATGAGAGGAGACATTGGAGATAATAAAATTCAACCCCCCAGCTTAGACAGGGGGAAACTGAGACTTATAGAGGTGAAATGACTTGCCTACCATTACACAACACATGAATATATCTGGTATTTGCACTGTGTTTTAAACAAGGGAGATGAGACAGCCTTTAGTGTAATGGAGGAATGCTCTGGAAAGCTGGAAAAGAACCAGATTCTAGGTGGGGTTTTGCTGCTGTCTTGCTGTGGGGCTCTGAAACTGAATTGACTATATCAGGGAGAACACTGGCATCGGAAGATCTGGGTTCAAATTCTTGCTCTGTCACTTTAACTAGCGGAGATTTTGAAGAAATCACAGAATCAACAGTTTAGAAATTGAGGGGAATTAGAAATCTGACCCCATACCATTTAACATTTTGACCAGTGACTAAAGTATAGAAGGAAGGCATGCTCATTAAAACCTGCAGACTGGGAGGGATGGCTAATAGAGTGGATGCCAAAGTCCCCAAAGTCCCCCTTGAATTTCATCTCCCCAGATCCAGCCTAGACTCTTACACTCGGGCTCCAACAATGGATTCTGTAATCACAAGATAGCAGAGGCATGGCCAGAGAGGAGGGGGGATGGGGGAGGGGATGAGGGAGGGAATGATTAGCTGACTGCAAGTTCAGTCTGAGTCAGCAGTGTGGTGTGGCAGCCAAAAAAGCTCATGCAATCTTGGGTTGCACTAAGCAAGAGCAGTCGCTTCTAGGAACAAGAAAGAAGGCGACATTACATTATGGTTGTCTTTGGGGTTTTCTTTTCTGCACAGGTTTTTGTGTACTTTGTAGAAATCCTAGGTTGGATGAAACATGCCCTTCTTACAATGAAGGCAAATGACAATAAACCATCAGCTGTATTCTTAGTTTCATTTGCAGCTTCCAAGAAAATAAACCCAAATCTTTTACATAAGGAAGTCTGTAAAATTATTCATTAAAATGATGTACATGTAAACATTCCAAAAGAAAAAAAAAAGTGTCATTAGCTCTGCTCTCTGCCCTAGTCAGGCTGCTGGCTCATTCTGGGTACCAGAGTTTAGTAAGGACACTGAGAACCTAGACGGTGTTAAAAGGAGGGCAATGAGAATGGAGAGGGTCCTGGACTCTGAGCTATATGGAGATGCCTTAGTAAGGAGGGAGGAAGTTTGCAAAGGACTGTGTAACTGTCCTCAAGTCTTTAAGTAGAAGTCATTTGAAAGATGGGATTGGCTTGTTCTTGGCTCCAGTGGGTTCATCCAGCAACAATGGATGGTTCAATGTTGCCAAGAGGCCAATTTCGATTTGATATAAGGAAAACCTGCCTAAGAATTAGGGGTAACCACAGAGTCTTCAAACAGAGGCTGGGTGACTATTTGGGGGGTATGTTGTAGTGGAGGACTCCTTTTTAAGGTATGGATTAAACTGAGGCCCCTTTCAACTCTCAAATTCTCTGATTTCTCCTTTCTGGGTCTTCCTTTCCTTAGCTATAAAATAGAGAGCTCTGGACTCAATGATTTCCAAGTCCCCTTTCTGCTCCTTCATTCTACATTCTGTTATGTTGTGATGCCTCCTAGGTCTAACATTCTGAGACTGACAGGTGTGCCTGCATCCCAAAAGTCACCAGGTCCTATTTCTATGCTTCAGGGAAGGTAACCAGTTCAACGACCCAAAAGGATGAAATTCTTTGATGGCATGTATAACCAGTCTTGTCACCTGAAACAAAAGTAATAACCTTCACATCTCTATAGCCCTCTAAGTTTTAGAAGCAATTTTCAAATAACTCCCACCCCCAATAGGGGATAGCCACAAAAACATCATTGTCCACACCTTATAGAAAAGGTCACAGAAGCTGATAGGGAAAATGACTTGAGGCAAAGCTGGAGCTAAATTTAAGAACTGGAATTCTGATATTGACTGACTTGATTTGTGTGTGTGTGTGTGTGTGTGTGTGTGTGTGTGTGTGTGTGTGAGGCAATTGGGGTTAAGTAACTTGCCCAGGGTCACACAGCTAGTGTTAAGTATCTGAGGTCATATTTGAACTCAGGTCCTCCTGAATCCAGGGCCCGTGCTCTATCCACAGCGCCACCTAGCTGTCCCTAACTTGATTTTTTAAAACAATAGTTTTTTTAATGAATATGTTTAGGCAAACAATTGTACTTTCAGTAAGCATATTTTATCAAGCCAGAGTGAACAAGGGAAAGGCAGTAGTTAAAAACCAGTCAGGAATGCTATCAGCATTTCCATGCCAAGAAATTCACGTGCCTTACTTGTCCCTACCCTAAACACAATCTCTCTCTCTCTCTCTCTCTCTCTCTCTCTCTCTCTCTCTCTCTCTCACTATTATTTTAAAGCAGAGAAGGGGAGTGACTTCGTGGTCTGGATCAAACTATAAAAACAAAGAGACCAGGAGAGAAAAATATGCAGAGTTCAGGGTGTGAGGAAACGCTGTCGCCCAGCAGTCTAGAGGATAATGCTGACATGGGAGAAATCCAGCTGTGATAGGAGTATAAGATAGATGGCCAGATGCTGAGTGTCTTAGAGGGAATGGGGAGGGGAATCAGGGAGAGAGGAAAAAAACCTCTAAAAAACAGCAACAAAAATCACAACAGAAGCAATATCTCATTCA